>NC_134356.1:234714621-235028371 GCF_048569485.1 Anomaloglossus baeobatrachus
AGGGCAGAAGGGCCTCCAGGCAAGGACTGTGGACACCGGCCAGAGTACCCTGTGCTTTAGGGTTTGGGCACTGGGAGGGTCTATTGAAACTATCTCAACTTTTGCTATTGTTCTCCTGAATCTGTGGGACTTGGAATGTATCTCCTTCGCCTCTCCTTCTTGGTTGTCCAAAAAACTCTGATCTGTGTTGCCAGCATTGTTAGATGGGATTTTTTTTGAGCAATTATTCAACTATGACCTTCTGGTATTGCACCATTTTAGTAACTCTCTCCTCTTTGCTGCAGGAATGAGAGATGGAAAGTTCTCTTTGTAGCGTGGGTTGAGAAGGGTGCATAAACGGTAATCAATGTTGGCCAAAATGTGTATAACGAAAGGGTCATGGGAAAGGCAGAGGTACATAAAGTCTGTCATGTGTTCCAGACTCTCCCTCCAAAGGGATGACTGTCCATCTCCTCCTCATCCTCATGCTCCTCCTCTTCAGGCCATCCACGGTGAACAGATGAAAAGCAGGTGTTGGTGGTACCCTCTCTAGCGCAGGCAACTATCTCCTGTTCCTTATCTGCCTCCTCAGCCTCCTCATTATCACCCAATCTGTGCTGAGAAGATGAGATGAGGCTGAATTGGGTAATATCAACCTGTGTACTTTGTTCCTCCATCTCCATCTGGTCCGCATGCAAATCTTCCTCTTTAATTGTGAGCAGCGACACAATTAGACACAAACATGGGGGGTTCCACTGATTCTGGCATCACTGCCACTCACCATCTTGGTTGATTTCTCAAAGTTTTGAAAACCGCACAGATGTCAGACATTCATGGCTACTCATTCGTTTCTTTGTGTGGCGGCTGACCGGAATACCAACGTGCAAGTTGTAGCTGGTATTCAACTACATCCCTCTTCTGCTCACAAAGCCTTGACAACATATGTAATGTTGAGTTCCAGCACGTAGTTCAGGTCACAAGCCAGTCGGTGAGCTGACACTTGCAAGTGCTGCTGCAGCATAATCAGACCGATGGCAACTGTAGTTTGCTTGATGAAATAGGTACACACGTGGTGTATCTTGATAAGTCGCTAAAGTTAATCTGAATATTTTTTCAGAAACCACTGAATCACTAAGTTGACCAGGTATTCTAGACATGGTACATATACGGTATGTCATCTTGACAAGCTTCAGAGCCACCACCATTATCACACACAACCATGCCTGTTTGGAGGTTTAGCGGAAAGCCACAGATCTGTCCGGTTGAGCCACCATGTGACCATGGCTGCTTAAATATTTGAGCATCACTACACATAATCTCCTCATGTTTCTCTTAAAATGTGCATAGTGAGAGACCAGGAGAAGCCATTAATGGAAAAGTAAAGAGCTCCTCAGAGTGTCCAAGTGTGGGATGACTTGTCTCCTGGGAGTTGCCATGGTGAGAGGAAAGAGGATCAGGTTGAGGATTATGTGGTCCAGACCCTTGACTAGTGAGACTGACCTATGTGGAAGACACGGTGGTGCTGGGAACAGACTGGAAGCATTATCTGCCATCCAACTCACAACCTGCTTGCACTTAAACTGTGGTGTCCCATGCCCCCTGTAAAGTGGGACAGGAAGCTAGATCTAAGTGATGCATGTATTTGATGTCGTACCACAGCAGGCTCAGTTTACATGGCCCACAACCATGACCTGTGCGTGCACTCTCATCAGTGGGATGTACACTTCCCTGTTCCTTACTGCACGCCTTGCACATTTAAAAATATTTACACAGCTAAAAGAACTATTATTAGAAAATATAATCTATTTAAATAAGATCAGAAAAGGTCGGTTAGTTGTATGCAGCATCAAGATCTTTATGGCTAGAATCCCTACCTACATGCATTTTAATGCACTATCCTTTCTCCAGAAGCTTTCCCAACACTAACTGCAGCTAAGAGTGATATTATTAGAGAATACAATAGATTTGAATTAACTCTGAAAAGAACTTTTGGTTAACAAAGCAACAGCAAGGTCTGTAAGGCTAGAATCCCTGCCTACAATACTCT
Organism: Anomaloglossus baeobatrachus; assembly: GCF_048569485.1. NCBI lineage: Eukaryota > Metazoa > Chordata > Amphibia > Anura > Aromobatidae > Anomaloglossus > Anomaloglossus baeobatrachus. The sequence goes on from NC_134356.1 coordinate 234,716,648, forward strand.
AATATACTATTCCTTCTCAAGCAGCTTGACCTACATTAAATGCAGAGAAGAGCAATATTAGTAAAGAATAGAACTGATTTATTACATAGCAGAAGCAAGGTCTGTAAGGCTAGAATCCCTGCCTAATACCCTATTTCTTCTCAAGCAGCTTGCCCTATATTAAATGCGGATAAGAGCGATATTAGTAGAGAATAGAACTGATTTATTACATAGCAGGAGCAAGGTCTGTAAGGCTAGAATACCTGACTGCATGCCACTAATACCCTATCCCTTATTAAGCAGCTTTCCCTACACTGACTGCAGCTAAGGGTTAGGGTGAACACTAGCTGTGTCCCCGAGTTGCCTACTCTTGGCCTAATAGATATGGATCAAGTGTATGCGTGAAAGAATTGACACCAGACAAAGAGTCAGATGTGAATCTCTCCTTGATCAGAGAATGGCACAGCTTCAACTAACTTTATTTTAACAGAGCACCTGCTTATATAAACAAGGAAAAAGGGCATGGTTAGCTCTACAGTGAGCATACTGAACTGTTTCCACTAGCAGTGGGTTAGTCCATAAGGTCTTCAGTGGGTTGGTCCATGAGGTCATCAGTGGGTTAGTCCATGGGAATGTCTATCTGGACATTCCTTGCATACCATGGGAGGGTGTAGAGGACATAAAGTGGCAGCCCTCTTAAATCTGTGTCACATGGTAATGTATCTTAACCCCATTACGACCGCCTTATGTATTAAAACGGCAGCAAAAAAGGGTACTTACTCCTTTCTGCCGTTTTAAAACGGCAGTCAGAAAAAGCTAAATAACGTCCCCCAGCGTTGCAAAATCTCAGGGGCTTTAGCTACCGGGGGTAGCTGAGACCCTGGAGATCATGATTCGGGCTGGTTTTTCCGGTCCCCAGTCACATGATCACCGGTATACACCGTATACCGATGATCACGTTATAGTAAATGACAGCGCAGGTAAAAAATGATTTATCTCCCACCTGGCATGATCAAACATGCCAGATGGGAGATAAATCTCCTCCGCGGTCCCCTTCGGTCCCCCGGTGGCACCAAAGTGCCCCCCGACCCCCAACCCCCTCCCGAAAATCCAAGATGGCAGCACGCACAGCAGCGCGCCGGCCGCATTTATCCTTTTCCTCTGATTTCTGTCGCATATGCCATGACATATGCGACAGAAAACTGCTGCCCAGGCCCTGCCAGGTCACCCCCTATTTCCTCCCCAGTGATCCCCGGTGTCCCCCGTACCTTTTACAGTCTTCATCCACCGCGATCCCTCCTCCTTCACACAGCACGCTGGTCACATGTGCAGAGCAGCTGACAGCCAGCTTCCTGTGTTCAGTGAGAGCTGTGCTGGCTGCTCGCAGTCTGCTGCTGTTACACTGGGAGAGTGGGTGCAGATTCTTTGCACCCACTCTCCTCAAATGGAGGGTCTGCACTCCTAGAAAATGGGGGATACATTCGCTGAACGTGCCCCAATATTCTAGAAGGTCCAGAATCGTCGTGGGACTTCCAAAATGGATTACAGCAGACCCAATTTTTTGTTTCTTTTCAATAAATTGGTGAAATTGGTGAAAGAGGGAATTTTTTTTTCAAATATTTTTTTTTTTTTGTCAATTTTTTTTTTATTACTGTCAATTAGTTATGTCCGGTATCTGATCGACGCCATGACATAACTAACTGCTGGGCTTGATGCCAGGTGACATTACACATCTGGTATCAACCCCATATATTACCCCGTTTGCCACCGCACCAGTGCAATGGGATGAGTTGGGGCGAAGCACCTGGATTGGCGCATCTAATGGATGCGCCACTTCTGGGGCGGCTGCAGCCTGCTATTTTTAGGCTGGGAAGAGTCCAATAACCATGGCTCTTCTCACCCTGAGAATACCAGATCCCAGCTGTCAGCTTCACCTTGGCTGGTGATCTAATTTGGGGGGACCCCACGTTTGTTTTTTTTTAAATTATTTATTTATAAATAATTAAAAAAAAAACAGCTTAGGGGGCCCTCCAAATTGATCACCATCCAAAATGAAGCTGTCAGCTGTGGTTTGCAAGCTTCAGATGTCGGCTTTACCCTAGCTGGCTATCAAAAATAGGGGGGACCCCTCGTCATTTTTTTTAATTATTTTTTTTGGGTTAAATACAAGGCTAGGCACCCTTTAGTGCCTTTCATGTGGCACTACAGGGTGCCTAGCCTTGTATTTAACCCCCAAAAAAGTGCCAGCTTAGAATATGCAGGGGGTTCGACGTAATATATGTTTGACATCTATCCATTCATCCATTGTAGCATTTTAGGCTATGTGCCCCCAATCAAGGTTTGCAGCGTTTTGGGCGATGAGTGTTTTCCCTGCATCCATAACGCTGCGTTGTGCAGTAGAAGCACAGTGGAAGGATTTTTAGAATTCCCATGCCCACTGTGCTTCTTTTCTCCGCAGCATAAACCGACCTGTGGTGCAGCTTCCCAAGCCTCAGCATGTCAATTTATGCTGCCGAGATGAGAGTGTTCTCTGCAGGTAGAATAGTGCTAAAGTCCACAGCAGCCTGAATCCAAATCGTGGGCATGGGCAGCTGCTCTCTCCCGTGGACAACACTCACATATCTGCAGGAAGGCTGACACTGTGTACTAGACGCGGTGTCGCTGGATGATGGCCACATAGCCTAACAGTGAGAAATGTGTTGCTACAGCAACATTTTTGTGAAGTACCTGTGGATTCAAAATGCTTACTATACTCCTGAATAAAATCCTTGAGGGGTCCAGTTTCCAAAATGGGGTCACTTATGGGGGGTTTCTGCTGTATAGGTACCCAGGGGCCCTGCTAATATGACATGGTGCGCACAATTTATTTCAACTTTACCAAAACTCAAATGGTGCTCCTTCCATTCCAAGCCTTCCCATTTACCAAACAGAGGTTTTTAACCACATGTGGGGTATCCCTGCACTCACAAGAAATTGGATAACAACCTGTGGGGTCCATGTTTTGCTGTTGCCTCTTGAAAAAGGGAGAAATTTGTTGCTAAATCAACATTTTTGTGAAAAAAATGAAAATTTTCAATATGGCAACCTAAGCTTATCAAATTCTGTGAAGTACTCGTGGATTCAAAATGCTCACTATACACCTAGATAAAATCCTTGATTTCCAGAATGGGGTCTTGTTTCCAATCTTGTTTCCAGGATGGGGTCACTTGTGGGGGACCTCCCCTGTTTAGGCACCTTAGGGGCTTTCCAAATGCGACATAGCGTCCGCTAATTATTCCAGCCAATTGTTCAGTCAAATAGCACTTTTTCCCTTCCGAGCCCTGCTGTGCACCAAAACAGTTGATTTCCACCACACATAAGGTATCAGCATACTCAGGAGAAATTGCACAATACATTTTATGCTGATTTATTTCCTTTTACTCTTGTTAAAAAAAAAGCTATCTGGTTGAAGTAACAATTTTGTGGTAAAAAATGTATTTTTTTTATTTTCACAGCTCAACATTATAAACTTCTGTGAAGCACCTGGGGATTCAGGGTACTCACCAAACATCTAGATAAATTACTTGAGGGGCCTAGTTTCCAATATGGGGTCACTTGTGTTTTTTTTTTGCTGTTTACGTACCTTAGGGGTCCTCCAAATGCGACATGGTGCCCTCAATCTTTTTCAGCCAAATTTCCTTTACAAAATTTAAATATTGCTCCTTTCGTTCCAAGCCCTCCTATTTGTCCAAACATAGGTTTCAGACCACATGTGAGGTATCACCGCACTCATAAAAAGTGGGTAACAAACACTGGGGTCAAATTTTTGGAATTACCTCTTGAAAAAGTGAGAAAATTGATGCTAAAGCAACATTTTTGAGAAAAAAATGAAAATTTTCAATATGACAACGTAACGTTATCAAAATCTGTGAAGTACCTGTGTTTCCAAAATGCTCACTATACCTCTAGATAGAAGCCTTGAGAGGTTTAGTTTCCAAAATAGCATCACTTGTGAGGTGTTTATGCTGTTTAGGTACCTTAGCGGACATGTAAATTGAACATGGTGCCTGCAATCTATTTCAGCCAAATTTGCTTTCCAAAATTCAAATATTGCTCCTTCTGTTCCGAGCCCTAGCATTTGTCCAAACAAAGGTTTCTGATCACATGTGGGGTATCGTCGCGTTCATAGGAAAGTGGTAACAAGTCTTGGGGTCCATTTTGTTGTGTTATTTCTTCTAAAAGTAAATAAATTTGGGGTAGAGCAACATTTTAGGTAAACTTTTTTATTTTTTGCTTTTTTCATTCCACATTGCTTTAGTTCCTGTGAATCACCTGAAGAGTTAATAAACTTCTTGGATATGGTTTTGAGTACTTTGAGGGGTGCAGTTTTTAGAATGGTGTCACTTTTGAGTATTTTCTGTCACCTAGGCCTTTCAAAGTCACTTCAAATGTGATGTGGTCCTTAAAAAAATGGTTTTGTAAATTTTGATGTAAAAATGAGAAATTGCTGATAAACTTTAAACTCTTCTAACTTGCTAACAAAAAAAATTTTGTTTCCAAAATTGTGCTGATGTAAAGTAGACATGTGGGAAATGTTATTTATTAACTAGTTTGTGTCACAGAACTCTCTGGTTTAACGGTAGAAAAATTCAAAAGTTAAAAATTGATACATTTTCAAAATTTTTGTCAGAATTAAATTTTTTTTTATAAATAAACGCAAAAAATATTGACCAAAATTTGGTACTAACATGAAATCCAATATTTCACGAAAAAACAATCTCAGAATCACCATTGAAGCGTTCCAGAGCTATAACCTCATGAAGTGACACTGGTCAGAATTGCAAAATTTGGTCTGGTCATTAAGGTGAAAATTAGCTCCGTCACTAAGGGGTTATGTAAGGAGAAACAGGCTTATGTAAGGAGAAACAACTTCATCGGACATTTTCCCACAATCCCCTACTTCTCAAAATTAATTAAATATTTGAACCAATGGCTCTCCTTAAGATAAGAGCGGCATTATAGAAAATAGAATAGATTTGAATTTGTCCTAGAAAGGACGTTTGGGTTAACGTAACAGCAGAAAGGAATGTAAGGTAATAATCAAGGGCTAAATACCTCTAAAACACTATCCCTGCTACACCAGCTCTCCCTACACTAATTGCAGGTAAAACCAGTATTATTAAAGAATGGAATATAAGTAAATTAGCCTTTAAATTACTTTTGGGTTAACTTAACAGCAGAAATAATTTATGGCAATAATCCTTGCCTAGATGCATCTAAAACACTATCCCTTCTCCACCGGCTCTCCCTACACTAAATGGAGCTATGATTGGTATAATTGTAGTATAAAATAGATTTTTTTTTATGCAGCAGCAGCAGCAAGATTTGTAAGGCTAGAATCCTTACTAGAGATGAGCGAACCCAAGGTTAGGTGTTCGATATTCGGACTTTTATTAAAAAATAGTTTGGATTTAGAATTTGGGTGTTTTATGTATGAACACCATTCTCGCGAGAATAGCTGTGCTCGGGTACCCTCAATGCTTAGCCCAGTGGGAGCCACTGGCAGTGTTTTAATGGCTCACACTGGGGGTAACCACCAGACGATCTGATGTAGTGTACATAAAAAAAAGGAAAATCCTTTCTCCCCCACCCGCAGAAGTAATCTGTTTATGGCTGGCTGCACATGGGCGGATACCCAAACTGCCCAATTAGGGACTTCCATTGGGGTTCAGGTCAAGTTCGAGTCAAATTCAAGCTTAATTTAATGCTCAGCTGATGCTGTTAAACCAAATTTCCACGGGTTTGCTCATCTGTAATACTTACCTACATACTTCTTATACACTATTCCTACTCCAGAAGCTTGCCCTACACTAATTGCAGACTAAAAGCAGTATTAGTATAGAATGTATTTGAATTCACCTTGAAAAGAACTGTTGGTTTAATGTTGTACCAGCAGGTACTTTGATGCTGTAAGACAATGTCTCTTTTCCAGCAGAAAATCTCCCTACACTAAATGCAGCTAAGAGTGATATTATTAGAGAATAGAATAGATTTTATGTGTAGAAACAGCAAGGTCTGTGAGGCTAGAATCCCTGCCTACATACCTCAAATACACTATCCTTTCTCCAGCAGCTTGCCCTACACTAAATGCATATAACAGCAGTATTAATAGAGACTATAATTTATTTTTTTACTTAGCAACAGTAGTTTCTGTAAGGCTAAAATCCCTTCCTACATGCCTCTAATACACTATCCCTACCACATAAGCTTGCCCTACACTAATTACAGATTAAGAGCAGTATTAGTATAGAATATAATCTTTTTTAATTAGCCTTGAAAAGGACTGTTGGTTTAACGGTTTAATGTTGCACCAGTGATGCTATTACGCACTATCCCTTCTCCAGCAGGAACTCTCCCTACATTATTTCCAGGTACAATGCGACAATGAGCCTATGACACAATGTGGTTACAGCATTACAGTGATTGGCAGCCAATTCTGTATGTTTAGTGGATGAAGAAAGCTGTGAAACATGCATGGTGCCTGAGTAGGAGAATACTCAATTGAGTATGGAGCATCTTGAGCTCCCCAGTGTTGGAGCGAGTTCTTAGCAGTTCCGATCATGCACACCCATCACTCGTCTCCATACATTGTGTGTATTATGGTATCAAAAGAGTTCAATTTTGGCCTCATCTAATCAGACTATATTTTGCAATTATTTCACAGGCTTGTCTTATTCTTGTTGAACAAACTTTAAATGCACTTGAATATACTTTTTAATGAGCAATAGGCCTTGCGTGGTGCACCCATGGAGCAATAGAACCACTGCACCCAGTAATCTAAGTGATACATAAGATTCAGGGTCTCTTTGCCTAGATTATACTGCTGTCAGATGAGCTAGCAAAAACAAGTTGACAGATTCTCTTTAAATAACAGACTGATTCTACAGTGTGTTGTTAAATAGCCTACTTAAATTGTACAAATGGTTCAACTCTTATCCTTCTTTTGGGGAGTTGATGCCTGTCTTGCTAGTGTTTATTCACTAGCAGTGTAAATGATAAAACCCATGAAAAAATATTCCCTGTTTGGGAATTGAAGATGAAGAACTTTTTTGTTTTCCAAATGAACAAGCAAAAGCTTTTTAAAAAGGTATCCAAAAGTTATTTTTTACTAGCAAAACAGGTGTGCTCCAAACTTTTACAAGTAAAAAAGTTGTGGCTTCTCAAATAGTAGTAAAAAAATATCCTTTTTTGAGATCTACAATAGATTTTCTTACTTTGAACCTGAGTAAAGAGTATTAAAGGATTTTCTCAAGCCTCCCAAAAACGATATTTTTTTTTTAGAGAGCAAGAGCAGGCTAGTGAAGAAGCCATGAATTATTTTCAACAAGCCTTTCAAAAAAATATGCTTATTTTGTGAGCTCTTTGATGTTTGTGAACTAACAATACAGTCTATGACTATTAAGCAGCATGTATAGGCAGGACATGTGTGGCTAGCAGGGCGGTGCCGTGGTAGAAATCTCATGATAGAGTATTAGGACAGAGCAGAGAACAAAAATGTCTGGAGAGTAGGGCCAGCAACTACAGCCCTGGAAGTATCATTACAGTCTATCACTATAGAATTCAGAGAGCAGGCAGCAGTAATATGTTTATTCATTAGCATTAGGCATAGTAAATAAAAGTTGTCCCTGATCCATGTCTGATTCATTTTTACAAATGCAGGGTTTTGCATGCTTGTGGGGAGTAACCTGTTGTGTGACATAACCACCAACCTTATTGATTATTTTTTCTGTCATTATACTGGAGGATAGACATGAAAGGATGCCAAAAGTAAAATTGGCAAGTTCTTGCCACAAGTCAAATCTGTTGCTCTTTCAACTGGTCTGTTACTATACATCATGGACATCTGGTCCATCATGACAAAGATACCATACGTGTTGATGCTACTTTGCCTTTGCTTCTTGTTGTAGGTCTAATGCTGGCACAGTTGGATGAGCATTGGTTCTGCGGGAATCACAGAGGGCTCTGCTGGTCATTGGCCTAGTCGTCAGGCATCCATTCAGTAAAACCTTTACTGAGCTAGTAAGAGCTTATTCTGATAATAAAACATTTTGAACTTCTTTTTGGAAGCCAAAAAAAATGCCTCTTTTGTTTTAAAGTGAGGGTGTTAAAACATGTGTAGCAAATATCCATCCCTTTGAATGCTGGTAACAATACCCCTGTGATCTCGGAAACATTCCAGCCTACATCACCCTGCTTTGATGGTTGGTTGTCATGACCAGCATTGTCATCATCATTTTCACTTTGTCAGCCTCATGCTGCTGTTCATCACCCTCCTAGTACTCCTCCTCTTTCCCTTCTCAACCAAGAAATGAAGCTCAAGGAAGGTAATTTTCATATTTCCTGTGCATTGCAGGATGAGTGAAGAATCACCACAAGTTTCAATATCTTTGGCTGTAGCTGGAAGGAAACCAAACCAGTAATTGAAGCTTGCGGAAGATAAAATGCATATTTCTGGTGCATTCTGGGAAGAGCGAAGAGTGACTGTGAGTCTTTGGGTATAGCTGTATTGAGCTGCTAGAAGGAAACCATTAAATCTTTACAACAGTTCAATAATTCTATTTGTTTAACATGAAGGAGATTATCCATATGATGAGCTACAATGTGTGCTATATGTTTTCAGACTTGCCAGAGGAAAAAACAAACTTTATGTTCAAAAAAGACAATCTTGAGACTTTGTTGGAGGAACAGGTACAAAGTCTACAGGTGAGAATATCTATACTGAAGCTCATCAAAGAAGATGAGAATTTTCTTGACAGAGCAGAAGCATCTCTTCAGAATTCTGCCAGAGAAAAACTTTTCAGTGCTCCCGTAGAAGGTAATGAAAGGGCAGAAATAGCTCTTTAGAATCTTCAAAGAGAAGCACCATTCAATGTACAGTACAGACCAAAGGTTTGGACACACATCTGAAAATTGTATATTCACATTGAAGGCATCAAAACTATGAATTAACACATGTGGACTGAAATACTTAATAAAAGAGTGTGAAACAACTGAAAATATGTCTAATATTCTAGGTTTTTCTTTACGTAGCTGCTTTTTTCTTGCCATAATACAAATTCTAACAGTCTATTCAGTAGGACTATCAGCTGTGTATCCACCAGACTTCTGCACAACACAACTGATGGTATTAATCATAACCCCATTTATAAGGCAAGAAATCCTACTTATTAAACCTGACAGGGCACACCTGTGAAGTGAAAACCATTTCCGGTGACTACCTCTTGAAGCTCATCAAGAGAATGCCAAGAGTGTGCAAAGCAGTAATCAAAGCAAAAGGTGGCTACTTTGAAGAACCTACAATATAAGACATATTTTCAGTTGCTTTACACTTTTTTGTTAAGTATTTCATTCCACATGTGTTAATTCATAGTTTTGATGCCTTCAATGTGAATCTACAATTTTCAGAGTCATGAAAATAAAGAAAACTCTTTGAATGAGAAGGTGTGTCCAAACTTTTGGTCTGTACTGTACCTGCAGAAGAAGAAAAATGGAAGAATGTGACCAAAGAAGCAGGAGGAAGAAGAGACAGTCAGCACCCATACTTTTGAAGAATCACTATCAGGAAGACTACCAAGATGTACATTAAAAACGTGCTTTACCCACAAAGAGCATTCCAGTAAGCAATTAGAAGCCTCTTGAAGGGAGAAAAAGAAGCACTGTGGAGAATAAAAAAGGGAGAGTGATGGTCATTGGGGATTCCCTAGTGAGAGGAACAGAAGCTGCTGTCTGCCAAACGAATGTCACCTGACGAGAAGTGTGCTGTCTTCCAGGTGCCCAAATTAAAGATGTGTCTTAGAAGGTATCAAAACTTTTCAGTGCTATAGATGACTACAATTTCTACTAATGCACATAGGAGTAAATGACACAGCAAGAAAAGACATGGAAACTACTGTATTTGCAGAGTTTATGAAGACGTAGGTTAGAAAGTGAAAGAACTGGGAGTGTAGGTCATTTTCTCATCCATTTTCCCAGTGGATGGACATGGAACAAGAAGAGTGAAGAGGATTCTACAAGTGAACCACTGACTACATCGATGGAGTCATCAGAAACATTTTGCTTTTCTTGATAATGCAGTGAATTACCTGTATGATGGACTTCTTGCTAGAGATGAGTTGTATTTTACAAAACCAGGAAAATACATATTTGTCAGATGCCTTGCTACACTCATGAGTATAGATGAGCAAATCTGAAAAGTAAAATTCGATGTTTGTACCAAACATGGATTTAAAAGAAACAAAAAAAAAGTCTTTACGATCGCAGTTCAAGTGTCTTATGTATGTTAACCACTCACTCGAACATGGCTGTTCTTGGGTATACTTAGTGCTCAGTCCAGTGTGAGCCGCTTGCATTGTTTGAATGGCTCATACTGGCGGTAACAAGAGCATTATTGGATGTAGTGTGCACCTCAAAAAAAAAATAGAATAACCCCGCTCACCCTCTCCTGGAGGTGTTATTGCTGGCTGCATGTGGGCGGAGAGCTTTAATTGCTGATCAGTGACTTACATTAGGGTGCAAGTCAAGACTGGGTGCAGAACTAAACTTTATCCAAAGTACGGCTGAACTCGCTGAACTGAATTTCAATGGGTCTGCTCATCTCTTATCAGGAGAGCTTTAAACTAGAGCAATATGGGATGAGAAATATACTGCCAGGAAATGTATGCAGCTAATGAATTCTTTTGAGAATCTTGCTGTTAGAAGTGGAACTAAAGAACAAAGACAAAAAATTATGAATGAAAATACTGGAGCAAGAAAAACCAACTGCAAACTAAAATGTGTCTAAATAAATGCTCAGAGCATGGGAAACATGGAGAATTAAAGTTGCTAACATAGGAAGAAAGATATGATGTCATGAGCTTCACTGAAACTTGATGGAATGATACACATGATTGGAATACAAACCTTGAATGCTACAACTTATTTATAAGAATCCGACTTAACAAGAGGGGAGGAGGTGATGCATTGTACTATATGTTAGGAAAGCATATACCTCCACCGAAATCCAAGCTTCAGAGAATGGTGGTTCTGTAGAAGTAATGGATCAAGAATATTCTTTTCTTCTCTACCTGACAACTTTATCTTTCAGAAGCTAGAACAGAGAACAAGAGGATCTGCCATCTTGGACCTAATTCTTACCGACAAGGAGAAAATGATTGAGGAAGTAAACGTGGCTGGGAATTTATGAGGAAGTGATCATGCTATCCTCAAGTTTTGATTAGAAGAGGAGAAAGATCTGCAAGGACTCAGATTGTAAGTTTGGACTTCATAAAGGCAGATTTTAACCCCTTCACGCCTGGCCATTTTTCATTTTTTTCCTCTCTTTCTTCCGAGAGCCATAACTTTTTAATTTTTCTGTCAATATTACCATATGAGGGATTTTTTTTGCAGGATGATTTGTACTTTTAAATGAAATCATAAGGTTTACCATATAGTGTACTGGAAAACAATAAAAAAATTCCAAATGTCGAAAAATTGCAAAAAAAAAGTGCAATTGCATGATTGTTTGTGACATATTTTATTCACTGTGTTCACTATATGGTAACACTGATGTGTCACTATGATGCATCAGGTCGGTGCAAGTTCATAGACATCAAACATGTATATGTTTACTTTTATTTTGTGGGTTAAAACAAATCTGAAGTTTGTCCAAAAAAGTGGCGCATGTTTTGCGCCATTTTCCGCAACCCATAGCGTTCTCATTTTTTGGGATCTATGGCTTTGTGATGGCTTATTTTTTGTGTCTCGTGTTGATGTTTTTAAAGGTACTATTTTTGCGCAGCTGCTACATTTTATTGCCTGTTATTCAATTGTGTGCAAAATTTGTGGCGACCATAAAATGTCATTTTGGTGTTTTGTCGCTATGCCATTTATCGATTAGGTTAGTTGATTTTATATTTTGCTTGATAGGGCATTTCTGAGCATGGCGATACAAATATGTGTATATTTTTTATTTTTTTAACCCTTTCATTTTCAATGGAGCGAAAGGGGTGTGATTTGAACTTTTAGGTTTTTTCATTTTTTTTTAATTTTTCAAACTTTTTTTTAATTTTTTTTTATTTTACTAGTCCCCCTAGGGGACTATAAGGATCAGCAGTCTGATCATTCATTCATTTCTGTTGATCAGATCTGCACAACTGAGATCACCAGTAAAACTCACCTCTTGTCACTGGCAGCAGCCGGCCAGGTGAAAAAGGAAGTGAGTCATGTGAGCTACAGGAGTCATCCCATGACCCTGTGCTACCATGACAACCATTGGCTCACAGTGATCACGTCACTGCGACGCCAATGGAGCCCGGTAAGTACAGATTTACCGCACCAGGGATTTAAATGGCTCTGTCAAATTTTGACAGCACCATTTAAGGGGTTAACAGGCATTGGTGGAATACGGATCCACTTGTGTCTGCAAGGCATGCATGTTAGCTGTACAAATCAGCGGACATATTCGCTTGATCCCCGCCGGCTGCCGGCAGCAGCTTGGGTGGATTAGACTATGGCTGCTTAGGACAAAATTATATTACTGCCGTGGTCATTAAGGGGTTAATGAACACTGAAAGAGGGTAGGAAAGGTCCAATGGCTGTATGTTCTAGAAGACAGAACTATCCATGAAGAATGAGAGATTTTGCTAAATGAAATTCTCAGTGCACAATCAGTAACAATCCCTAAAAGAAGGAAGAATTGGAAGCATTTAAAGAGACCAAGATTGGTGAACCCAGAACTTGAACACTTGCTAAAAAGGAAAAAGGAAATGTATATCAAATGGAAAGATGAGTGCATATCTAAAGAAGAATATAATGCTATCTGCAGGGATTGCAGGACACGCATTAGAAGAGATAAAGCCAGTAATGACGTGAGTCTTGGAAGGGAAACCAAAAGCAGTAAAAAAGGTTTTGGCGATATGTCAAAAGTAGTGATAAGTGAACCCGTGGATATTCGTGTTCACTGAACCAGCAAAGGGAAAAAAAAATTGGGATCGGCTAGTAAAATTGATGCCGAACTTAACCCTGAACAACAAACCCCCCATATAAGTCAACGTGGAGACCCAGTTAAGGGTTCTAAAATGGTTGTAGTAAGGGATAGGGGGGTCTTCAAAAAGAACTTGCATGAGGTAATAGATGGTTACTTGCACTTCACCCTAGTAGTTATGGTTACATAGCAAGTGAATGAAGAAAATTTTTAAAAAACAAATTTTGTGGAAAATTTTTAAAACGTTCACAGTTACCCCACAGAGATGGATTTCAGAGATTTTCCATAGAGCAACAATTGAAAAAGGGCCCTTATAGAGCTTCAATTCCCAGTTCACCCACACAGGCAAGACTGCCAGACATCCTCCACAGAGCAACAATTTAAAAAGAGCCCTTATAAAGCCTCAATTCCCAGTTCACCCACACAGTCAAGACTGCCAGACATCCTCCACAGAGCAAGAAGTTTAACAAATTTGCTCTATGTAGCCTGTATTCCCAGTTTTCCACAGAGCCAAAATTGACAGAATTCCACCACAGACCACCAAATTGTAAAAAAGCCCCTAAACAGCCTCTTTTCCAGGTTAACTCTCACAGCCAAGATTTCCCAGGATCCAACACACAGCACCCAATGTTTAAAAATGTCCCTCAACCCTAGAACGCGCAACCATAGAAATCTACAATAGAAAACAAGTAACCTAGCAGGCCTGCGAGGCCCCAGGTATGCATTATAGGGTTAGCAGCCTGTTTACCTGGTTGACTTCTGAGCTCTCATTGCCTGAGATCCACCACACAGCACCCAATTAAAACAAAGATGGGCAATGGAACCCCATGCAACAGAGTGGTCAGGTGCCTGACAAGATAAAGTTTGCAATGCTTTGCTCGATTTCAAGGTAGTAATGTTGACAAAAGTTGGCCAAGCTCTTCAAGTGCCAACACAGTGCTTTTAGCAGGGAACCAATTCTTTGACTGCCTGTTTTTACAGTTCCCACACAGGAGCCAATTTTCTGCTCCAGGGGTGGACAGTCTAGTTGCAACATTTAAAAAGGTCATAGTTAGATTTGGAATTGAGCCAGTGGTACACCAGCTAGACTTGCTACTGCCAGATGAGATGAGAAGGAGATGGAGGAGGTGAAGGAAGTGGAGGAGGAGGAAGCAACACTGACTGACAAACGTCCAACGATCCGTGGTGGGAGTACGACATGGTCTTGAACACCAAGAGCCTCATGCCTAGCCGTCACTACGTTTACATATTGTCAGTTAGAGAGATATTCTGTCCTTTCCTGTGCTTACTGGTCCAAGTATTTGTAGTTATGTGGATCTTTCCACTTATAGCGTTGTGTAGTTTGGGGGATGGAGAGCTGCAGAATTCCATGGGAGGTTGTGTGATTATAGTAGGTGATGCTGGTGGTACTCATGATGTTGCTGCTGTTGCTGCCACATCATGTGCTTGCAGGGAGGAAGTGTTTTGAGCTGGGAGGTTTTCACTGGCGAGATGGGTGGTAGCCGCCGACTTACTGGCTCTGGGCCACGGACAGGGCTTTTGCCTTATGGTCCCTCTTTTGCTCTGCTGCTGGTTCATCTGGCTGAATACCTTCTCTTCATTGGAACTGCAGACGTCACTATCAAAGCCAGGTGTGTTCAAGCCTGTCATCCTCAGCCCTGGCATCATCTTCCACCACCCACTACTCAGCCCTGCCCTTCTGTCCAGTCTGCACACTGACAAAATCTGCAACATATGGCAACTGTGTTTAATCATCCTCTGAACTGTGGTACGGTGATATACAGACCATTTCCCCCAGCCCTCCCTCAGACTCATCCTCCCACAACAAGTAGTTGGGCGTCAATGCACCTGGTGTCTTCCACCTCTGGGGCATAGCCAGGTGGATGGGCCACAGGACCCCAGCCAGCAGAGTAATAAGCATAAGTAACTGCTGCATGACTTGTGGTTCACACTGTTTGACTGATTGTGAATAGGTTGAGGTGGAAAGAAGATAACCTTGGAACTTAAGAGATGACGCTGAGCTTTCAGGAGAAGACTCGGTGGAAGACAATGCAAAGGAACTGGAAGCACTGGTTGCCATATAATCTAAAGGCCCCTTTACACACTGAGACTTTCAGCGATCCCACCAGCGATCCCAACCTGGCCGGGATCGCTACAAAGTCTCTGGTGAGTCTCTGGTGAGCTGTCAAACAGGCAAACCTGGCCAACGACGCAACAGCGATCCGGACCTGCAGAACGACCTAGCTAGTCAAACACTGGAAACGAGTGATGTGTCACAATATCTGTCAATCACTATTCTCTGTCAGTCGGTCTTTCCCTCTCGGTCTCTATTCTCTCTCTGTCAGTCCGTCACTATCTCTGTCCCTCTCTCACAGTCTGTCGGTCATTTTCCCCTCCTCTCTCATACTCACTGATCCCCGATCCCCGGCGCGGCGCTGCACGGCATTCACACTGCTGCGGCGGCTTTTACTATTTTGAAAAAGCCGGCCGCTCATTAAACAATTTCGTATTCCCTACTTTCCCCGCCCACAGGCACCTATGATTGGTTGCAGTGAGACATGCCCCCACGCTGAGTGACAGCTGTCTCACTGCACCCACTTACAGCAGCCGATGGGCGTGTCTATACTGTGCAGTGAAATAAATAATTAAATAATTAAAAAAAAAACGGCGTGCGGTCCTCCCCAATTTTAATACCAGCCAGATAAAGCCATACGGCTGAAGGCTGGTAATCTCAGGATTGGGAGCTCCACGTTATGGGGAGCCCCCCAGCCTAACAATATCAGTCAGCAGCCGCCCAGAATTGCCGCATACATTATATGCGACAGTTCTGGGACTGTACCCGACTCTTCCCGATTTGCCCTGGTGCGTTGGCAAATCGGGGTAATAAGGAATTATTGGCAGCCCATAGCTGCCAATAAGTCCTAGATTAATCATGGCAGGCGTCTCCCCGAGATACCTTCCATGATTAATCTGTAAATTACAGTAAATAAACACACACAACTGAAAAAATCATTTATTAGGAATAAAAAACACAAACACATTCCCTCACCACCAATTTAATCAGCCCCAAAAAGCCCACCTTGTCCGGCGTAATCCACGGACCTCCAGCGTCGCATCCAGTTCTGCTGCATGGAGGTGAGAGGAGCAGCAGAAGACATCGCCGCTCCTGTCACCTCCACGCAGCTAATGAAGACAGCCGCGCGATCAGATGAACTGTCACTGAGGTTACCCGCTGTCACTGGATCCAGCAAGTTTGTGCTTGGGTCCAGGACCTGGACACCTAGTGTTCGGTTCGGACCCCGACCTTTACAGTTTGGATTCACTCATCCCTATTCATAATCCAATTTTTTGTCCACTATACTTACTGAATGTGCAATTTAGGAAACTTGGAAAGGAGAAAACATGTAAGAGGCACTTAGCATGTTAATAGTATTTGTTTATGGAACGATAGCTGTGAACTGCCCTTGTAACGGTAGGAGTCTTTGGGGAACTAGGGTCATTATTAAAAATGGGTTAAAGTCTGTCTATGACACCGCCAGTAATTAAAAAGGAAGGTAAGGAATGAAACCCTACTCTGTTATCGCAGAGTACAGTAATTGGCGAGTCATATAATTTTTTACTTCTTCTGTCCCACTGGTTATAATAATGAAGGTTCGCTTTGTTTATATGCTGTTTCTGCTGTCATAAGGGCAAGTAACTAAACAAAGCCATACATGGATCTGAGCACTGTCAGTAACATCTGATATATGTATTCTTTATTTTGTCCTTTAATAAGGTTTATGAACAAATAAGTATTAGAATATTCTATCTTTGTAGCCTCTACCTTGTTCGATGATAGCATCTATGGACAATTATTATTGGTATTTTATCCTAATTTAAACTTTGTTTTGTGCATTTTTGATTCTGCACCATTGGCTTTTTATCTGCATACTCTTAAAAGTTATATTTTTAATTCCCACATATTGACTATACCTATCCTAACTAGTAAATAAGCCTTTTTAAGATCTGTTACGATTCCTATGTGCAGAACATTCTGTATTGTTCTGCTATGCTCTCCTGCGAAGCTAGTATATGTTGCCTATGGTGCAGAGCATTTTGCAGGATGAATGCTCTGTTGGTTGTTTCATAGTACTGGGTTTCACGCTGCTCCTGGGAGGTGCTCTCAAAGATGCTTCTTGATTGCTCTGCTTTATTAGGGTGCGTGTTAGCTCAGGATTCTGCCAGTCATACTTTCTGTTTACAGTTGTTCTCTTGGCTCCCATGATGCTCAGTGATCTGATTTAAAGGCCCTGTCACACGGAGTGATATTGCTAGCGGCACCCACCCCCATTGTTTGTGCGTCACGGGCGATTTGCTGCCCGTGGCGCACAATATCGTTTGGAGCCGTCACACGTACTTAACTGCCTTGCGACGTCACTGTTGCCTGCGAACCGCCTCTTTTGTAAGGGGGCGGTTTGTGCGGCGTCACAGCGGCGTCACTAAGCGGCCGCCCAACAGAAGCGGAGGGGCAGTGATGAGCAGCCGTAACATACCACCCACCTTGTTACGGGGGGACCGGCAGATTAGGACCAGGGGGTATATATCCTAATCGCCAGTCGGGGCCCACCGTGCTCCAGATGACAATGGAGCTGCTGGCACCTGAGGGTTAGGCGGAGACTATAGAGCTGGATGGCTCTGAGATAACCCAGGAACTCTGGGAACCGGTCACGTGTGTTGGGACACGTCAGACCGGACGACAACCCGATTAGCGTTTTGGTGCACCTAGCGCTACACCAACAACGTGTGCAGGAAACACGTCAGGCCGGGTGGTAACGAGGTAGCGTTGACCGGAAGACCGCCACGAAAGCGCCCTGTCGGCCACGTGTGTAGGACACGTCAGGCCGAGCGGTCCTCCGATTAGCGTTTCTGGCCACCTCTCGACTGGCCACGTGTGTGTAGGACACGTCAGGCCAGATGGGTACACCAGTAGCGTTGACCGGGAAGCCGAGGAAAATAAGGAACACCCTGTTAACTCCACAGGGGTCCTGGAGTACGCTGTCCGTGCGCGTAGGGGGCACAACCGGACAGGTGGCGCAGCAGGTGCGTTGTCCGTGTGCGTAGGGGGCACAAT
The DNA here is from genome assembly GCF_048569485.1 of Anomaloglossus baeobatrachus. Lineage (NCBI taxonomy): Eukaryota > Metazoa > Chordata > Amphibia > Anura > Aromobatidae > Anomaloglossus > Anomaloglossus baeobatrachus. Next base: position 234,734,737 of record NC_134356.1, read on the forward strand.
CGGACAGGTGGCGCAGCTGGTGCGTTGTCCGTGTGCGTAGGGGGCACAATCAGACAGGTGGCGCAGCAGGTGCGTTGTCCGTGTGCGTAGGGGGCACAATCGGACAGGAAGCACAGCAGCCGCAGCCCAGTTAACGCCACTGGGCTGCTATAGCAAGACTGGAACGGCAGGAGGGAAGCACGGCGCCTGACCCTGATGTGCCGAGCCACGAATCTTGGCGTGACAGGCACCGTTCGCCTAACCCTACCTACCGCTTCCCAACATAGGCTTATGCCGCAATGAGGCTCTAACATGGAGGTGTGCTCTGACTGAGCAAAAGTGAAGACTGCGCACCTCCATGTTGTCTCCAGCCCCTTTTATAACCTGGGTCCGCCCCAAACCCAGGGTGGAACCACCAAGGTCCAATAGCAGAGTGCCGTGTCATCAGTGATGTCACATGCGACCTATCCGGAACCGCCACGTCATTGATGACCTCATGGCAGCCACGCCCCAAACACTTCACCAGTCATCGTCTGACGACCAATACTGAGGTGCCAGATCATAGGGGCGGGCCTCTGCGAGCCAGTCCGGAGTTGCCACGTCATCAGGACACCTGACACCCTCTGCCCTATCAGGGCCTGCCACCTCACGGACATGCTCAGTGAGGTCCTTACCGGACCTAGCCTCTGATGCACTAAGTGCCTGAGCATGCCCAGTAGCCTGAGCAACAGGCTCAGAAAGCAGACTATCAGTTTGAGCATGCTCAGTAGGCACATCCCAGAACTTAGACACAGCACGAAGTCCAAGTACCTGTGCAAAGAGGCTGTTAGGGTTAATTGTGGGAACATGCTCAGTAGCCTGAACTGAGGACTTAGTCTCAGACATAACACAATCAGGCTGAGCATGCTCACTGGGCAAAACACCGGGCTTAAACTCTGGCTGGGGTAAATCGGCGCACGCATGCGCACTAGCCGCCTCTCCACACTTAGACGTGGTGGTAGGAACAGCCAACTGGACGACCCGAGGCACGGACAAGAACGGCAGCCGGCGCCTGGGCGCAACAGGAACCGCAGCAGGCTGCTTGTGGCTATGGCGGCGCCGGTTTGTAACAGTACCCCCCCCTCTAGCGGCCCTCCCACTCGAATGGTCTATAGTCGCCACAGATACCACTGAGCGACGGGCGGAAGATGGAGACATGCAGTGGGAGCTACAAGACTCGCTCCACCGTGTAATCACCCCAGACGACCAGTCAATATGTGGGGAATGTTGCTTCAACCAAGGAATACCCAGCAGAATATCATCTGCACCCTTAGGGAGAACCAGAAATGAAATGGTCTCCCTATGCCCAGATGACATGGCAAGGGTAATGGGCACTGTCCGCTGGTGAATTACCTTGGGCAACAAGGACCCATCCCATACACGGACTCTCACTGGCCTTGGCATTTGCACCAGTGGGATGGCATGCCGCCGGGCAAAAGAGGAGGAGATGAAACTATCCCCAGCACCTGTGTCCACACTTGCCCTTGTGGACCATGTTGACCCCTTAAAAATAAATGGACGCGGGAAACGTCACCCTAATGGATGACGCAGAGTCCAGTCTACCTTCAGCTATGGTCACCAATCGCGGTCGCTTACCCTGACGCTTTGGGCAACGGTTGGCATAATGACCATACTGCCCACAAGCGAAACAGGAAATGCCCTTGCGACTCGAAGACCTAGCAACACCAACCCTAGTGATGTCCATAGGGACAGAGATGTCCTCTAAGGGAGGTGCAGTAGGAGAGACCACTACAGTGGCTGAACGACCCTCTGACCTGCACTCCATGTGACGTTCGGAGGTCCGCAGGTCAATGCGGGTAGCCAGAGTCATGAGGCCCTCAAGGGTAGTTGGTACCTCACGCGACGCTAATGCGTCCTTCACGTGCGAGGCTAATCCCCTCCAGAACAGTGGAATGAGAGTCCTCTCTGACCACCCCAGCTCTGCAGCAAGTGTCCTGAAACTCACAGCATATTGACTTGAGGAGGTACGCCCCTGCTCCAAAGTCAGTAGCTGTAGGGCCGAGTCATGAGTGACCTGAGGCTCCAGGAACACTTGTCACAAGGACTCCAAAAACTCCTTAGAGTCCTGTACTACGGGGTCATTCCTCTCCCACAATGGTGTAGCCCACTCCAGTGCTCTATCAGAGAGCAAGGAGATGATAAACCCCACCTTCGACCTCTCTGTAGGAAACCGTGCAGCCAACAGCTCTAGATGGACTGAGCACTGGTTCACGAATCCCCTACATGCCTTGCTGTTCCCCACAAACTTGTTGGGCAGCGAGAGGTGAGGGAGGGTTGGAGTAGGCTTGGTGACTGACACCATTGCAGCCGCTTGAGCCACCACATCATCCATATCAGCAGCAAGAGCAGACTTCTCCAGAGACCTCACTCTGGCATCAAGCTGCAGCATGAACTGACGTAGCTGCTCCATCTCCGCCATGCCAGCCAGACCCTGGCGCAGTCTTACTGTTACGGGGGGACCGGCAGATTAGGACCAGGGGGTATATATCCTAATCGCCAGTCGGGGCCCACCGTGCTCCAGATGACAATGGAGCTGCTGGCACCTGAGGGTTAGGCGGAGACTATAGAGCTGGATGGCTCTGAGATAACCCAGGAACTCTGGGAACCGGTCACGTGTGTTGGGACACGTCAGACCGGACGACAACCCGATTAGCGTTTTGGTGCACCTAGCACTACACCAACCACATGTGCAGGAAACACGTCAGGCCGGGTGGTAACCAGGTAGCGTTGACCGGAAGACTGCCACGAAAGCGCCCTGTCGGCCACGTGTGTAGGACACGTCAGGCCGAGCGGTCCTCCGATTAGCGTTTCTGGCCACCTCTCGACTGGCCACGTGTGTGTAGGACACGTCAGGCCAGATGGGTACACCAGTAGTGTTGACCGGGAAGCTGAGGAAAATAAGGAACACCCTGTTAACTCCACAGGGGTCCTGGAGTACGCTGTCCGTGCGCGTAGGGGGCACAACCGGACAGGTGGCGCAGCAGGTGCGTTGTCCGTGTGCGTAGGGGGCACAATCGGACAGGTGGCGCAGCAGGTGCGTTGTCCGTGTGCGTAGGGGGCACAATCGGACAGGAAGCACAGCAGCCGCAGCCCAGTTAACGCCACTGGGCTGCTATAGCAAGACTGGAACGGCAGAAGGGAAGCACGGCGCCTGACCCTGTTGTGCCGAGCCACGAATCTTGGCGTGACAGGCACCGTTCGCCTAACCCTACCTACCGCTTCCCAACATAGGCTTATGCCGCAATGAGGCTCTAACATGGAGGTGTGCTCTGACTGAGCAAAAGTGAAGACTGCGCACCTCCATGTTGTCTCCAGCCCCTTTTATAACCTGGGTCCGCCCCAAACCCAGGGTGGAACCACCAAGGTCCAATAGCAGAGTGCCGTGTCATCAGTGACGTCACATGCGACCTATCCGGAACCGCCACGTCATTGATGACCTCATGGCAGCCACGCCCCAAACACTTCACCAGTTATCGTCTGACAACCAATACTGAGGTGCCAGATCATAGGGGCGGGCCTCTGCGAGCCAGTCCGGAGTTGCCACGTCATCAGGACACCTGACACCCTCTGCCCTATCAGGGCCTGCCACCTCACGGACATGCTCAGTGAGGTCCTTACCGGACCTAGCCTCTGATGCACTAAGTGCCTGAGCATGCCCAGTAGCCTGAGCAACAGGCTCAGAAAGCAGACTATCAGTTTGAGCATGCTCAGTAGGCACATCCCAGAACTTAGACACAGCACGAAGTCCAAGTACCTGTGCAAAGAGGCTGTTAGGGTTAATTGTGGGAGCATGCTCAGTAGCCTGAACTGAGGACTTAGTCTCAGACATAACACAATCAGGCTGAGCATGCTCACTAGGCAAAACACCGGGCTTAAACTCTGGCTGGGGTAAATCAGCGCACGCATGCGCACTAGCCGCCTCTCCACACTTAGACGTGGTGGTAGGAACAGCCAACTGGACGACCCGAGGCACGGACAAGAACGGCAGCCGGCGCCTGGGCACAACAGGAACCGCAGCAGGCTGCTTGCAGCTATGGCGGCGCCGGTTTGTAACACACCTCCTTCCTTCCTCATTCATTGCCGGCGGCTGCAGGTAAGTTGTAGTTCATCATTCCCGAGGTGTCACACGTAGTGATGTGTGCTGCCACGGGAATAACGAACAACCTGCGTCCTCAACAATCAACAATTTTTTGAAAACGAACAACGTGTCAACGATTGACGATTTGGTGAGTACTTTCCATCATTAACACTCGCTCATTGGTGTCACACGCATTGACGTCGCTAATGATGTCGGATGTGTGTCACGGAATCTGTGACCCCGGCGATATATCGTTAGATACGTCGTTGTGTGTAATGGGGCCTTTAGTCTCTCGACTCTGGACTGTTGTTTATCCATCTCTGCCTGTCCTCCCCTGTTTCTGTTGTGACTTCCTCGTTTCTGACCTCAGACTTTCTCCTGACCACTTCCCCACCTGCTCCCTATATTTTGTACATACTCTCTTGGAACCCTGACCTTCGGCTTGTATCTTGACCTCATCTCTGTCTGCCCTCGTGTACTGTTGTGCTTTCCTGGTTTATGATCTCAGCCTGTCTGACTACCTCTCCATTTACTGCATACTAGTAGACTGTAGCGCCACCCAGTGACAGCCATCACAGGATCTTTGTAGGGCACACTTTGTGTGATATCTTTATCCTTTATGATTCAACAAAATGGCCAGCAGACATTTCTCATCTTGCTGATATTGTGCAGCGTGAATTAAAAAAAATCTGCATTTTACAGAATACAGATTTTTTCAAAATTCAAGATGAATTCATTTCCAAACAAAAAGCAGTAGTATTAATCAATGCTTTATAGAGATCTTAATTTTTGCATTTATTACACCTATCTAAATTTACAAAGTAAAATTTTCTAAAAGAAAAAGATGCTATTTTACAGCTTCAACTGTCTAGTCATTTTCAATACAACTGTTTTAAAAAAAAGTTTGTTATCTTTGGATTGTGCATTTATCATAAATCACATAGTCATTTGATTGGTATCAAATATGGAATATTCTAATGGTTTTTGTTTGCATTTTCAGCATAAATAAAATATTTATTGTTTGAAGAAAGTATATTTGAGCAAGTGCCTTTCTCTTCACATCCATTGCTTGCCTTTCCTTGTATTTTCTAAACAGTAAATGCAGTACAAATTTACTTATCCATCATATATAAGCTTGCATTTGCATAGTAATTTATAAGCAGTTCTGCTCACATATTTACAATGAGGATTTGAATAAAATACAATGTGAACAAGAGAAATATTTCTTATATTTTCTGTATTTACCAATTCTTAGTTTACAGAACTTTATAGGCTCTCCTCCAGTTGTTATTTTAAGATGTCTTTATATGTGAATCAAGTCACTTATGGGATGTAACAAATCTAGATAGTAATATGCATTTTGAAATGTTCTTTTACTCCGGTGGCCTATACTGTGTGTGATAAAGGCAAGTTCAGAGTAGCAGCTCCAGACTTGATGAGAATGTGTAGTACAAACGAGCTAGAAAGTTCATAGAACAATGCTAAGTGCAATTCAGTTGAACAGCACAATTCCCCAACAAAAGCCCTCAAAGTGCAAACTCGTAAAAACCTTTCTTTTTATCCACCTTTGTCAGCTTTTTGCATTGTTTATTGATTAGCTGTAGTGCTGCTGTCAGTATTTTACCAATAGTCTGATAGGATCTCATGACTGGCATTTTGCCTTTTAAAAACCATCTACACATATACATTCAAAAAAATCTCCCTCTCCAGATCAGATGGGTTGATGACTCCCTGCGTCTTTTTATTATTATTAATGTTCTTGGAAGCAATGGATATTGAATAGCAATTAGGATCCACTGTATTTGCTGCCGGGATACACTTGAAAAGGTCACTTTGCAGGCAAGAAACCTTTTACGTACCTATATTTTTTTTCATGTGCGATTATCATTAATGTAACGATGCTTAGCACATTTATATCAGCAAGGGAGCATGACAGATTGTTTAGTTCATTTGAAAAGATGCAGTAATCATCTGCAGGCAATTTTATGGCAATGCCGTCTCTGTTTAACCTTTCGTTCTAGCTTCAGGTGGTATTATTGGCTTGCATTTTTAATATGTGGTGAGAGAGAGAGCAGAAATGTGCATATTGTTGTAATGTTAATTGAATGAGTCTTCTGTAGACCGTAATCACTCAGAAGAATAGTATTCCACAAGGTGCTGTTAAGTTGAGTTAAATAAAAAGTTTGAATGAGTTCTAATGCCAACACGTTTCAGACGTGTTCTTTTTCTAAATGTTGCTAATCAAGTGCCCAACTGGTGCTTTTCTACGATTTGGAACTAAAATAAAATATGAGGTACTTGGGTTTGTCAAAGACTCGTCTATCATATAAAGGCTGTGTATAAATAAGGTGCACGTTGAGTTGTTTGGGTGAAAAAGTACCGAGTAGAAGTTTATATAGTAGCAACTTGTAGGGTAGGCAGTTAAGAAACAAGCTCGAATGAGTTTGAAGGCAATGTGGACATTTTGTTTTATGTTTTAAGGAATTTTAATCTTTAGTTGTATACTCACAGGTTTTAGTAACCATTTTGTATATCTCTGGTAGTTGTTACAAGAGTTATAAGTTCTTAAGTTCTGCAATACTAAATTATTTGTACTTTGTTAGCCAGAAAACCTGCCTGACAAAGGGGCATTTGAGCTATGAAAGTTTGTAAATAGAATTGTTCTGGTTAGTCAATAAAAGTATCACTCCTAGAATACTTTTATCAATTTTGGGATTCAAGGGGTAGTCCCATGTCCAAGATCCTATCCCAATATGTAATGGGTGTAATAATAATAATAATAATAATAATAATAATAATAATAGTATTAGCAAATACCTCCAAATAGAAATGTAGTATAGTACTTCTGATTAGCTATTTCACTTACCTCATGTTCAGGGCATTGCAGGACCTTAGGTATCCAAGGTTACAGCCATGTATATAGTCACAGTTAGTTACTTAGTTGCCAATGGTCATAACTAAGGATGATCGAATACCTCAAATATTCGGCTTCGCGAATATTTGCCAAATAGGTCGCCGCTATTTGACTATTCGCGAGTATTCGATGCGCAATGTAAGTCTATTGGAAACCCGAATAACAACTATTCAGAACTATTCGGGCTTCTCATAGACTTACATTGTGCATCGAATATTCGCATAGTGGCGACCTATTCGTTGAATATTCACAAAGCCGAATATTTGAGGTATACGATCATCCCTGGTCATAACCATGGATACCTAAGTATGTGGTGAGTTGGACTATCTCTATTATACCTAAGGCCCTGCACATGAAGTAAGAGACATAACTATATCAAGAGAACTATACTAGATTTCTAATTTGAGATATTATCAAATATTATTAATATTATTATTCATATTGGGATAGGATCTAGGAGATGGGAATACCCTTTAAGTATTAATACCAAGCTCTTAAGTTAGAATATGTTTGTAATCACTGAGACATATTTTTTTTCAGATACTACAACTGCCTGTGTGATCTGTCCTGAAGTTGGTGGACTATTTTTACTGTACTTTTGGGTATTTTTTTTTATTTGCAGTAAAACTGTGTCAGAATGTTTAAAGATTACCTATCACCAGAATGAGGCTTCCCTTTTTACGTAAAAAAAAGAGAGCGCAGCCTGAGAATGGAGATTTTTAAAAATAATACCAATAAGGTAAAATGGCCAGAAGAATCCCTAAGGCCCGTCTAAAAGACCTCCCCCAGTAACAGTTGGGTCCAAAGTTTCAGACTTCTGTCTTCCACAGTAAGGAAGCCTATGGATCCCATAACCTATAAGTTCAAACTTGACTTTTGCAAGAAGGTTGGGACTTTTTGGGGGGGGTTAGGAAACTTTTGCTGATGAATGTTATTTTTTAATAAATCACCAGTCTGAGGCAGCTTACCCTTATTTTAAAATATAGGGCAGAGTAAAAGAGGCTTTGCATCAACAAATCACAAAAATCAAAAGATTTGAAGTATATGCACAATGGTTTTCAATATAACTAACAAAAATAAAATGGTTTATTATGAACACGGAATATCCTTATTCATTGGGAAAGTTGAGTTCCAACAAGCCCACCTACCATGGTATTTTTATACCTCTTCTCTTCAATACCCAACAATAGTATTATTATCCTTTTCAAGGGTCTAAATATAGCAATTCACACATCACCAACTACCTAAAAGGATAAAGTGAAGGTTTGGAAAGCAAGGGTGGAAAGACAAGAAAAAGAAAGGGAGAAATGGGGAGGAAAAAGGGGGAAGATTGGAGGATTCGTCACCTTTTTCCTCCCCATTTCTCCCCTTTCTCCCCTTATCTTTACACCTTTGCTTTCCAGACCTTCTCTTTATCCTTTTAGGTAGTTGGTGATATGTGAACTGTTATATTTAGACCCATGAAAAGGGTAATAATACTATTGTTAGGTACAAATTGTCTCTCCAGTAAAGGAGACAAACTCTAGAACAGCGCCACCTATTGGAAGTAGCGATCCTAAAAGTCACAAGTGGATTTTCAACAATCCTTTGCAATATGACTCAGGATATATAAGCCAGATCAGAATCCCAATTTGCAGACACAGTGTTTCGGGGTGCTTGCCCCTCGTCAGTGCAAAGTATGGGGGTGTCTGATCTGGCTCATGAGAAAGCTATGTGGGGACCACGGGGGAACACTATTCTCCTTAAGGAGACTTTGCAAGCCAGTCTGGCTGCCAGGTAAGGGGACTTATAGCTGCCACGCCCCTCTAAGAAATATTCAAATTGTCTCTCCAGTAAAGGAGACAAACTCTAGCACAGCGCCACCTATTGGAAGTAGCGATCCTAAAAGTCACAAGTGGATTTTCTGTCTCTTTACTGGAGAGACAGTATTGTTAGGTATTATTTTTTTTTTTTTTTTTTTGCATGTTCTTACCCCCCCTCTCCTTTTTCCCAGTTATTGTTAAATTTTCTCAATAAAAATACCTTTGAAATAGAAAAAAACAGAAAAGGGCAGGCCCAGACCGGGGATAAAATGCTTTTTTAAAGCATGTATAGAAGTAAAAATATCATTACTTTGTGTGTTTTTTCTTCTTCAAATTAATAAATGTTCCAATACTGAGATATATAAAGAGAACCTCTGATAACATATAAATGAATACAATATATATAAAGTACCATGTGGTGCCATTACTACCTATCAAAAGCAACAACATGAATGTATGTTAGGGCAGCAAATGAAATACCTCTTGCTCGTTGAAAGGGAGTATAATGACACTGCTTATGCTTTAATTCAGATATTTCTTATCAATATAAGCGAATGTGAAAAGTATGAACGTAATTTATTGTTAATTGTATTTTTACTCCTCGAGCCATTTACAATACTATCGCTGTAAAGATATTGTAGCTGTACATCTTGTTTTTTTGAATTTAGAATTTATTCATTCTGACTTTGCCTCTAGGGTTGTTCAGTGTGATCAGGTATAAGCGGACTGTGTCACATTAACTACTTTGCAAACTAATTGCTTATCACCAACCATAAACAGTTATCAGCACTTTCGGAAATAGAAAAACAGTAACTTTGTGTGACTTGTTTCATGATGAACACTAAAGCCCACTTTACACCCTGCAATGTATCTTACAATGTGTCAGTGGGGTCACGTCGTAAGTGACGCACATCCGGCATTGTAAGGTACATTGCAGTGTGTAACAGGTATGTGCGATTGCGATTGAATGGTAAAACGTTCATTGCATGCACATCGTACCTTTCTCTAGAATTGCACGTAGATTGTTCATCGTCCCCGGGGTATCACACATCGCAGTGTGTGACACCCCGGGAACAATGAACAGATCTTACCTGCGTCCTGCGGCTCCCGGCCCACAATGTGGAAGGAAGAGTGATCATAATATGGTAGGCACCAGTGATCATAATATGGTAAGCTTCAACATAATATTCAATAGAACATTTCAAAGGGGGAATGCTAAAACCTGGAATTTTAGGAAAGCTGATTTCAACAAATTAAGGGAAGAGCTTAAATGTGTAGATTGGGACAAAGTCATAATAACTGGGGATACTGAACATAAATGGGGTAAGTTTAAGGATATACTACTAGAGTCCTGTAAAAAACATATACCCTCTGGTAATAAAATGTCCAGGAATAAAAAGAAACCACTATGGATAAATAAGACTGTACAAAGTATAATAAAACAAAAACAAAGGGCATTTAAAATCTTAAAGGCTGAGAATACAGAAATAGCATTGCAGGAGTATAAAGATATCAATAGGAAATGTAAAAAAGAAATCAAACAAGCAAAATTAGCTACTGAAACAAAAATCGCCAATGACATTAAAATAAATCCCAAAATCTTTTATAAATACATTAATGCCAAAAGGAAAACAAAGGATAGTATCGTCCCCTTAAAATATAATAACAAGTTAGTTATAGAGGACAAACAAAAGACTGAGATATTAAATAGGCATTTCTCATCTGTATTCACCAAGGAACTGACTGTACCAGGGATCATTCAACAAGTGAAAAATCAAAGTTCACCACCCGATATAATTAATTTAACACAAGATGAAGTACGCCTACGTCTGAGTAAATTAAACATTGACAAATCCCCAGGGCCAGATGGCATTCATCCACGAATATTGAGGGAATTGAGCTCCGTAATTGACAGACCGCTGTATCTCATCTTTTTAGACTCACTTGTAACAGGGTTGGTGCCTCAGGATTGGAGGATTGCTGATGTGGTACCGATATTTAAGAAAGGTAAGAGGGGAGATCCAGGCAACTACCGTCCAGTAAGCCTGACATCAGTAGTATGCAAAGTTTTTGAGGGCATTTTAAGGGATGACATGCAAAAATATATTGCAGAAAATAATATGATAACTGACAAACAGCATGGATTCATGAAAGATAAGTCGTGTCTAACCAACCTGTTGGGGTTCTATGAAGGGGTAAGTTCAAACCTGGATATTGGTAATGCAGCTGATGTGATTTATTTGGACTTTGCAAAGGCATTTGATACTGTACCACATAATAGCCTTATACTAAAGCTCCAGAAGCAAGGACTAGGGGACACAATATGCAACTGGGTAAGGAATTGGCTAAAAGATAGGAAACAAAGAGTAGTCATAAATGGTACATTCTCTAAATGGGCTATAGTCAGCAGTGGGGTGCCGCAGGGATCTGTGCTTGGACCGATTCTTTTTAATCTCTTTATTAATGACCTTGTGGATGGGATTGATAGTAGAGTGTAAGTCTTTGCCGATGACACCAAACTATGTAGGATATTAAAAACTGACCTGGATAGTACAATATTACAAAAAGATCTGGATAAGATGTCAGAATGGGCAGATACTTGGCAAATGAGATTTAATGTTGATAAATGTAAAGTAATGCACCTAGGACGGAGTAATCCTATAGCTGCGTATACATTAAATGGAAGTAAACTCGGGACTACAGAACAGGAGAAGGACTTGGGTATTCTCATTACAAATAAGCTGAGCAGCAGCACTCAATGTCAAGCAGCAGCTGCTAAAGCAAACAAGATTTAGGGTGTATAAAAAGAGAGATTAGATCCCGTGATCCAACGTATTGTTACCCCTCTATAAATCACTTGTAAGGCCACATCTGGAATACAGGATCCAGTTTTGGGCTCCACATTTTAAAAAGGACATTCAGAAGTTAGAGTCAGTTCAAAGGCGGGCAACTAGACTATTACAAGGAATGGAAGGCCTCCCATATGATGACAGGTTGAAAAAGTTAGATATGTTTAGCTTAGAAAAAAGACGTCTCAGAGGAGATCTCATTTATATGTATAAATACATGTGTGGTCAATATAAAGGACTGGCACATGACTTATTTCTTCCAAAGACAGTACTAAGGACCAGGGGGCACTCACTGCGAGTGGAAGAAAAGCGATTCCAACAGCTAAATAGGAAAGGGTTCTTTACAATTAGAGCAGTCAGACTGTGGAATGCCCTACCACAAGAGGTAGTAATGGCAGATACTATAACAGCTTTTAAAAAAGGGCTGGATGATTTCCTCAGTACACAAAACATTGTTGGTTATAAATGACTTAGTGACTAAATGTAGAACTGGTGGAGGAAGGTTGAACTAGATGGACCTAGGTCTTTTTTCAACCTAAGTAACTATGTAACTATGTAAGAAGGTGGGCGGGATGTTTACGTCCCACTCAACTCCGCCCTCTGCTTCTATTGGCCGGCTGCCGCGTGACGTCGATGTGACGCCGAACGTGCCTCCCACTCCTGGAAGTGGACGTTCGCCGCCCACATCGAGGTCATATGGACGGGTAAGTACGTGTGACGGGGGTTAATCATTTGTGTGGCACGTTCAACAAATTGAACGTGCCACACATACGATGGGGGCGTTGCAAATCGCATACGATATCGTATGCGAATTGCAACGTTTAATGCAGGCTTTAGGCTAAGAACACACATCCGTCTTTTCTGCCGTTTGTCGGATCCGGCGCGCTCCCATACAGTCTATACAGTACAGTGGCTGTGCAACAAGCTACGGTCACGTGATGTTATGTGACCGGAGCATGTGACCAGGAAGTTGCAGCGCAGCCACTGTACTGTAGCCTGTACGGGAGCACGCCGGATCCTACAAATGGCAGAAAAGACGGATGTGTGTTCTTAGCTTAGCACTTGTTTTGTCATATGTAAAATGGCAGAGGAATTGTGGAAGAAAACAAAGATATGGCTATGTGCACACACTGCACTTTTTATGCTTTTTTGGGGCAGATTTTTCACAAATATGCATGCCTATCCTTACGACAGCAAAGTCAATGAGCATTCTCAAGTGTTGTGCACACGTTGCTTATTTTTTCCTTGCAGATTTGGTGCAAAAAATAATCTACAGCATGTCAATTGTTGATGCGTTTTTCAGCCATTTTACCCATTAGCTTCATTCTGGAAAAGGCAGGAAAGAAATGCAATAAAAAAGTAACAAAAACAAAAAGCGCCGCAAAAAGTGAGTTTTTCTGCCAGAACATGCAGATTTAGTGCAGAAATATCTTCACCAAATACTCACCATGCACATTTACCCATATAGAGTTATATATAAAAATCTAACACATATCTACAGCTATTTTGCAAGTATATATATATATATATATATATATTAATATTATATGTATCTATATACATATTTAATGACATTTATTTACTGCTATGTGTAGAGCAGAATGTGACAGCTGCTCTAAAGTTATTATTAAAAGTTAAAAATGCTCATTTGACCTTTTATTGGTGCAGTTCCATCATATAGTTTGCTGGAATTCCAGGTTGTCTAATCTAAACATAATGGTGATCTATTCATACAATAGGTCATTAACCCTTTGCAACCTAGGAGATATCTATATGCCCTAGGTTGCATTTGTCCCTTCAATGTGGGCTCACACTGTGAATCCGCATGATTCCCTGTGCAAGTCTGCTAATCTGATCAACAGACATGTGCAGCGAACAAGCACAGGTGGCTCTCCAAGCAACCCGTGCCTGTTAACCCCTTAGAGCATGCTGTCAAACTCAGTGCGATCTATTGCGCTCCAATGGAAAATACACCTTTTTCGCCGCCATCGGTAACCCCCTCATGTAATCACATGGGCCGATGGGTTGTAAGGACAGTTTGGGGTGAGCTGATGACCCTCATATGGCTATATTGACAAAAAAATAAAAAAGTTATAGTGAGTCTTGAAAGAAAGAGAGGAAAAACAGGAACAAAAAAAGGAAAATTGCCTGGTGATAAAAAGGTAAAAGCAGAGAGTTATGTCACAAAAAATTGTTAATAAAGAACATTTACACGTCTACTGTACATCAGCATAAATTTTTAAACACAATTTTTTTTATTAGGAGGTTAAAAGGACTAAACGTTTATCAGCAAACTTCACAAAAAAAACCCAAAACATTGTATTGACCACATCACATTTGAAGTGGCTTTGAGAGGTCTATATGACAGAAAATATCCAAAACTGACACCATTCTAAAAACTGCACCCCTCACACTGCTTAAAACTACATTAAAGGAATTTATTAGCCCTTCAGATGTTTCACAGGAACTATAGCAATATAGAAGGAAATAATGAAATTTTTACATTTTCCCACAAAAATTTTACTTTAGCCCCAAATTTAGCATTTTCACAAGAGCAAGGAATTTCTCTAGATGTGTGGTGAGCACTTTGAACCCTCAGTAGTTGCTTAACAGAATTTTATTATGTTGAGCTGTGAAGATAAAAAAATCAAATATTTCCCACAAAATTGTTTTTTTAGCCTTAATTTTATTAGTTTCAAAAGGGTAACAGGAGAACATGCACCATACAGCTTGTTGTGCAATTTCTCAGGCATACACCGATACAACAAACGTGGTGGAAAACTACTATTTTGGCATACAGCAGGGTTTGGAAGGACAGGAACAACATTTGAATTTTGGAACGCAAAATTGGCTGGAATTGTTTGCAGATGCCAGTTCACATTTGGAGAGCCAGTAATGTGACTAAACAGTGGAAACCCCCACAAGTAACCCCATTTTGGAAACTATACCTTTCAAGGAATTTTTTTACACATGTGGTAAGCACTTTGAACCTTCAGGTGCTTCACAGAATTTTATAACGTTGAGGTATGAAAATAAAAAAATCACATTTTCCAACAAAATTGTTTTTTTAGCCTCTATTTTTTTCACAAGGGTAACAAGAGAAAATGCACCTAAAACTACTGTTTGGGTGCACGACAGAGCTTGGAAGAGAAGGAGCAATATTTGAGTTTTGTAATGCAAACATGGCTGGAATAGATAGTAGATGCCATGTCACGTTAGGAGAGCCACAGATGTGCCTCAAGAGTTGAAACCTGCACAAGTGACCCGAATTTTTGGATTCATCAAATCCTTTCCCTGTCATAGTCATGCTGTATGCTGATGTGCTATATAGTATATCAGTACTTCAGTATTGCCAAAGCCCTTTTTCACTGTGCTTATATGCAGCACAATACCAAAAAATGTCATAATTGTTGTATTTACTGGGGTCTATCTGCATCAAAAGATTTTGGGTGAAAAATTTGTGAGCATACAAATTTGTCTTTGCCACAATACGATTTATTAGCGAGGCACAAGGATGTTTCTCGTCACTGTTGCTGAAGTTTATTGCACTCTCACTTCTGATGAACCAAAGTATGTACTGTCCAAATTACAGGACAGTTGACTGTTTTAGAAATTGTAAACCTATAATGTTTCCTAAAAGGAAAAAGATCCAACTGTGTTAAATAGAACTAACTGAGGTGGCTCCCTAAATAATGTTAAAATACTGTTATCACAAAGAAGGGAACCACTTTCAGTATATATGATATAGTCCAACTTTATTATAAATAAATATACAGTTAGAACCATATATATTTGGACAGAGACAACATTTTTTACATTTGTGTTCTGTACATTACCACAATGGATTTTGAACAAAACAATTCTGCTGCATTTGAAGTTCAGACTTTTCAGCTTTAATTCAGTTGGTTACATAAAATGATTGCATGAAAATGTGAGGAACTAAAGCCTTTTAAAACTCAATCCCTTCATGTTAGGGGCTCAAAAGTAATTGGACAAATTAAATATTTGGAAATACTATGTTAATTCCTACTACTCGGTTGAAATCCCTTTGTTGGCAATGACTGTCTGAAGTCTTGAACTCATGGCCATCACCACGCGCTGTGTTTCCTCCTTTTTAATGCTCTGCTGGCCTTTACTGCTGCGATTTTCAATTGCTGTTGGTTTGTGGCCTTTCTGTTTTAATTTCAGTCTTTAACAAGTGAAATGCGGCTCTACTCTACTTGAGATCGGGTGATGACTTGGCCATTCACGAATATTACACTTCTAAGCTTTAATAGACTCCTGGGTTGCTTTGGCTTTATGTTTTGGGCCATTATCTATCTGTATTATGAAACTTCGATCAATCAGTTTGGCTGCATTTGGCTGGATTTGAGCACACAGTATGTCTCTGAAAATCCCAGAATTCATCCGGTTGCTTCTGTCCTGTGTCACATCATCAATAAGCACTAGGGACCCTTTGCCACTGGCAGCCATGCACACCCAAGCTATCACACTGCCTCTACCGTGTGTTACAGATGATATGGTATGCTTTGGATGATGAGCTATAGCATGCCTTTACCATACTTTTTTTCTTTCCATCATTCTGGTAGAGGTTGATCTTGGTTTCATCTGTGAAAAGAATGTTGTTCTAGAAATGTGCTGGTTTTTTAAGATTTTTTTACTAGCCTTCTTATCATTGAGGCTTATGAGTGGCTTGCACCGTGCAGTGAACCCCCTGTATTTTCTTTCATGCAGTCTTCTCTTTATGATAGATTTGGATATTTATACGCCTACATCCTGGAGAGTGTTGTTCACTTGGTTGGATGTCATGAAGGGGTGTCTCTTCACCATGGTTATTATTCAGCGATCATCCAACACTGTTGTCTTTCCAGGTATTTTTGCATTATTGAGGTCACCAGTGCTTTCTTTCTTTCTCAGGATGTACCAAACTGTAGACTTAGCCACTCCTAATATTCTAGCAATTTCTGGGATTTTTTTTTTACTGTTTTCACAGATGAAGGATGGCTTGATTTTACCTGCATGGAGAACTTAATTGACCACATGTTTACTTCTCAGCAAAACCTTCAAAATGAAAGCACCATACCTCAAATCAACTCCAGGCCTTTCATGTGCTTAAGTGAGAATGAAATAACAAATTGCCCACACCTGCCCATGAAACAGCTTTTGAGTCAATTGTCCAATTACTTTTGGGCCCTTTAAAACTAGGGTGGCACATGTAAAGGAGCTGAAACTCCTAAACCCTTCATCAAATTTTAATGTGGATACCCTCAAATGAAAGCTAAAAGTCAGGACTTTGTCCCTGTCCATTATATAACTATAAGTTGAATATGTTTCAGTGAACAGGTAAAAAAAAATTGTGTCAGTGTCCAAATATATATGGACCTATCTGTACATACAAAAAATAGATAGTTGTCCAAGAAGCTGACTAGGGTAGGGGTTGCGTGGATGGAATGCAGCCACCCAGAGGCAAATCAAGCAACCCAGCTCTCAGAAGTCACCAGACCTTGTGATCTAACATGTATGCATATGTAGTGCAATAGGAAGGAACACTGTACATTAGATGAACAAATGAAATAGTAAATGCTGTTTGGCGCTCAGTAGTAGAACACTATGCTTATGTAGGCATGGATATCAACTGATGTATGGTAACAGAATATCATTCTGTATGCATAAGCATAAATTTATATGAAAGTGAGTGCTGATAGCAAATTATGAGCCACTGCGCTTGTACTAAACATGTAGAACTCTAAATACCTTGGTACATGATGTAATAGTGACAGCAGCCTGGGAACGTTTGGGAGCAGAGCGCACCTTGATGTACATTTCATCTAAAGATGGTTTTGTCAGGAAGCGTGGTTAGAAGAAGTGGAGGGGCATGTAAATACTTGTATTCAAATGACTGACAGATAAGGGAGTGAATAGGCATGCTTATTGCCATGTTACCCTGCCCCCAGAAACACTGCGGTTGGAGCACGTCAAGGGAGATGGGAAGGAGGACATGTGACATCTGCTCCATCTCCATGGCAGCATTACAACATCTGCGGCAAATGTAAGGCAAGGCCAGCGCGTCTGTGCCTAGGAGACATGACCGACAAATGAGCAAGTAACAGAAACACATCTAAGTAGTTTAGGCTGGCATGAATCATAGGCATGGGCCTAGGGTAATATTCATAATGTAAAATAATAGGCAACACACCTGTAGAGCATGCTAAGTATTATGATTAATCGAACAAATATAATGTACTAAGCACAATAGTCACAATAAAACAACCCGTATAATTATGCTTGAAAATGCTGGATGAATACATGAAGTGCTCACCATCACAGTCCTTAGAAACAAAAAATGGTTTACTATCTGGAAATTCCCCCACACAACAGGAATTAGAAGGTTCATTTATTAATATTCCACTTGGGCATGCTGGTAACCCACATAGAAATGGTTAAATGAAGTGGATCCCAGAATACTTAATGATTAAAATAATGTAGCCAATAGTAAGTGAGCTTCTGACACACAGCGGTGGACACCATGTTCTAAACCAGTGCTACTTTCACCCATAAGCTGAGCAGACCGTTTACACTACACTATGTTAGACCGAAACATCTGTGCTATAGCTGGTCATGTTTACTCAATAAAATACAAGTTTATTCAACCATTTGAGTGCCAATTATTTGCTCTTTGAGTAGTTGTAGCCAGACAGTGCTCCCACCCTGTGACAGCACCTGTGATCACACACACACACACACACACACACACACACAGTCTGTGTCCAAATACTGGTGTATGCGATACTGTAGAGAAACTGCACAATAGGGTCTTACCCAATAAAAGAAAAGGGGAAAGAGAGAAGGCCACTCACCTTGTGTGGTTGTGTGCCACACAACCAGTATAGAAGCAAAAACACAGCTTAGTTTACGCATTTCTGAGTGAAACTCTACTTCATCATCAGAACAGGCACCAAACACGATTCTCAGTGTTGCATGGAATAGATGCAACAATCCAGGAACTTTACCTGGCTGATCTTGATTGCCCTAGTGCAGTGGCAATCAGGGTAATAAAGGGTTAATGACAGCTCACGGCTGCCAATAAGCCCTAGATTAGTAGTGGGAGGTGTCTATGAGACCCCCATTACTAATCTGTAAGTGAAAAGAATTAACACAAATATAAAAAAATCCTTTACCATCTTTCACCCCTTTATTAACACTCAAAACACCCAGGTCCGACATAATTCTCATGAAGTCCCATGATGATTCCAGCTCTGCTACATCTAAAGTGACAGAAGATGGGCATAGAATATGTCCATCCACTTTAAGCTTCAGGCAGAGACTGAGCCGCAGCGATGAGTGATTAAACCACTCAGGTCATTTGCAGTCAGAGCTGGAGGTTCCAGGGTCCTCCACAGTGATCGCAGCTAACATTACCTCAGGTGACCTCATTGAACTAAGTGACCTCTCCTGAGGTCAGGTTACCTGTTGTGAATCACAGGTGGAGGACTGTAGGAACCTCCAGCTGTACCCGCAAATAACCTGAGTGATGTCACTGCTTATCACTGCAGCTCAGTCTTTGTCAGAAGCTCACAGCGGGTGGTCATATTCTATGCCCACGCAATGTCACTTCAGATGTAGCAGAGCTGGAATCTTCGTAGGAGCTCATGTGGATTACATGGATCTGGGTTTTTTAGGGGTTAATAATAGGGTTAAAGATGGTAGATTTTTGTTTTTTATTTCAAATGAACAATTTTTTTGGTGTTTATTTCTTTTCACTTACAGATTAGTAATGGGGGGGTCTCATACACAACTCCCATTACTAATCTAGGGCTTAGTGGCAGTTGTGAGCTGTCATTAACCCCCTATTACCCTGATTGCCATTGCAGCAAATCGGAATGAGTCGGGTAAAGTTCCAGGATTGTCACATCTCATGGATGTGACAATCCTGGGTGGCTACAGGCTGCTATTTTTAGGCTGGGGAGCAATATGCATGGGTCTCCCCAGCCTGAGAATACCAGCTCCCAGCTGTCGACTTTATCATGGCTGGGTATCAAAATCTTGGGGGAACACATGCCACTTTTTAAAATTATTTATTTCAATCATTTAAAAAAAAAAAGCTGCATGTGGTTGCTCTAATTTTGATACATATCTAAAATAAGCACATGGCTGAGGGCTGCAGCCTGTAGCCATAAGGTTTATCTGTGCTGTGTATCATAATGTGGGGGGACCCTATGCCAATTTTTGTATCTATTTATTTTTACACAAATATAGAAACAGACAGCGTGTGTGATTGAAAGCAGTCAGACATGCTGTCACACAGGCAGAGGATGCTGTCTGACTGAAACCAATGAAAAACATGGGGACTGCCAGTGGGCAGGGGAAGCAGTACATATGCATGAAGATAATGAGTGGCCTCAGAAGTAGAGTGAGCAGTGCGGAGACCAGTAAGTATAAAGTGCTTGCTCCAAGCCCCTATTCCTTGTACCACCATTTTTAAGCAACTGATTTATATGTAGACTGGCATCTGGCCAGATATCTGGGATCAATACTGGGCCTGAGACATTTTAATTTTATTTTTTTTTTAAACCCGGTTGGACCCTTGTGATCTGTGGGTCCACCCATCACTATGCATAATTGCATATTAATTTAATATATATTAATTTGGTTTGTAGACATACAGCAATATATGAAAAAAGCTCTGCTTTGTGATAAATTTCAGTCAGATATTTTTACTTATGAGCACTGAGTTGGCTTACGCATAGCTTTGATATGGCGCAAGTACCATGCAGTATGTTTAATCTTTTTTTCCAGGTTTTATACTTGGTTTGCAATTCAATCCCTGTCTTCTAAAATCAACTATGCTAACTGCACTTCAAAGTGAATTTAACATACTCTGCTCAGTTTTGGTATTGGGATTTTAATATTTTATTATCTACAATAATTTATCATATGAGTATAGGATTTTTTTTCAAACAATTAATTTTAAAATTAATAAATTAATAACACTATATTTTATGCCATTTCTGTTATGATAATTATTGTCATTATTTTTAAATATTTTAGAATATCTTTTTAAGATGTTTTAGATTAGAAATACCATAATTCAGTAATTTTAGAAGAATTTCTTGGCTGTGGCTAGAGCTGCTAATATGATTTTTATGCTTCTGCAGACGCGTCCTTCTGTTCTTGCAAAAAATAGTTTAACAACTGTACCTGGCATTTTATAAAAATTATGGCATGTCCTTGTCTCATGGTCTGTGGATTTTATTATGTTTATACTTCAACTTTTCGGCTTTCCATTTAGTTTTTTGTCATTCAAACAAAAGTGTATAAAATATTCAACGTCTATTCTCCGTAATGTCAAAGTTCTTATGCAGCAAATCGAAAACGTCTGGTATTGTAAAGAATCTAATGCAAAATATACTCAATAAATGAATCAGTTATGAAAAAGGTTCTAATGAAAGTTTCAAGAATAAGATAATGTCACTCAATAATGTGTTTAAGCAAGTAAGAAGAAAAGTATTAATAACATAAAGGAAATATCCCAATTAATTTCTCTTCTTTGTGAGAAAATGCATTACCTTTTTATACAATTATTAGAAATAATAAGACATGGGTGATGTCACGGAAATATAAAAGTAATGCACCTAGGACGGAGTAATCCTATAGCTGCATATACATTAACCCCTTAACGACCCATGACGTACTAGGTACATCATGGATCGTGTGCCGGTAAGCCCCGCCCCCTGCCGCCGGCAGGCGGCGGCGAGACGCGCACATAGCTGTTATCAACAGCTGATATGTGTGCCTGCTAGCCGCGGGTGGAATCGCTTCCACCCGCGGCCATTAACCCCTTACATTTTGCTGCCAAAGTCTTGGCAGCGATATGTATATGGGCGCCGCCATGACAGTGACTTACCCCGCCCCCACCGGAAGTCACGTGACATGATCACGTGACTTTCGGCGGTTGCCATGGTAGCACAGGGTCATGTGATGACGCCTGTAGCTAACATGAGTCACTTCCTCTCAATGCCGGAATACAGCCGGCATTGAAAGTGAAGCAGCAAATCTGCAGTTCTCAGCTCTGTAGCTGAGATCTGCAGATAGTGCAGAGCGATCGGATTGCTGATCGCAATAGCCCCCTAGGGGGACTAGTAAAATAAAAAAAAAAGTAAAAAAAAAGTTTTAAAAAATAAAAAAAAAATAAAAAAACCTAAAAGTTCAAATCACCCCCCTTTCACCCCATTGAAAATTAAAGGGTTACAAAAATAAAAAATACACACATATTTGGTATCGCCACGTTCAGAAATGCCCGATCTATCAAAATATAAAATCAATGAATCTGATCAGTAAACGGCGTAGCGGCAAAAAAATTCCAAACGCCAAAATTACGTTTTTTGGTCGCCGCAAATTTTGTGCAAAATGCAATAACAGGCGATCAAAACGTAGCATCTGCGCAAAAATGGTACCGTTAAGAACGTCAGGTCGAGGTGCAAAAAATAAGCCATCACTGAGCCTCAGATCCTGAAAAATGAGAACGCTACGGGTTTTGGAAAATGGCGCAAAACGTGCGCCACGTTTTTTGGACAAGCTTGTGAATTTTTTTTAACCCCTTAGATACAAGTAAACCTATACATGTTTGGTGTCTACAAACTCGCACCGACCTGAGGCATCATACCCACACATCAGTTTTACCATATAGTGAACACAGTGAATAAAATATCCCAAAAACTATTGTACAATCCCACTTTTTTTGCAATTTTTTCGCACTTGGAATTTTTTTGCCATTTTCCAGTACACTATATGGTAAAACTTATGGTTTCATTTAAAAGCACAACTCGTCCCACAAAAAACAAGCCCTCATATGGCAAGATTGATGGAAAAATAAAAAAGTTACGCCTCTCGGAAGAAGGGGAGCAAAAAACAAAAACGCAAAAACGGAAAGTGCCCGGGGGCTGAAGGGGTTAAATGGAAGTAAACTGTGGACTACAGAACAGGAGAAGGACTTGGGTATTCTGGTTACAACTAAGCTGAGCAACAGCACTCAATGTCAAGCAGCAGCTGCAAAAGAAAACAAGATTTTAGGGTGTATAAAAAGAGAGATTAGATATCGTGATCCCAATGTTTTGTTATCCCTCTATAAATCACTTGTAAGGCCACATCTGGAATATGGGATCCAGTTTTGGGCTCCACATTTTAAAAAGCATATTCAGTAGTGAGTTCAAAGGTGGGCAACTAGAATATTACAAGGAATGGAAGGCTTCCCATATGATGACAGGTTGGAAAGGTTGGGCTTGTTTAGCTTAGAAAAAGAAAAATCAGAGGAGATCATTTTATATGTATAAATACATGTGTGGCCAATGGAAAGGACTGGCACATGACGTATTCCTTCCAAAACACCACTAAGGATAAGAGGGCACTCACTGCAAGTGGAAGAAAAGCGATTCCAGCAGCTAAATAGGAAAGGGTTCTTTACAGTTAGAGCAGTCAGACTGTGGAATGCCCTACCACAAGAGGTAGTAATGGCTGATACTATAACAGCTTTTAAAAAAGGGCTGGTGATTTTCTCAGTACACACAACATTGTTGGTTATAAATGATTTAATGATGAAATGTATAATTGGTGGAGGAAGGTTGAACTAGATGGACCTAGGTCTTTTTTCAACCTATGTAACTATATAATAAATATATACTTGAAAAACATTATTATATACATATTGGTGGTTAGGAGATGTCAAAATACCTCAAAACTATTAGTAAAAAAATATCCCTTTTTTGGAAGTGACTTATAGAGGCCCCTTTTAAATCATTTATATATCATAAAAGAAGATCAAGGTGATCATACACTACATAGTTTCTAACCAATTCTGCATTTCCTCTGAAATGAATAACTGCATAACATGTCCCTCGACAATAACAGCTGATCATTAGAACGGCTTATATTTTTAGTTTCTGTAGATTTTTTTTGACAAAGAATGAATTCTAATCTGTAAAATTTTACTTAGTTCATTTACATTCATAAAAAGTCACCAATTCCATAATATAATATATTTTACAGTATCTTATTCATACATTTAAAAGTTTTAGCATATGGAATGATAACTACTTAATCACTAATGGCACAAAATGTAGCTGTAGCCAAAAAAGTTTATTTCATACTATGTTCAAATTGACTGACCATGCTTTCGATATACATTCAACAATCACTAATAGATCGTTCTCATTCTATGCTCTTAGACTATTATTGCTCTCTGTAGCACGTTTTTCTTTACAAAGGACCATGTGCTGCCAAAAATGATGAATTTTAAGTATGCCTAAAATTATTTCATTTGACGAATGAACGTTTTGTTCATTGTGGTAAAACAATAAAAAGTGGAACCCTTATAAAATGTATCACATATGGTTAAACTTCATTGTAATATATAAATTAGAATTTTAAAAATGTAATAAAACTTTTCTCCTAAACAGTTTTTTATACATCCTAATTGTAACTAAAATTATAGCAATGTTGCATTATTTCGATGTGCAGTGTAATTTTATGGTAGCCAACCAAGGATTCTGCAAAGGGTATCAATAAGGAGGATCGAATATCACAAATATTTGGCAATATTTGGCTTCGCGAATATGCGATGAATAGGTCGCCGCTATGTGAATATTCGATGCGCAATGTAAGTCTATAGGAAGCCCGAATAGTTGCTATTTGACAACTATTCAGGTTTCCCATAGACTTACATTGCGCATCGAATATTCGTAAATAGTCGAATAGCGGCGACCTATTCGTTGAATATGGGCGTAGCCGAATATTTGAAGTATTCGATCATCCCTAGTTTAAACCTTTAGCCCTTGTATTTTTTATAGTATCGGGGTAGCTTTCAATAAAGAGTAGCTATTCGTAAAGTTAATGGGGTAATATATTTTCTTGGTCAGAGAAGGAGATGCATAATGAAAATGGAGAAGGCAAGTGATTTAATTTTTGTGATACATTGTATCTATAATTTCAAAGTCCTACAACTGTAATGTTGACAATAGAAGTAATTTTATCATAGGTAAGAGTAACCTGTTGAATGACATATTTACTTACCTATTCATATGCTCACTGAGATAGAAATATTTTATTTACTTACCACTGTTTGTTCATTAATAGAACTATGACAACATAAGCTACCGATTGGCTAATACAATGCTTGTTCCATAATACTATTCTAATACTACTGTAGGACTAGAATTGTGCAAAGGTTTTATTTTAGTGCAATAGGACCAGAGGAATTTTGCTTAGAGCAAATATTGCCTTTAATAAACATAAATGAAGTTGAAGTTAAGACAAAGTCAGAATACCAACAAGTCAAGAAAATGTCTCACTCAAATCTTTTTCTCCAAGTTTCAGAGGTTCAAACTTCCAACTGCGCTTTATTGCCTATTTCAAATTATATAACAATATGCTAGAAAATTCGGCTTTCTATTACTTTCCACAGTGCTGCTATCCTGCTTTAAATATATAACAGAATAATGTTTTGCATTTTTGGAGAAATGCAATGAGGATCATTGCTACAAACCAAAAAGCCATATTTTCTCTAAGTTTCGACAGAGCAAATGAAACCCAAGGTCTTTAATGTAGTGACTTGGAAAATGTTCCATGTCTCATGAGAGTAGCCCAGGAATAGTTGCCCATAACAAACTATGAGGTTGCTATCTTCATTTTCCACAGTTAACAGGCAAAAATAAAGTAATATATTTGGTTGTTATGACTTACAACTTACATTGACGAGCAAAAGGGTAATAATGTTTTGAACTTTTGATCACACCATCCGCTACTCATTTGAAGGTGAAACAATAATAACTTTGTAGACAATAGACATGAGCAAACCTGAAAAGTAAAGTTTCGTGTTCATACCAAACCCTGACTTTACTAAAAAAAATCAGTGTTCAAGTTTGGAGATTAGGTGATTTACGTATGTTGACCACTCAACCGAGCATCACAGTGGTCAGGTACACTCAGTGTTCAGCCCAGTGTGAGCTATTTGCAGTGTTTAAATGGCTCACACTGGGGGTAACAATAGCACTATCGGATGCTGGATGTTATGTACACCATAAAAATAAATGGATCAACCCTGCCCCGCTATTATAGAATTATTTCAATGGGGATACATTTCACAGCCAGTAATTGGCTTTTTAAGTGTTTTTAATATGTGTGATCTGTATTGTTTGGTTCTTCTATGTACCAATATGAGTACATTATTCTCTGAAGAGTTACTTCAGAATAGTTAGTGGTATTCCCATCTCCAAAAATCCAGCCCCAATATGCAGTAAGTGCAATAATATTAGCAAATAACCTCCAATTAGAAATATATGTTTAGCGTATATTCTCTCTTAGGGAAGTCATATATGTACAAAACTGATGCATCATTGCCTGTTTGATTTCCACCTCTATGGGTTAGATTTTTAGCTAGAAGTAACAATTTTCTATATTTCTATATTTCTAATAAAATCTATTTACCTTAGGTGATCCTGTTGTTTTTGGCACATTTCTTTTTCTCTTGTTTCCCATGATCAAATATCTATGTGCTTATGGAGATCCCCTTAGGGGAGTACTTCCTTCCAATGCTTTTTGTATAGGTCAAATTTATGCATATCCAAGATGATTGTCTATAAAATGAAGGTTCTCTCATGTTCAAAGCTTTAGTGCAGGGGTGGGGAACCTTTTTTCTGCTAAGGGTCATTTGTAAATGTCTATCAACCTTCGGGGGGAGCACAAAATTATCAATGTGAAAATGACCCGGCTATATTCGGTCAAACAATTAATTGACTCACCCCTACTGTGGTGGCTGGAGCTTCTTCTCTATGGTACAGCTGTGATGTTTGGTGATTCTAATACTGTTGCGTCTCACAACTGCTTTTCCAGGTTTGTCTCAGTTTGGATCGCAGTTAACTCTTTGTAATAATAAGATTAATAAACCATATACATCGTATAACAGATGTAGGGACTGCTGTATATAAGTCACAGGAGACATATACATCACTGGAGGGGCTGGGGCATATACATCACATAGGAGACACTGGGGCTGCTATATATATATTTCATATAGGAAACACATACATAACAGGAGAAGCTGGTTGCACATACATCACATGAGGGGCTGGGGACATCTATATGCAGCCAGCTCCTTCTGTGATATATTTGCCCCCAGCCCCTCCTGTGATGTATATGCCACAGCACCTCCTGTGATGTATATGCCCCCAGCCCCTCCGATGAGGTATATGCTCCTAGCCCCTCCTGTGATGTATATGCCCCCATCCCCTACTGGGATATATATGCCCCAGCCCTTCCTGTGATATATATGACCCCAGTCCCTCCTGTCATATATATGCCCCCAGCTTCTCTTGTGATATATAAGCCCATAAATCACAGGAAAGGCTGGGGTATACACATCACAGGAGATGCTAGGGGCATACACATAACAGGAAACACTGGGCCATGTACATGACAGGAGGGGCTGGTGGCATATACATGACAGAGGGGATGGGGAATATATATCACAAGAGGGGCCGGGGCACAGACATCACTGGGCAGGATAAACTTGGCTGTGGAGCACAGACAGCACTGGGGGGCAGAGACATCACTAGGTGAGAACAGACATCACCAGGTAGGCACAGACATCAGTAGGGGGGCACATACATCAATAGGAGGGGGAAAAGGAATCAGTAGGGAGGGTACAGACATCATAAGGGGGCACAGGCATCAATAGGGGGGCCCAGGCATCACTAGAAGGGAACAAACATCACTAGGGGGCACAGACATGAGTAGGGGGGCACAGACATCACTAGGGGGCACCGACAACACAGGGGGCACAGGCATCACTAGGGGGCACAGGCATCACTGGGGGGCACAGACATCACTGGGGACACAGACATCACTAGGGGACACAGACATCACTAGGAAGGCAGAAACATCACTAGGGGGGCACAGACAGCACTGGGCAGCTCCAGCCATCAGTAGTGGGTCACAGACATCACTAGGAGGGGCACAGGAATTACTAGGGGGCACAGACATCACTAGGGAGGCACAGGCATCACTGAGGGGAGACTTGGGGGCGTGGACAGCACTTGCAGAGCACAGACATCACTAGGGAGCACACAGCACTGGGAGTGGTACACAGCATTGAAGGGAACACAGCACTGGGGGGGACACACAGCATTGGAGTGCAGGCAAACAGCACCAGAAAGCGGGTGCAGGGCACACAGCAACAGAAAGTGGCCACACAGTACCAGTGAGTGGGCGCAAGGCGCACGGTTCCGGAGGGCGGGCACACACCACTGGAAGCTGTAAGCAGTGAAGCTGCTAGCAGTGAAGCTGCTGTGGGATGGAAGTGCAGAGCACTAAACCCACTCACAGAGTAAGTCCTGAGCACTCTGGCACTGGCCAGCAAGAGAGCCCGCTGGTATGCGCAAGCAGCGCATGTGGGGATTTAAAGGGCCGGCGGCCATCAAGATTGTGATGGCAGCCCGAGCTCTGTCGCCCCCGAGAAAATGCCCGGGCGCCCCAGGAAAGGTCATCGCAGGCCTCATGTGGTTCATGGGCCGGATGTTCCCCACCCCTGCTTTAGTGAATGGTGAGATATCGAGCCTAAAAGTTAAAAGTTCCAAACATTGTACTCTTTTGCTCTTCAGTGTATGGTACATCTCAAACTTTGTGTTAGATGTCTTCTATGGTGTTTGATATCAGGCTAACCAATAGACTGATTCACAGAAATTACAGTAAATTAAAAAATCACTTTTATTATAATTCTTGATAAAAAAGGTTTTCATGAACGCTATATAGTGCCCCAGCTCAACTTTGGCTAGCCCTGTGCATTCCCTACCAAGACCCTATCAGGGGAATAGAATAGTTGTAGTAACAACCTTTGTGGAAATGTTAGTTTGAAATAATAGGATGCCTAACTCATACTATAGGCTATACTAGTGCATCTAAGGGATAAAATAAAAGGATATAATCCAGTGGCATTCATGTATAACCAATGTTTACTCAGGGAATCACCAGCAAACCAGATAAATATAATACCAAATTCTTAGGGCGGCGTCACACGCTACGATATATCGGGCGATATGTCGTCGGGGTCACGGATTCCGTGACGCACATCCGGCATCATTAGAGATATCGTAGTGTGTGACAGCTACGAATGACTGTGAACGAGCAAAAATACTCACCTTATCGTTGCTCGTTGACATGGCATTCATTGTCATAAAGTCGTTCCTCCTTCTGCACGCCGGTAGTTCGTCGTTCCCGAGGCAGCACACATTGCTCCGTGTGACACCCCGGGAACGACGAACACAGCTTACATACATCTCTCCGGCAATGTAGAAGGAAGGAGGTGAGCGGGATGTTACGTCCCGCTCATCTCCGCCCATCCGCTTCTATTTGGGCTGCCACTGTGTGACGTCGCTGTGACGTCGAACGTCCCTACACCTTCAGGAAGAGGATATTCGCCGCCCACAGTGACGTCGTTCAGGAGGTAAGTACGTGTGACAGGGGGGTTACGGACTTTGTCCGCCACGGGCAACAAATTGCCCGTGATGCACAAACGATGGGTGCGGGTGCGATTGCTCATGTGATCGCACGATATATCATCCCGTGAAATGCCGACCTTAATGAAATTAACCATATAGTAAAGTAAACCCCAGCACTCAAAATGAAGACAAAGGGGGAATTATGCATAAGTGGATTTATTGACTAATACACTGCAAAAAAAACCTAACCAGAGCAACAGCACCAATGTTTCGGCATAGAGCCTTTCTCAAGGTTGTTGCATCATTGGTCAGAGTAAGGAAACACGGGTCTCGAAGGACTACCGGAGGTTTGCAAATAAGGGTAAGGTTCCACACGTTTTGCAGAGTATGCTCGTAGGTGAAGGGGTGACAGGATCACTATGTGAGGTGAGAGGACGCCTGCAGTGGAGATCCGGAGCTGGCACAAGTGGCAAGGAGAGAGGCTGCAGCGGCGCATGGCGCATGGGCAAGTCACTGCCCGTGGCTCACAACATCGTTAGGAGCCGTCACACGAGACTTACCTGCCTAGCGACATCGTTCTGGCTGGCAAACCACCTCCTTTCTAAGGGGGCGGTTTGATCGGTGTCACAGCAACGTCACTAAGTGGCTGCCCAATAGAAGCGGAGGGGCGGAGATGAGCAGGCGTAACATCCCGCCCACCTCCTTCCTTCCTCATTGTGGGTGGCCGCAGGGACGGTGATGTTCCTCGTCCCTGCGGTGTCACACGTAGCGTTGTGTGCTGTCGCAGGAACTACGAACAACCAGCGTCCTGCCACAGCAACGATATTATGAAAATGAACGACGTGTTAACGATCAACGATAATGTGAGTATTTTTGATCGTTAACAGTCATTTGGAGCTGTTACACACAACAACGTTGCTAACGACGCCGAATGTGCATCACGGAATCTGTGACCCCGGCGATATATCGTTAGATACGTCGTTGCATGTAACAGGGCCTTAAGACTCTTAAATCTTATAAAGTATATCTTAGCTCTAGCAGATGCTATATTTAACTCTAGGTTCTTGTATATACACACATGGTCAAAATTTGTTGGTACCCCTCGTTTAATGAAAGAAAAATCCACGGTGGTCACAGAAATAACTTGAATCTGACAAAAATAATAACAAATCTTTGAAAATGAACAAATGAAAGTCAGACATTGCTTTTTGCTTCCACATAATTTAAAAAAAAAAATAAAACTCATGAAATAAGCCTGGACAGAAATGATGGTCCCTTAACTTAATATTTTGTTGCACAACCTTTTGAGGCAATCACTGCAATCAAACGATTGCATATAACTGTCAATGAGACTTCTGCACCTCTCGACAGATATTTTGGTCCACTCCTCAAGCGCAAACTGCTCCAATTGTCTCATGTTTGAAGGTTGCCTTTTCCAGACAGCAAGTTACAGCTCTTTCCAAAGAGGCTCAATATAGTAGAAACATGAGCAAAATTGGGTATATATTGCGCTGATACTCAATGGCATATTGATATAATCTCTTTATTGTTCGTACAGGTCTACGCGTTTCAGAGACATCCGTCTCCTTCCTCAGGACATCAAAAGAACAATCATTGATAACTCAGAAGGAGCTTCTATATATACATGGGTAATGCCACGTCAGCAGATCTGCCATCCACAGTTCAAATCATGGCAGGACATTTGGCTGTTACAATACCAGTCATACAGACACATAATACATGAAAAGAAATGCAAAAATTCACGGAGCTGTATTGATTTGGATTACTGTGTACATTGTTTTCATGAAGTGAAAATAAACAAAAAGATTTTTGGCATGAACAAAAACTTCGTTTTTTTAAAGTATGGGAAGACCAGAGGGAACTGGGTCTAGAACTCTAAAACTTCGGTAGAATATACCGTCAAAGTCTTGTGAATTTATCCACAAAGCTATTGCCACAAGTGGGAGAATAAAATGAATGATATAACATGATTAAGAATGTGTATATTTGAACCAATAAATCCAAATCAATATGTCTCCGTGAATTTTTGCATTTCTTTTCATGTATTATGTGTCTGTTTGTATGACTGGTATTGTAACAGCTGAACGACCCTTCATGATTTGAACTGTGGAGGGCGGATCTGCTGACGTAGCATTAGTTATGTATATATAAAGACTCCTTCTGAGTTGGCAATAATTGTACTTTTGATGTCCTGAGGAAGGAGATGGATGTCTCTAAAACGCATAGACCTGTACGAACAAAAAAGAGATTATATCAATATAACATTGAGTATCAGCACGGTATATACCCAATTTCTGCTCACATTTCTACTATATTCTTACACCTCGGAGCTGTAGCTGATACCACTACTGAATGTGCTTTATAGTGATTGTGACTTGCACACACTGAAAAGGTGAGTGTACCGTGATCCCTGTATATTTCATATCCCTACCGGGTAAGACCCTATTGCGCTCTCTCTTCCACAGCATTTTCCTGCCAAAGAGGCTCAATGGGATTTAGGTCAGGGCTCATAGAAGGCCACTTCAGAATAGTTCAATGTTTTCCTCCTAGCCATTCTTGGGTGTTTTTAGCTGTGTGTTTTGAGTCATTATCCTGTTGCAAGACCATGACCAAGACCGACTGAGACCAAGCTTTCTGACACTGGGTAGTACATTTCTTTTTACAATCCCTTGATAGTCTTGAGATTTCATTGTACCCTTGCACATATTCAAGACACCCTGTGCCAGATGCAGCAAAGCAGCCCCAGAACATAACATGTCCTCCTCCATGTTTCACGGTAGGAACAGTGTTTTTTACTTGATATGCTTCATTTTTCCATCTGTGAACATAACAGCTGATGTGCCATGCCAAAAAAGTTCAATTTTTGTCTTATCTGTCCATAGGACATTCTCCCAGAAGCTTAATGGCTTGTCAACATGTATTTTGGCAAATTCCAGTCTGGCTTTTTATGGGTTTTTTTTTCAACAATGGTGTCCTCCTTGGTGGAGATGAGCCAGCCTCTAGAGGCTCGAGTTCAGTTCGTCGAACGGAGGCTGCGTTCGAGTTCGGTTCAGCGAGCCGTTCGACGAACCTCTCGAGCCCCATTGAAACCAATGGCAGGCAAACACAAACACATAAAAACACATTATAAATGTACACATACAGTTAATAAACATTGCCATAACACTTACCTGTCCCTGCGATGCATCCTGCACTCTGTCTCCCGCCGCTTTTCCTTCTGATAAACGCTGCGTCCTCCCGGTAACCAGCACTGATGATAGGACCTATCGTGACGTCAAAATAGCATTTGACCAGTCATGTGTGTATTATCTCATTGGCTACAGACTGGTCACATGGCTAGACATCATGCTAGGTCCTGTCATTGCATCTCTCCGGTACGCGGTGCACATTTGTGCATCTCCGTGTACCAGAGAGATGCTCTGGCACACGGTCGACTCCCCGTTCTGCTTCCCCATTCTGTTATTCACCGGCTGCCACAGCCAGTCAATAACGGAGATCACCGTTGCTATAAAAACGCGCCTGTCACCGCTTACAGCCAGCAGCTTATTCTCACTCACGGAGTGAGAAGACTGCACGGGAAGCAGCAGCATCCTTCCTCCCATGCAGTGCTGTCTGATATAGCAGAGCTGCATGGGTTGAAGGAGAAAGAAGACAGAAGACCATGGATCGTGGAGGGATAAAAGGGAGTAATAAACATGGAGTCTCTAAGTGTGTCTGTGTATTTATTTCTATTAAAGTATTTTTTCTCTGTGTGGTGTCTCTTTTTTTAACCCTTTATTGGAGATTCTTAATGTCTGGGTCAAACTTGCCTGGCTTAATACTAGCTAGTAAAACAAAGCTAGTATTAACTCATAATTACCCAGCAACCCACCCTTCTTCAGGGCTGCTGGAAGAGTTGGATACAGCGCCAGATGATGGCGCTTCTATGAAAGCGCCATTTTCTGGGGCGGCTGCGGATTGCAATTCGTAGCAGAGGCGCCCAGAAAGCTCAGGCCAACCTGTGCTGCGGATTCCAATCCCCAGCTGCCTAGTTGTACCTGGCTGGACACAAAAATATGGCGAAGCCCACGTCATTTGTTTTTTAATTATTTCATGAATAAGTGAAATAATTTAAAAAACGGGCTTCCCTATACTTTTGGTTCCCAGCCGGGTACAAATTGGCAGCTGGGGGTTGGGGGCAGCCTGTAGGTGCCCGCTGTACCTGGCTAGCATACAAAAACATGGCGAAACCCACGTCATTTTTTTGGTGGGCAAAAAAATCCTGCATACAGTCCTGGATGGAGTATGCAGAGCCTTGTAGTTCTACAGCTGCTGTGTGCTCGCCTGCATACACTAGTGAATGGAGCATGCTGAGCCTTGTCGTTCTGCAGCTGCTGTATGCTCTCCTCTATACAGACAGACAGCAGCTGCAGAACTACAAGGCTCAGCATACTCCATCCAGGACTGTATGCAGGAGTTTTTTGCCCCCCAAAAAAATGATGTGGGCTTCGTCATGTTTTTGTATGCTAGCCAGGTACAGCAGGCACCTACGGGCTGCCCCCAACCCCCAGCTGCCTATTTGTACCCGGCTGGGAACCAAAAATATAGGGAAGCCCGTTTTTTTTTAATTATTTCACTTATTTCATGAAATAATTAAAAAACAAATGACGTGGGCTTCGCCATATTTTTGTGTCCAGCCAGGTACAACTAGGCAGCTGGGGATTGGAATAAACAGCACAGGTTGGCCTGAGCTTTCTGGGCCCCTCTGCTGCGAATTGCAGTCCGCAGCCGCCCCAGAAAATGCCGCTTTCATAGAAGCACCATCTTCTGGCGCTGTATCCAACTCTTCTAGCTGCCCTGGTGACGGGTGGCTCACTTTGTAATAATGGGGTTGGGGCTTGCTGTATATTATCAACTGACTCTAAGCCCAAAATTCATGGTGTCACGCCATTATTAGACATGGCCACCATGAATTTCTAGTACCGATAAAAAAAACCACAACACAGAAAAATATTTTTATTATAAATAAAACACAACACAATTAATTAGTGACTCCATCTTTATTGAAATAAAGAACCCCCCTCCACAGTAATCCTGGGTCAAGGGTCCCACGCCGTCCAATCCGGATCCAATATCATCTGATCGGTTTGCTGAAAGGCAAAGCGATCAGATGATGTGTCAGGTTCAAGGGCCTGAATCATATGGCACAGCAGCTGATATATTTTATTATTAATAATTATTATTATTTATATTTTATACAATCAGCTCATGCATCAGTGCAAAAAAAAAAAACTACACACTTCAGTGCAGACTCCTGTCCGACGGCATCAGCTGATAGTTTAGCCGGCCGAGCGGTAAGAAGCCGGCCACACCGCTCGACTTATAGTGTCAGCTGATTCCGTCAGGTGACCACATCAGCTGATCACCGCCAGGTCTGAGAAAGAGAGAGAAAGAAGAGAGAGAGAGAAATTAGAGAAAAGAGAGAGAGGAGAGAGAGAGAAAGAGAAAGAGAGAGGAGAGAGAAGAGAGAGAGAAAGAAGAGAAAGAAGAGAAAGAAAGGAGAGAGAGAGAAAAAAGAGAGAGAGAGAAAGGCAGAGAGAGAAAGGAGAGAGAGAAAGAGAGAGAGAGAAAGAGAGAGAGAGAGAGGGGAAAAGAGAGAGAAAGAGAGAGAGAGGAGAGAGCAATGTAGCCTCATTCCGTGAACTGCTCCGATTTTAGAGGTGTGTCCCGCGGCTCACAGCTGATGTCCGGCTCCTCCCCTCAGTGGATAATTAAATTATAATTATAAATATATTATAAAAAAAAAAGTTCTTTACCGGGACTAGAACTCGCGACCTAATGATTCTTAGGTGAGCGCTCTATCCACTCAGCTACTGACTCTATTGGTAAAGATAGGCAGTAATTTGGTAATCTGCGTCAATGTTCATATGTGTCAATCATGTTCATAGCAAACAGTGTGCACACACAAGCTTTCCTCTGCAATCATCTGCACTCCAGATGGTGTGCCCCTGTGTAAATCCCAACACCATGATTGTGATGAAGGGCCCATATAGTGATAGTGCGCATGCACAAGTAAAAATATGCCACCTTCCACACGCGCATGCGTACAAACTGCGCCACGCCTATGTTAAGGGATGCAATATAGAAGTACACATGAGTGAATATGCTACTATGGAATATGATGAAGAAAACCTATATTACTATAAATACACATCATATCCCTACTACACATATTTTGTAAAGATATTTAAACAACAGGTATAGGTAGTCTTTATTACGGTGTTACAATAGGGGACTATGGTGAAGTGTTGTCTTACATAATATAGGGTATAGGGAAACTTTTGACCATTCCTCAAACCACATGAGTGCAAAATAGTACTACCCAGAATGATCATTACATTATGGCACTATAGTGCATTTTGTCACTATGGGTCAAACATAGAGAACCAATTCTAAAGTTGAAAGTATTTAAAAACCATGCGGATTTCATAATGTAAAACACTACTAAAAAAATCATACTTTTCTTTTTTAAAGAGCTTCTGGAAGTCTCACAAAACCTACATCTTATATAAATACTAGCATGATAAAATTTTTTATCTAATGTAATTATAAGTTTCCTAAAACTCCCTTCTAAGTAAACTACTTTTGAGTTTCTAAATTGAAATGGACAGTTGCAAGTATCATAAACCTACAATATGTTCTCTATGTATTTGTAAAAACTACATTTTCGTATAAAAAAGTAATTGCAGCTGTAATTTTTTACTGGGTTTATCAGCATCATAAATCGAATTTAAAGCCTAGTTGGCTGTTGATGATAGCATTTCACCAGTGTAGATGCATGCATATCCTTATCCACGGTCATCTTTTCTATTTAGCATAGTTTGTGATATCCAGCAACAGTTTATGTCCTTTATTTAGTTGGATGTTAAATTTTTCATTTTATGAGACCTTTTTTTATACTTCAATCTTTACCAGAAAAGTAAATTGCCACTATGTGCTGCTATTAAATAGATGCTGGAGAAGGCCCTTCTGCCTTACATTTGCTTATGCCAAGATACGCAGGCCGGATAGAAATACCGTGTACTGTAGCAGTTAATATTTCATTTTAACCAATGTGATAAAAATGTTCCTACCTACTGTAATTCTGACCCATCATTGCTCCAATCCATGGCCAGTGCTAAATGAATGAATTCTGCACATGTTCTATATTTTGAAAGTACAACCTATATAGCGCGTTCTTATTTTAACATTTAAAATTCAAGTCATGAAAGCATATAGCAGGCTTTCTATGCTTGGGCTAAAGAATATAACATGAGAAATTTTAGCTAGCTTCCATTCTTCATTTAAGTAGGTCAACTAGATTATTTTTTAATGTTTGATACGATCTTACAAAATGCATCTTTCAGTCTGAATTTTAGTAAAATTGAATGGGGTATAAAAATAAATGCCTTCTTTATTCACAAAATAATGACCTACAGTGAGTTTTTTACATTACATACCATATGTGCATTTATTAAGAGTATGGTCATGATTTAGCTTTGTTGTTTCCCAGCTTTCTTAAGGAATTTCCTCTTTTCTAGCAGTTTTTTGCATATGCACCTTATTCTCTATGAGATTTGAACCTTTTTTAAAGGGGTTGTCCACTACTAAAACATTCATTCTGAGTCAACATATTTGCCCCAGGTAAAATAAAGACTACACTCAGCTCCAGCACCGGTGCCATTCCATTGGTGCCATGGCTTGTGGTGCGAGGACTCACATGGGGTTGTGATGTCACGTGAGCCCCGAGTCAAATCAGCGCTGATGTCCTCTTCCCAGCGTATAGTTCAAACGAACAATTAATAGGAAGTGAGCATTGCGGCTGTGCTTACTTCATATTGATTAACTTGTTTGTTCCAAAGACAGAAAGAAGGAAGCCGTTGCTGATTGGACATGGAGCTCACGTGATGTCACAACCCACATGATTTTCCGTTCCGCAAGCCAGGGCACTACTGGAACAGCACCGGTATGGGAGATGAGTATAGTGTTTACAATTTTACCTGGGGTAAACATGTTGAATCGAAAGGGGTTGTCCTAGAAGTGGAAAATCCCATTAAGTTGACTTTTATTTTCTAAGTCTTTATGAACAAAAAAAAACTAAGCATTTTTCCTATATGTTTTTGTATATGAGCACAGAAGATTTTTTTCTAATGAAATATAACAGGATTACTTTTTCCTGTCTATCTCCATTTACAGTTAGGCACGGACTGGCCCAAAGAAAACAGGAGAATCCCTTTTGCCAGTCTGTCAATCAGGCAGATCTCACCAGCGATCAGCGACCAGCCACCAGCGACTTGTGTAACGATGCTGCGCTTAGTAACCAGGGTAAATGTTACCCGTTATTTACTCTGGTTACCAGTGTACACTGCTTACAGGCTGCCAGTGCTGGCTCCCTGCATACATTGCTAGGGTACACATCGGGTTACTAAGTAAAGCGCTTTGCTTAGTTATCCGATATTTACCCTGGTTACCAGTGTACGCTGTTTACACAGAGTCGGTGCTCGTTTGTCTCCCGCCGTCAAATCTGCTGATGTGTGCTGCACAACGAGAGACCAACGAGTAAAAAATGAACTAGAACAGTGTGTAACAATCATCAATATCACAGTAGTTTACGCAATACACTTGTTTCACTATGTACAGATAAAGGAAGCATATAATCATTCGTTTTACAAACTACCAGGTATATTAATATATAGACATATACTGTAGGTAAATTTGTGAATATAATATTTGCATGTAGATGATCAGTGGGCTCCTAGAGTAAATTTTACTAATGGGCCTCTACCACCCCAGTCTGACACTGTTTGCAGTACTCTGTTCTGTCACTGGAGCAGAAAACTGAAAATGAGTGCTGAGTCCATCACATAATGGACAGCATTAATAGAAATAGAACATGCTACAGCAATCTACAAGCAAACATTGGACACATAAATTATATGAATGCTATTCAATTTAAAATATGAGGTTAACCCCTTCATTACCTTTGAAGTAAGTTTATGTCATGGTCGGATAGTGTTTTGCAACCTATGATGTAAACTTATGCTGGCTCCTAAGTGTATTTTTTAGCTGAGCGCCATGGCACCCCTGGCTGTTTAACCCCCTATAGAGTGTACTCCTCCTCTCATGCGATTGCGACCATCACAACAGGATCACTGAGGCCTGATCCTTGTCTTTGCAACTTGTGAATGTCACAATGGCATCATAATGACCTTTGGGACAGCTAGCTATGACAAGCTTCTTAGACCATGCCAGGAACAAACTCAAAGATGTAAAACTGACAGATATAATGTATTGCAATGCTTGTGAATTGCAATACATTATACCAGCAATCAGGGTAATAAAAGTTAATCTCCCATATAGGGACTAAGTAAAAACGTGAAAAAAAAGGTAAAAATTGTAAAAATACTTACCCCCCTCGAAAATAAAGAACAAAAAAGTGAGAAAAACTATTCTACCGATTATGTGTATTTACAGTCATATGAAAAAGTTTGGGCACCCCTATTAATGTTAACCTTTTTTCTTTATAACAAATTGGGTTTTTGCAACAGCTATTTCTGTTTCATATATCTAATAACTGATGGACTCAGTAATATTTCTGGATTGAAATGAGATTTATTGTACTAACAGAAAATGTGCAATCCGCATTTAAACAAAATTTGACCGGTGCAAAAGTATGGGCACCCTTATCAATCTCTTGATTTGAGCACTCCTAACTACTTTTTACTGACTTACTAAAGCACTAAATTGGTTTTGTAACCTCATTGAGCTTTGAACTTCATAAGCAGGTGTATCCAATCATGAGAAAAGGTATTTAAGGTGGCCGGTGGCCACTTGCAAGTTGTTCTCTTTTTTGAATCTCCTATGAAGAGTGGCATCATGGGCTAATCAAAACAACTTTCAAATGATCTGAAAACAAAGATTATTCAACATAGTTGTTCAGGGGAAGGATACAAAAAGTTGTCTCAGAGATTTAAACTGTCAGTTTCCACTGTGAGGAACATAGTAAGGAAATGGAAGAACACAGGTACAGTTCTTGTTAAGCCCAGAAGTGGCAGGCCAAGAGAAATATCAGAAAGGCAGAGAAGAAGAATGGTGAGAATAGTCAAGGACAATCCACAGACCACCTCCAAAGACCTGCAGCATCATCTTGCTGCAGATGGTGCCAATGTGCATCGGTCAACAATACAGCGCACTTTACACAAGGAGAAGCTGTATGGGAGAGTGATGCGAAAGAAGCCGTTTCTGCAAGCATGCCACAAACAGAGTCGCCTGAGGTATGCAAAAGCACATTTGGACAAGCCAGTTACATTTTGGAAGAAGGTCCTGTGGACTGATGAAACAAAGATTGAGTTGTTTGGTCATACAAAAAGGTGTTCTGCATGGAGGCAAAAAAACACGGTATTCCAAGAAAAGCACTTGCTATAAGTAAGTAAAATTTGGTGGAGGTTCCATCATGCTTTGGGGCTGTGAGGCCAATGCTGGCACCGGGAATCTTGTTAAAGTTGAGGGTTGCATGGATTCAACTCAGTATCAGCAGATTTTTGACAATAATGTGCAAGAATCAGTGACGAAGTTGAAGTTACACAGGGGATGGATATTTAGCAAGACAATGATCCAAAACACCGCTCCAAATCTACTCAGGCATTCATGCAGAGGAACAATTACAATGTTCTGGAATGGCCATCCCAGTCCCCAGACCTGAATATCATTGAACATCTGTGGGATGATTTGAAGCGGGCTGTCCATGCTTGGCGACCATCAAACGTAACTGAGCTAGAATTGTTTTGTAAACAGGAATGATCAAATATACCTACATCCAGGATCCAGGAACTCATTAAAATCTACAGGAAGCGACTAGAGGCTGTTATTTTTGCAAAAAGAGGATCTACAAAATATTAATGGCACTTTTATGTTGAGGTGCCCATACTTTTGCACTTTTGTTTAAATGCAGATTGCACATTTTCTGTTAGTACAATAAACCTCATTTCAATCCAGAAATATTACTCAGTCCATCAGTTATTAGATATATGAAACTGAAATAGCTGTTGCAAAAACCCAAATTGTTATAAAGGAAAAAGGTTAACATTAATAGGGGTGCCCAAACTTTTTCATATGACTGTATGTAAAATCAAAAATAAATCAAAGAAGTACAAAAAAAGTACATACATTTGGTATCTCTGTATCTAGAAAAACCCAATCTATAAAACTACCTACACTATTTAACTCCTTCAGTGAACAACATAAAAAAAGAGAGAACTATGTCTTTTCATCATACAACTGACAAAAAGTGGAATAAAACAAGATAAAAAAAGTCATGTGTAAATAAAAATGGTATAGCTGAAACCATCCTCTTCTTCCACAAAAAACAGGCTGCCACACCGCTCCGTCAGCACAAATAATAATGAAGCTATAGGTCATAGAATAAAGCAATGCAAAAACATTTTTTCTGTATAAAATTGTTTTTATGGTGTAAAAGCAGCACAAAGTAAAAAAAAACCCAATACAAATATGGTATAACTGTATTCACACTGACCCGAAGAATAAAGCTGTCTTATCATTTTTATACCACGGAGAACGCAGAAAAAAACCCAAAACAATTCCTGAATTGCTGTTTCTTCTTGATTTTGCATCCCTAAAAGCAGATCTGAAATTGATCAAAAAATATTATGTCACAAAATGGTGCCAATAAAAACTCCATCTCATCCCGCAAAAAAACAAACCCTCACATAACTCTGTCTGCAGAATAATAAAAAAAGAACTATAGCTTCAAGATTCAGTGATTCAAAACACATTTATTTAGTATGAAAGTGTTTTTTTTTGTGTGTGATAATAGCCAAACAAAAAATATGTATCATTGTAATCATACTGACCTGAGACATAAAGCTGCCCTAACACTTATACCGCAAGGTGAATGGCGTAAAAAATAGTAATAAAGCAAATTCTTTAACTGCTGTTGATTTGTTTTTTTTCTACCTCCCAAAGATTGCAGTACTGTGCGGCTTACATTTATCCTGTGCTCTACTTTGTGCGCTTACACCGGAAATTACGGTTAAATCTCTAAGAAACACGATTCAGAAAATTCCCAAAGGAAAATTCACTATAATAAGTAATGAGTAGAGAAGAGCGATTTTCAAGGTTCGAGGTTCGCCAATTTCATGTTCCAGTGATTTTGGGGGGTGCTCGAGATCGAACTCGAACTCGAGCTTTTTGCTAAAAGCTCAATAGCTCGAGTTACGTTCGGGAACGGTTCGATCAGCAAAAAGCCTAGCTATTTACTAGCTGGCTTTTCACTGTAATAGTGTGAGTCACTGGGATTCACACTATTATCAAATTTCAGCGTATAGTGTGCGGGGGGACGTGGTTTAGATCTGTGCTGCAGCTAAGGCGGGCTTTGGACGCTGCGACATCGCAAGCCGATGCTGCGATGTCGCACGCGATAGTAACCGCCCCCGTCGCAGATACAATATCTTGTGAAAGCTGGCGTAGCGAAAATTATCGCTACGCCGGCTTCACATGCACTCACCTGCCCTGCGACCGTCGCTCTGGCCGGCGACCTGCCTCCTTATTAAGGGGGTGGGTCGTGCGGCGTCACTGCGACGTCACACAGCAGGCGGCCAATAGGAGCGGAGGGGTGGAGATGAGCGGGATGTAAACATCCCGCCCACCTCCTTCCTTCCGCATATCCTACGGAAGCCACGGTGACGCCGGTAGGAGATGTTCCTCGCTCCTGCGGCTTCACACACAGCGATGTGTGCTGCCGCAGGAGCGAGGAACAACATCGGACCGTCGCGTCAGCGTAATTATGGATTGCGCCGACGCTGCACCGATGATATGATTACGACGCTTTTGCGCTCCTTAATAGTATCATATAGGCTTTACACACTGCGATGTCGCATGCGATGCCGGATGTGCGTCACTTTCAATTTGACCCCACCGACATCGCACCTGCGATGTCGTAGTGTGCAAAGCCCGCCTAAGTGCTAAGATAATGCCGATCGCCATTTTTTTTTTCCTAAGCGCGTGTGCAGTGGGGCGGACCAGAATGTCAGCGAATCACAGACACACACAGCTAAGTGTACTTTTTGCCAGACAAGCAAGGGCATGTGTCATAGGCTGTGAATGTCACATGTACTTGCCTTATAAATACGACCATTTTCCCTCACACCACCATTATCTGCTTTCAGCGTGTGGGTGACAGTCACTGCTCACGCTGCTCCTGCCGCCGCTCCTGCTGTGTATGCTATACACACAGCACTCTACAGATTAGGGACTGCAGTTTTTTTCAGCCCTTTTCAGGGCTGATTTCCAGGCGCTCAGAGACATAGCTGACAGGCAGCTCCGTGGAAACGCTGTATACAGCTTCAGATAACAGCGTCTGTGTACCTAAGCTCAGGGAATTCCTTGCTGCATTTCATCATTAGGAAGGATAGAAAGTGAGGCTTCCTTTCCTGTCCTGGTACCCACAGAAGCCGGGCACTGTACCCACTTGCCCACTTTTGCCACGCAATTTTATTTTCCCAAAGAGCTGACACTTTTGCTGCCTTCCTAAAAGTGTCTGGAATACTAAGTTACTGTTCCTTTCCTGTCCACTGACCCACAGAACCCGGGCACTGTACCCACCTGCCCACTTTTGCCCCACAATTTTATTTGCCCAAAGAGCTGACACTTTTTCTGCCATCCTAAAAGTGTCTAAAATAGTAACTTAGTTTTCCTTTCCTGTCCTGGTACCCACAGAACCCGGGCACTGTACCCACCTGCCTTTTTTGAAACGATATTTTATTTGTTCAAAGAGCTGACACTTTTTCTGCCATCCTAAAAGTGTCTGGAATACTAATTTAGTGTTCCTTT
This sequence comes from Anomaloglossus baeobatrachus, assembly GCF_048569485.1. Lineage (NCBI taxonomy): Eukaryota > Metazoa > Chordata > Amphibia > Anura > Aromobatidae > Anomaloglossus > Anomaloglossus baeobatrachus. The sequence goes on from NC_134356.1 coordinate 234,777,792, forward strand.
CCTGTCCACTGACCCACAGAACCCGGCCACTGTTCCGACCTGCCCACTTTTGCCACGCTATTTTTATAGCAAACAGTGCTGAAACTTAGTGGCATCCACAAAGTGTCTGCTATGGTAACTTAGTGTCCCATTGGTGCCAAGCAAGTTCCACCACCTCTGCCTTCTACCCTCCTGCCCATTTTGCTATGCTATTTTTATAGCAAACAGTGCTGAAACTTAGTAGCATCCACAAAGTGTCTGCTATAGTAACTTAGTGTCCCACTGGTGACAAGCAAGTTCCGCCACCTCTGCCTTCTACCCTCCTGCCCATTTTGCTACGCTATTTTTATAGCAAACAGTTCTGAAACTTAGTGGCATCCACAAAGTGTTTGCTATAGTAACTTAGTGTCCCACTGGTGCCAAGCAATTTCCACCACCTCTGCCTTCTACCCTCCTGCCCCCTTTTGCCACGTTATTTTATATAGCAAACAGTGCTGAAACTTAGGGCATCCACAAAGTGTCTGCTATAGTAACTTAGTGTCCCACTGGTGCCAAGCAAGTTCCACCACCACTGCCTTCTACCCTCCTGCCCATTTTGCTACGCTATTTTTATAGCAAAAAGTTCTGAAACTTAGTGGCATCCACAAAGTGTTTGCTATAGTAACTTAGTGTCCCACTGGTGCCAAGCAAGTTCCACCACCTCTGCCTTCTACCCTCCTGCCCACTTTTGCCACGCTATTTTTATAGCAAACAGTGCTGAAACTTAGGGCATCCACAAAGTGTCTGCTATAGTAACTTAGTGTCCCACTGGTGCCAAGCAAGTTCCACCACCTCTGCCTTCTACCCTCCTGCCCACTTTTGCCACGCTATTTTATATAGCAAACAGTGCTGAAACTTAGGGCATCCACAAAGTGTCTGCTATAGTAACTTAGTGTCCCACTGGTGCCAAGCAAGTTCCACCACCTCTGCCTTCTACCCTCCTGCCCACTTTTGCCACGCTATTTTTATAGCAAACAGTGCTGAAACTTAGTGGCATCCACAAAGTGTCTGCTATAGTAACTTAGTGTCCCACTGGTGCCAAGCAATTTCCACCACCTCTGCCTTCTACCCTCCTGCCCACTTTTGCCACGTTATTTTATATAGCAAACAGTGCTGAAACTTAGGGCATCCACAAAGTGTCTGCTATAGTAACTTAGTGTCCCACTGGTGCCAAGCAAGTTCCACCACCACTGCCTTCTACCCTCCTGCCCATTTTGCTACGCTATTTTTATAGCAAAAAGTTCTGAAACTTAGTGGCATCCACAAAGTGTTTGCTATAGTAACTTAGTGTCCCACTGGTGCCAAGCAAGTTCCACCACCTCTGCCTTCTACCCTCCTGCCCACTTTTGCCACGCTATTTTTATAGCAAACAGTGCTGAAACTTAGGGCATCCACAAAGTGTCTGCTATAGTAACTTAGTGTCCCACTGGTGCCAAGCAAGTTCCACCACCTCTGCCTTCTACCCTCCTGCCCACTTTTGCCACGCTATTTTATATAGCAAACAGTGCTGAAACTTAGGGCATCCACAAAGTGTCTGCTATAGTAACTTAGTGTCCCACTGGTGCCAAGCAAGTTCCACCACCTCTGCCTTCTACCCTCCTGCCCACTTTTGCCACGCTATTTTTATAGCAAACAGTGCTGAAACTTAGTGGCATCCACAAAGTGTCTGCTATAGTAACTTAGTGTCCCACTGGTGCCAAGCAATTTCCACCACCTCTGCCTTCTACCCTCCTGCCCACTTTTGCTACGTTATTTTATATAGCAAACAGTGCTGAAACTTAGGGCATCCACAAAGTGTCTGCTATAGTAACTTAGTGTCCCACTGGTGCCAAGCAAGTTCCACCACCACTGCCTTCTACCCTCCTGCCCATTTTGCTACGCTATTTTTATAGCAAAAAGTTCTGAAACTTAGTGGCATCCACAAAGTGTTTGCTATAGTAACTTAGTGTCCCACTGGTGCCAAGCAAGTTCCACCACCTCTGCCTTCTACCCTCCTGCCCACTTTTGCCACGCTATTTTTATAGCAAACAGTGCTGAAACTTAGGGCATCCACAAAGTGTCTGCTATAGTAACTTAGTGTCCCACTGGTGCCAAGCAAGTTCCACCACCTCTACCTTCTACCCTCTACCCTCCTGCCCATTTTGCTACACTATTTTTATAGCAAACAGTGCTGAAACTTAGTGGCATCCACAAAGTGTTTGCTATAGTAACTTAGTGTCCCACTGATGCCAAGCAAGTTCCACCACCTCTACCTTCTACCCTCCTGCCCACTTTTGCCACGCTATTTTTATAGCAAACAGTGCTGAAACTTAGTGGCATCAACAAAGTGTCTGCTATAGTAACTTAGTGTCCCACTGGTGCCAAGCAAGTTCCACCACCTCTGCCTTCTACCCTCCTGCCCACTTTGCTACGCTGTTTTTATAGCAAACAGTGCTGCCAGTTTTAGGGCCATAGTTGCATTGTCAGGGATAGTCAGTGTTGGTTCTTCAGCTGTCAATAAAGGTAGATCACCTCTACAATCTACTCCACCTCTCAATTTTTTCTATTACATTTTAAGTGTCCAATCTGGTCGCTAACAAAATGAGTGGTAAAAGGACAGATGCTGGTGGAAAGGGGAACAGGTGTGTTGGAAAAGGAAAAAAAGTTTGTGTCCGTGGGGAAGGTGGGAAAGGTACATTAACATCTGCTGAAGATAGGCCATCTTCCAGCAAAAGTAAGATGTCTACTATTTTTCGTGGACAATCCGATGTGCTCCCTTTTTTACGGAACAAAACAACTGGAACAAAGGTAGACGATGCACAAAAAAACCACATGCTTGAATGGATCTCAAGTGCTCCAACAAGTGGCCTCTCCTCTTCCTCAACTTCAAAATCCAAAAAACAACATTCCTCTAAGTTGTCATCCCAATTGCACTTGCTTTCTCCCAGCTTTCAAGTCTCCACCCGCATTGCAGAGTATGGTGTGACCGAGATGGCTGAGTCTGCAGAGCGGTTCAGTCACACTATAGGCTGGGAATCAGAGGTCTGCTCCCAAGCTACAGTGAGTACAGACCAGGAAATGGTCTGCAGTGATGCCCAGAAGCTTTGTGAGTCAGATTCAAGCCCTGATGACCAAGTTTCTGAGCATAATGTAAACCCTCATTCCCAAACTGTAACACCTGTTGGTCGAGACAATGAGGAACATACTGATGACGATGAGACGCAGATACCAGATTGGGATGATAACTTAACTATTCTGTCAGGGCAGGAAGAGGTGAGGTCTGAGGGCGAGGGGAGTGCAAACACAACGCTTGATGATGACATTCTAGATCCCACATACTGTCAACCCTCAGTCGGGCACTCGAGGAGGTCACCAGAAGCGGTGGAGGAGGATGCAACTGACAACGAAGTTACCTTCCTGTCCTTCCTGGACAGAGTCGGAGTACTGGAAGCACTCTGCCTCTGAGCACAAGTCGGGGTGGCTCTGCAGGTTGCATGTCCTCTAAGCCTTGCCTAGCCTGGTCCTTTTTTGACCTTGCAAAGGATCTCCCAAATCATGTAATCTGTAAAATTTGTCGGTAATCTATAAGTAGAGGCCAAAACCTTACCAGTTTGAAAACTTCTTCCATGAATCGTCACATGAATAACAAGCATAAGTCCCATGGGGAAGCTCACTGTGCTGCAATGCGGCCTAGCGGAGCGGGCCATCCAAGACCTGCCCCTTCCAGTGCATGCACGCGCTCTTCATCTTCTATGACTGTGGGGACAGCTGTCAGACCTGTTCTTCCACGCAGACCTTCCACCACTTTAACCACAACAGGCAGTTTGCTTGAGAGGTCGTCAGTTGGTTTGGAACGGGAAACAAGTGCTGGTGTACAGCTCTCTCAGACATCGAGAGCACCAACTTTGGATGAAAGCAACATCATGTCTCCGCCTGCACTTTCCTCACAGACCAGCAGTTTTGCAGGGACACCCTACTCATCACTGTCTCCACACAGCAGCCAGATCTTGGTCCCTCAGATGTGGACAAATAAAAGGCCGTTTCCTTCGAGCCATGACAAAGCTAAGAGGTTGACATTGTCCCTCTGTAAGCTCTTGGCTACCGAAATGCTGCTTTCCGCCTGGTGAACACAGAGGACTTTCGAGACCTTATGTCCGTCGCAGTGCCCCAGTACCAGATGCCCAGTCGCCACTACTTCTCCAAGAAAGGTGTGCCTGCGCTACACCAGCATGTCGCACACAACATCACCGCTTCCTTGAGAAATTCTGTGTGTGACCGGGTGTATTTTTCACCACCGATACTTGGACAAGTAAGTATGGACAGGGGCGTTACATGTCGCTGACTGGGCACTGGGTAACTATGGTGATAGATGGTGAAGGGTCTGCTGAACAAGTCTTGCCGTCCCCACGAGTTGTGCGTCAATCCTCTGTATGTCGAATTTCCTCCACTGCTTCTGCCTCCTCAACCTCGTCTGGGTCCTCCACCTCCACCCCAAGCCTGCCTGGTCAGGCAACCCGCGTTGCAACTGAGCACAAGGAATCCTGCACACCTCCTTACTATGCTGGCAGCAGAGCTCAACGGCATCAGGCGGTCTTTAGCTTGAAATGTCTAGGAAATAAGAGTCACACAGCGGATTAGTTGTGGTCAGCTCTGGGGTCCAAGTTTCGTAAATGGTTGTCTCTACTCAACCTGCAGCCAGGGAAGGCCGTGTGCGACAATGCTGCAAACCTGGGTGCGGCCCTTCGCCGGGGCAACGTGACACACGTGCCTTGTATGGCTCACATGTTGAACCTTGTTGTCCAGCAATTTTTAACCCACTATCCCGGCCTAGATGGGCTTCTGCACAGGGCACGGTCACTCTCTGCTCAGTTCCGCCGTTCAACCGCCGCAGCTGACCGACTTGCATCGTTCCAGAAGTCATTCGGCCTGCCGGTTCATCGCCTGAAATTCGATGTGGCGACACGCTGGAATTCCACTCTCCACATGTTACAGTGACTGTGGCAGCACCGCCGAGCCCTGGTGCAATATGTTATGACGTATAGGCTGGGCTAATGAGATGCAAAGGTGGAGCAGATCACGCTGATGGAGTGGTCTCAGATCAAGGATCTATGCACCCTTCTGCACAGTTTCGAGATGGCGACGAAAATGTTTAGCACTGACAATGCCATTATCAGCATGACAATTCCAGTCATTTACATGCTGGAGTACACGCTAAACACTATTCAGAGTCAGGAGGTGAGACAAGAGGAAGTACAGGAGGATTCATATGTGCAAGGGATACCAACATTCACAAGGTCCAGATGTTCATCATCACCAAGGCGGCAGGCATGGGATGGTGGGGGAGAGGGATTAACAAGGGCGCATGGTAGCAGCCAAAATGTTGAGGAAGGTGCAGGAGACCAGGAAGAAAGGGAGGACGAACTCTCGATGGACATGGAAGACTTAGCAGATGAGGGAGACCTTGGTCAAATTTCGGTTGAACGAGGTTGGGGGGAAATGTCCGAGGAAGAAAGCACGGTTAGCACCTCTATGCCACAAACACAGTGAGGACTTGGTCCGCATGGATGCGTAAGACACATGAGCCCTTCTTGCTGCACTACCTACAACATGACCCTCGGATTGTCAAAATTAGAAGTGACTACTGGGTTGCCACACTATTAGATCCCCGGTACAAGTCCAAATTTTGTGAAATAATTCCAGCCATAGAAAGGGACGCGCGTATGCAGGAGTATCAGCAGAAGCTGTTACTCGATCTTAGCTCGGCTTTTCCAGCAAACACCAGTGGTGCACGGAGTGAATCTCCCAGTTGCAACTTGACAAATATGAGACTGTCTCATCATCAACAGTCTAACCGTACCAGGAGCACCGTTTCTGGTGCTGGTAACAGCAATTTTATTGAATCGTTTCATAATTATTTTAGACCATCCTTTGCAAGGCCACCAGAGACAACAAGTCTGACACATAGTCAGCGGCTGGAGAGGATGATACAGGAGTATCTCCAAATGAACATCGATGCCATGACTTTGCAACTGGAGCCTTGCTCATTTTGGGCCTCAAATCTTGAAAAATGGCCTGAGCTCGCCACTTATGCCTGGGAGATCTTGTCGTGTCCCGCAATGTGGACAATGTGGACAGACTAACGTTTATCAAGATGAACAAGTCATGGATCCGCAAGGACTTTACTACCCCTGTGTCATCCTGGGGAGAGTAAAGGCTTGTGGATTTGGAATGTGCTTGATGCTAATGTACCTGTCAAGTTTGCAACTGGGACACAAGTGCTGCCACTTAAGTGGTGTCTGTGTGGCCCAATTTTTGGAAAAAAAGGGAGACTCTGCTTGGAGTCCCCTTGCATTGTTTTTAAAAATGAGCCAAGATGAACAAGTCATGGTTCAGCAAAGACTTTGCTACCTACCCCTGTGTCATCCTGGGGACAGTTAAGGCTGCCATATTTTTGAATGTGCTTGATGGAAATCAACCTGTCCAGTTTGCAACTGGGGCACAAGTGCTGCCACTGAAGTGGTGTCTGTGGGGCCCAATTTTTGGAAAAAAGGGAGACTCTGCTTGGAGTCCCCTTGCGTTGTTTTTAAAAATGAACCAAGATGAACGAGTCATGGTTCAGCAAAGACTTTGCAACCTACCCCGGTGTCATCCTGGGGACAGTTAAGGCTGGCGTATTTTTGAATGTGCTTGATGCTTGGAGTCTCCTTGCTGTGTTTTACATGATTTTAAAAGGGCATGCCATGCCTATATATGTTTCTCCTCCTCTTTTTCCTCGTCCAACTGTTTAGTTTTTGCATGGGTATTTGTCCTTGTCACTTTCCCATGTGTTTGTGTTGTCTTGGGAGTTGATTGTCACCTTTTGGACACCTTTGAGGGTGTTTGCCAGGTGTTTGTAGGTGTTTGTGATTGCCTCCCATTGTTTTCAATGGGGTTCGAGAGGTTCGTTGAACGGTTCGCCGAACCGAACTCGAACGCGGCCTCCGTTCAACGAACCGACCCGAACTTGAGCCTCTAGAGGTTTGCTCATCTCTAGTTATGAGGCAGATGGAGTTCTGTCTGGCCTGTGGCTGGCGGTGTCCATCTTTTTACATGTCTTTTTAGGCGTGCATAACAGCACAGTCAATAACAGTTTTATGCACATTTAAAGAGATGATCACCACTGAACAGTGGCCAAATGGAGTCCGGAGTAACTCTGCTGCCTCATTATAGTAATGAAAAAAGTGGAAAAAAAGCACCACAAGGATGGCATAGCAGGGGGACAAACAGGAACAGAAACACGGTATCTCACAACAGTACTTCAAAAAATAAATATATATATAGCTATAAAAGAGTGTCTCCAAAATTGGGTATACACAATCTCAATAAGGTGCACAATAATAAAATACAACTATTATATACTGTGCCATTAAGGAGCACTGTAATGAAAGCATGAGATATACTAGAAAAAGGGATTTGCAGAGCACAAAAATTGGTCAAAATATATAGGTGCAGATCACAATGTGTTGCCTAACAAGGTATATGCTGATCAGAAGAGTAAATATGGCAAAATGCAGAAAACAGGCAGAACACAATAATACATAAAGATAGTAAGTATCCAGAATCACAAGTGTTTACCTGAGGCTATGTTCCACTGCTGTTGTGCCGACACCAAGACTCTACACATGTTTTGATGTGTAGCCTTCGTCAGGCATGTCGATATGCAGCCATGGCCACCGGCATCTTATGATAAGTGTTCAGTGCCATGGCAATGCTACACAGGCACCGGCGTAATACCAACCTGCTGCCTCCATTCTCACATCTCGGCCGTTGCTCTTGCACATCTGCAGCTCCTTATTTGAGTATATTCACACTCACTGGTTTATCATTTTTTTTAATGAAATTGACCTACATATACTGCAATTGTTTGGGAAGAACTCACTCCCATTTTTTCTCCAGAGTCTTTTCCCCCAGTTTTTCTTAGATCTCATCTCTCTGCAGTTGTGGCACCCTACTTTATCTATTATCTGCATTATTGGCACCTTGTGAGCCCTGTTTTCTAGCTATACCCTACTCTACACAGACATACCTATTTTTGTGCTTAAGCCTCAATGAACTTGGTAAGAAAAGAACTCAAACTTTTATCCCCTTCTGACATTGACAAGTTTTGGTTTTGCACTATTATTTTTCCTGTATATTTTCCATGAGCACTAACATTTATATTTTGTCGTTGACATTACCTATATGCATTTTTTAAGAGGAAAAAGGCCTGCAGTTTTCAATGATAACATTTCTTTTACCACATAGTGCACTGAAAAATATAAAAACGGTCTAAGTCTGGGGAAATTGTGTTCTTCTTTTTAAGGAGGTAGCATCAAAATCACCCAGAAAGTTAATTATTCAGGTCAGCATGATTATAAAAATACTAAAGTTGTATTTTTTTTTTTATATATATATATTTTAGTATTTAAAAGAATATAGAAATTAGAAAAAAATGTTCTGCGGTACCATTTTCTGAGACTTGCTATATTTTTTATTTTTCCATCAGTGGAGCAGTGTGAGAGCTTATTTTCAGTGTGGTGCGAACATGTGTATAACGGACCGATATATCCTATCTGTGTAGTTAAACCAGCTTCAGAGTCTCTTCTATGAACACCTAATGAAACATGTACTGTACATATACACCGTGTGCAAAATTATTAGGCAAGTTGTAGTTTAGAGATTTTTTTTATTATTGATCAACAACTATGTTCTCAATCAACACAAAAGACTCATAAATATCAAAGCTTAATATTTTTGGAAGTTGGAGTGTTTTTTTTTAGATTTGGCTATCTTAGGAGGATATCTATTTGTGCAGGTAACTATTACTGTGCAGAATTATTAGGCAACTTAATAAAAACCAAATATATTCCCATCTCACTTGTTTACTTTCACCAGATAAACCAATATAACTGCACAAAATTTAGAAATAAACATTTCTGACCTGCAAAAACAAAACCCAAAGAAATTAGTGACCAATATAGCCACCTTTCTTTATGATGACACTCAACAGCCTACCATCCATAGACTCTGTCAGTTGCTTAATCTGTTTACGATCAACATTGCATGCAGCAGCCACCACTGCCTCCCAGACACTGTTCCGAGAGGGGTACTGTTTTCCCTCTCTGTAGAGCTTACATTTTATGAGGGACCACAGGTTCTCTATGGGGTTCAGATCAGGTGAACAAGGGGGCCATGTCATTATTTTTTCATCTTTTAGACCTTTACTGGCCAGCCACGCTGTGGAGTAGTTGAATGCATGTGAGATTTTTTCCTACTTGAATTTTACAAAAATCTGTATTCTCCAGATTTTTACAATTCACTTCTGAGTGGCCTTTAAAATGTTAAATAACAACTATTTAGACTCACCTTTTTGCCCCTCCACTACTCATCACCACCCATGACATCACGTTGTGCACCGCAACCCTTGATGCATGCACAGAAACCTCCTAGGCCTAGTAACCCTGAACGTCTTGGCCTAGCAATTGAACCCCCATGGATTTCAATGCCACCTATGCTAATTTGCACATGCAATGATGTGAGTAGCAGGTAGATCATAGATGTGAGTGGTAAAAGGAGGAATGAGATTTTTTATTTTTATATATTATGGTTTCTTTTATCTGGGTCTGGAGATACCTCATAGCAAAATAATGAACATTAAATTTGCCAAGAAGTTATCCTCCGCAAATCAAAGTTTCTAAAAAAAACCAAAACAATGTGAACATGTGAATTTGAAAATGACCTGATCCACTCAACTCTATCACAATTAGTGTGTTTTTATTTGTCCTCCTGCTTTTTGAGGATTGATTACAGGTTATCATTGTTGCAGATTTGTTCGGCTTCAGCAGAAGTAACAGCAATCAGACATTTGAGGGAGAAAACTGGGTTTACTATAGATACACAGGAACAATGCACATCAACGGAAAAACACGACTTATCCTAAGATGGCAATTATACCAGAGATAGCAGTTCAACACAACAAACAGATAAGATACACTACATATTATTAAGTGTCAACACAAAGAACAGCGCCATCATCTGACACTGCAATGTAACTCCTCCAACATATAATGTCTGGAGCTTGTTGCATTTATTTCAACACCCTTTCTCAACAGCAAAGACTTATTTGATCAGTCCTAACTTCCTTCACAGTCTTTGATGCTTTTCAGCAGTTAGTGCCTTGGCAAATATATCTGCGGTCATGTCATCAGTTGGACAGTACTCCAAATTCAGAAGTCCTTGTTCTTGATGTACCTTCAGAAAGTAAAATTTTACATCAATGTGCTTTGTTCTTGGTTTAGCTCTTTCTATCTGAACTAGTGCAATTCATACTTGATTGTCTTCAAATATTTTTGTAGGGTCTAACTGTTGTTGACCAAGGTCTGTCAATAATTGTCTCAGCCATATGACTTCTTGACTTGCCTGTGCTGCAGCAACATATTCTGCTTCTATTGATGACAGCTTTACAGTTAGTTGCTTTCTACTAGCCCATTTAATGACTCCACCTGAAAGTAAAAATAAATATCCACTGGTGGATTTTCTGTCATTAGGGTCACCAGCCCAGTCAGCATCAACATATCACTATTCCTGTTTCATCCCTTTCTTGCTCAAAACAGATTAAAGTATCATCCACAATAATCAGTAGGAAGAGCCATCTATCTGTCACCTTCTTAGTGTATAGACAAGGGTCAGCTCTGCTTCTTTGAAAACTCTCATTTGTCAGCACTTCATGCAGTTTTACATTGAATGCTCTAGCAGCTTGCTTTAGACCATGTATGCTTTTCCGTAGTTTGCATACTAGATTTGGTGCTTGTTCATCTTTGAATCCTGGAGGTTGCTCCATGTAAATGTCTTCTGTTAATTCACCATTCAGAAATGCATTCTTCACATCTAAATGTTTCACTTGCATTTGTTTAGTAGATACAACTGCCAGCAAAGTCCTGATTGTTGTATGTTTGACCACCGGACCAAATGTCTCATCATAGTCTTCTCCATATTTTTGCGAATCTCCTTGCTATTAACCTTGCTTTGTATCTTTCAATTGTGCCATTGGTATTGCATTTGAATTAAAAAAAAAACATTTACTGTACATCCTATAGCCTTTCTCCCTGTTGCAATTCTGTTGATATCCAAGTTCTTTAATCACACATCGATTTCATTTCTGTTTCTGCTGCCTTTATCCATTTACTGGGTTCCATTTCTAAGAGTCGAAATACAGTATATCTTCCCATAATATGGGTTCATATGCACTAGTTGTGCTCACTTTATATGAGAGATGTACTGGTGGTTTGCCTTTTCTTTCTCTTTTTGAACATCTTAGTTCTGTATCTTTGTGCGGTAGTATTTGTTCACCTTGTGTATTTAGATTTGCAGTAATTTCAACAATTTGCACATTAAGTGTTACCATAATCTTTTCATTATTGGCTTTCTCCTTTAAAGATTCAAGTGCCTTCATTGTGTGGTTGTTTTGATCCTCTGTCATATTTCAGTTTATCAGTTCCCTTATACTTTCCGGATGTCTATGACCTAAATTCCTATGCCACATGTGTATACAGTCATTGTGTCAATGTGTTCATAGTTTCATCTGTTCCTTCACTGTGTTGAGATAATACAAATGTTCAGTCAATTTTGCATTTATTACCTTGTTTCTATCCAGGATAATACATTCATTATCTTTGAATGTTACAGTGAGTCCTTTAGATGTCATGCATTTTACAGATAGCAATCCTCTTTCCTTCACTGGTATGGCTAAGTTTTGCCCATTTTTATCAGGACAGACTAGGATTCCATGTCCAATTCCTTCTGCATTTATTTTCTTCTGTCTGCAAGGTAAATTGTTTCCTTGTTTTTTAAACTAAGTTCCGTGAAAAAACGTTTATCACAAGTCATGTGACTTGTAGCTCCTAAGTTAATGCACCAGCCCTGCAATGAGTGATCATTTGCCCCTTTACATGTACCTTTCCAATGATCTGCAAATGGCTCAGAGATTGTGCTTTTCACCTTTTCTTTAGTCCCTTTCAGAACTAACTTCTGTTGTTCTGCTCTCCATATTGTACAGTCTTTCCTTAAATGTCTCTTCTTCTTGCATCTGAAACATGTTCTTGTTTCTGTACTGTAGGGTCTGTTATTTATAATTTTAAGAATTGTTTCACTGTCATGCTCTGAAGAGTCCTGCACAAGTTCCTTTCTTCTCTGATATTCATCCATTAGTGTGCGCTTTACAAACTTTAGTGTCAGGTCTACCTGAGGTCTTGTCTCCATTGCATTTATTGGCAGTGTATGAATCTGGTAAACTGTATAACATCATGGCTGCTACATGGCTATCATTAATATCTTCTCCAACTGACCTCAGCTTTGCAATCACTTTCAGCATTGCATTTATATGCTCTTACATTGCCATATCTTTGCAAAGTCTCATTTTATACAGTTTCCTTAGTAGAAATAGCTTACTTTTTCAGCTGGATCTTTCATGCAGCCTTTTCAGTGCCTCCCACATTCCTTTCATTGTGTTTTCATGTCTTATATGGATTATCTGGTCATCCTCCACTAGTAAGCTAATAGTAGCTCTAGCCTCACTGTTTATTTTACTTTTCTTGATCATTCATTACCCTGTGGTCTGACTGTAGTAATCACATTTATGGCTACAACAGTTTGTCCCCCTGCCATAGTGATAGTTCTGTTTTATATAACTTGGTTGTATTTTTTTTTTTTTACTGCCCCATTCTATGTCCTGTTGTGTATAAATATGTGACTCTTCAGATTTTGTGTTATACCATGCCTGATGAAGAGACCTGAGTAGTCTCGAAAGCTTGCAATTATTACCATCTTTTCAGTTAGCCATTAAAAGGTATCAACCACTGAGGACTCTCTGTTCTTTTAAACAAATTTTTTTTGTAGTAATCACGTCTCACAAGTCATCTTTGGATAGTTACATCTCCACTTTAAACTTCCCTAGCTGGTAGTTAACAGTATTCAGTATGACCACTGTACATTTCAGCTCTGATCTGGTAGCCATTTTCACTTGTGTAGCTTACTTCTTTTTGAAGAGATTAACTGTTGTGGAAGACTCCTTGTATTAACCAAGTCCTGCTGTCTTTAATAATAATAATAATAATAATAATAATAATAATAACAATAATAATAATCTTTATTTCTATAGAGCCAATATATTCCGCAGCGCTTTACAATTCAGGGGTTCACATACAAGCAAGTAACAATTATAGAAGATACAATAATTTGGGCAAAAATAAAGACAACCCTGCACATAAGAGCTTACAATCTACAATGAGGTGATGGGGTGGGGACAAGGTACAGGAGCTTATATACATTGACAAAACAGCCATCTCAAAAAAATGGGGATAGAGAAAGGCTGCATGAACCAGTCATCAACCAATTTCTGTGATGCTTTTGGGTGTGGTGCCGTGTGATGGAGAACTATGTTCTGAGAAGTAGTGGAGGGACACTGTGAATTTAATTCAATTAAGGAGTATGATAGGCCACCCTAAAAAGATGTGGTTTTTAGGGAGCGTCTGATGCTGAGTAAGTTATCATTCGTCCTAGTTTCTTGAGGTAGAGTGTTCCAGAGGACCGGTGCAGCTCAGGAAAAGTCTTGGAGCCGGAAGTTCGGATTAGTGTGGATGTTAGTCGAAGGTCATTTGCGGAGCGTAGAGAATGGGTAGGGGGATAGATTGAGATTAGGCTGGAGATGTAGGGGGGGTGCTGCACTGTGGAGGGCTTTATGGGTGAGAACAAGCAATTTGAATTGAATCTTCTATGTCTGGGCCCATAACCTGTTGCAGATTTGTTCAGATTCAGCAGAAGTAACAGCAGTCAGACACTTGTGGGAGAAAACAGGGTTTACTAGGAATAATACACATCATCAACGGAAGAACACAACTTATCCTAAGATGGCAGTTATGCCAGAGGGAGGAGTTCAAAACAAAACAGATAAGGTACATTACATATTATTAAGCATCAACACATAGAACAGCGCCATCTACTGACACTGTGATGTAACTCCTCCAACATATAATAAGTCTAGAACTTGTTGCAATTATTTCAACACTCAATAGAATTAAGATCTAGGATGTTTCATGGCATTGAACCCAAAATTTCAATGGTTTGTTCACTGAGCCAATTAGATTACATTTAAGTAAAAGTAAAGTATGATGCAAGAATAGTATGTAACTGTACTAATATAGTAAACTGAAAATTTAAACCTATGATTGAATTAAGGTAGCCATGAATAATTAAATAATTAGCATCATAATGAAAAATTATTTACCACATGTAGAGTTATCTTGGTTGGTAGGTTGGTTATGCATCGCTACTAAACCAGAGTGGTATGTGTTCTTCCCTATAAATACATTTAGATGGTAAGTGATGGTAACCAAGGAGAAAAAGTAGTTTAATTTAAGATTGTCTAAAAATCTTTGTTAAATTTCTTAGCAATGTGTCCTGGTCTTCAAACAGCCTCTGGAAAGCAAATAATCAAGACTTCCTGCATTTTAATAGAAATTCCATTAGAATACAAGAAGTAGTCATGGGGATGTTTTGTATAGTGACTTTTTATGTTGAGAGCCCTAAAGACTATTTATACTTAATGTCAAAAGAATAGTATTGTAGTCAGAAAAACAACAGTAAGTACCACAAACAATCTCTTCAAGAATTAAATGCTGGTAGTGGGTTTAGAGCCTATAGTTACATGAAATTCTGACTGTACAAAAAAAACTTTAAATAATTAGTATCAAACTTTAAGCTAATATCAGATATACCGTTAGGTCCAGAAATATTTGGACGATGAAACAAGTTTTAACATTTTAGCTGTTTACCAAAACATATTTCAGATACAGCTATTATCAATATGGGCTTAAATTGCAGACTCAGCTTGAATTTGAGGATATTCATATCCTATATAAAGCAAGGGTTTAGGAAAAACAGCACTTTAATATGTAACTGCCTCTTTTCCAAGGGACCAAAAGTAATTGGACATTTATCTCGAAAGCTCTTTAATGAGCTGCACGGGCTATTCCTTAGTTCAGAGTTCCCCAACTCCAGTCCTTAAGGCCCACCAACACTGCATGTTTGCAGGATTTCCTTTGTATTGCACAAGTGTTGGAATCATCATCTATGCAGCTGATTAAATTATCACCTGTGCAATACAAAGGAAATCATGAAAATATGAACCATTGGTGGGACTTGAGGGCTGGAGTTGGGGAACACTGGCTTAGTTAATTCATCATTTGGAAGCTGCTGTGAACCCACAACGTCTGGTCAAAGGTGCTCTCAATGGGAGAGAAATTGACCATTATTAGGCTGAAAAAAATGCAATCTGTTAGAAAGATAGAAGAATTGTTAGGGGTGGCCAAATCAACAGTTTGGTACATTTTGTAAAAAAAAAAGAGTGCACTGGTGAGCTTGGAAACTCAGAAAGGACTGGACATCCATGGAAGTCAGCAGTGGTGGATAATGCCGGAATCCTTTCCATGGTGAAGAAATACTCTTCACAACATCCACCCAAGTGAAGAACATTCTCCAAGAACCAGGTGCTTCAGTATTTAAGTCTATCCTAAAAAGAAAACTTTATGAGCGCAAATACAGAGTGTTCCCCACAAGGTGTAAACCATTAATTAGCCTTAAAAATAGGAAAACCAGATTAAAGTTTGCCAAAAAATAACAAAAGAAGCCAGCTCAGTTTTGAAAAAGCATTATTTTGACAAATGAAACTATGATCAACCTGTATCAGAATTATGGGAAGAGGAAAGTATAGAGAAAGCTTGGAATGTTAAGGTAATCGCCGGGTTATTTAAACCCCAACCCTCTATGTGGGCACACTCTACCCCTGACGAAGCTGTCCCAGGTGACAGCGATATGCGTGGGGAATCTTCCGTCCCACCATGGCTATTATATGAATCCTGACTCTTGGTAAATCCAGCTTGGGCTGGTAACTCTGCTATCTTAGGGTTCCTTGTATCATTATTGCTGTTACTGATACTGACATCTTATATTGATGCTGTGGTTTATGTGGATATGGCATTTGTTATGTTTTGTGCAAATGTTTTTTGCTGTTTATTCTAATATGCTTATAACTATGCCTACTACCATGTCTTACCACTAGGATCCCTTACATATTGGTATGCAGCCCTATGTGGATAGCCTTTGTGATATAGCCTGTGTCATATTGCCAGGTGGATGTTTTATCTCTTACAGGGGATAAACAAAGTACATATAGGCTTTTTTGTATGCCTTTTTAAGTGGTTTTAATATGTTTGTGTCCACATGATTTCTTTATAATAAAGACCTTTTGTACACATATACAGGTGTATCCCTTGCTTTTTGCACACTACCTTTCTCTCCAGATACATGTTTATATTGGTGTGTTGAGGTGATCCCTGGCTAGTTACTATTATGGATTATTAAGATCCTATAGGTGGTGCCCTCCCCATTCTTTATTGGTGAAAGCTTGAAATGTCTCATGATCCAAAATTCACCACATCCACTTTAAAACTTGATGGGGCAGTGTGATGGCATTGGCGTGCATGGCTTCTGATGTCACAGGGTCCCTAGTGTTTATTAATGATGTGACTGAAGACAGAAGCAGCCGAATGAATTCTGAAGTGCACAGTTCTATACTTTCTACTCAGATTCAACCAAATGCAGCAATGTTGATTGGGTGGTACTTTACAGTACAGATGGACAATGACCCAAAACATACTAGAAAAGCAACACAGGAGTTTTTTAAGGCAATGAAGTGTAATAATTTGCAATGGTTGAGTTAATCTACTAGTTTCAACCCCATTGAGCATGCATTTCACATGCTCACAAAAAAACTTAAGGCAGAAACCCACAAACAAGTAACAACTAAAGTCAGCTGTAGGAAAGGCCTGGGGAAGCATCACAAAGGAGGAAACCCAGCATTTGGTGATGTCCATTACTTCCAGAATTCAGGCAGTTATTGCATATAAAGGAATACAAATAATATTCTATTTATGGTAAAGTAAATTTGTCCAATTACTTTTGAGCCCCTAAAAAGAGGAGGCTTTGTATAAAAATGGTTGCAGTTCCTAAAGATTTCACAGGATATTATGGTTCATAACCTTTAATAAAACCTGAAAGTCTACACTTCAATTGCATCTCAGTTATTTCATTTTAAATAAAAAATAGTGGCATGTGAACCACAAATCACGAAGAGTAGGCCACTGCCCAAATATTTTTGGATCTAACTGAATGTCATTATTATGACTCATTAAGGAAAAGTTGATCATGATGAGAACAGTCATAGTAAAGCTAGATAGACATGTGTGCAGTTATATCAAATTTGATCATTGGTGATGTGTGAAATTCATATTATATTAATTGGTACAATGGTACTATATTTTATTTCCTTTCACACATTTATACATTTTCTGTGTGTTTCATGCAAGTTACCATATGGCTAACTGACTAGTGATTTGAAACAGTACACTTAAAACAGATGATTGCTTATCCTATCTGTCCTTTATTTTATTCACCATGTATTCAGAGCAGCAACAAACAAAAATTATGTTTGATATTAGAAATATATACATGTAGTACAATTTTAATTTGCCAGAACACGCAGATTTTCATAAAAAATTCAACTTGCAGCAACGATATAGCATTAAATGTTCCTTATTATGCTGTTTGGGTGCTTTGAAATGCCAGTGTAATAAATGTAAGATGCAAAAACTATTTCATAATGCTTATCATATATATTTGGCACTATTTGTTACTTATTACTCACATCTAGGGTTTGATGACAGCTGTAATTTGTTGACAAATCACAGTTGTCATTAACACCTTATATTATCCCAATTGCCATTGCACCAGGGTAATCAGGATAAGCCAGGTAAAGCACTGGAATTGTCGCATATAATGGATGCAACAATTCTGGGCAGCTGCCGGCTAGTATTTTTAGGCTGGAGGGATCAGTACCCATGGCTCGTCCCATCCTGATAATCCCAACCCCCACCTGTTTGCTTTACTGTGGCTGAATATCACAAATTGAGGGTGGCACTACACCTTTTTTCTAAATTATTTTGATATCCAGCCATGGAAGAGCTCAAAGGTGGGGGCTGAAGCCTGTAGGTGTTGTTTTATCCAAGCTGGCTATCAAAATAGGGCGGGAGCTCATGTCATTTTTTTAAATTATTTATATATTTATTTTTATGCTACTATACAGCTAACTGACTGCAACCAATCACAGCCGTGGACACAGAGTGGGGGACGTGTATAGCAGTCTGCAATCAATCACAGACACTGTCAAAGAGGGTGGGCGGGGGAATCAGTGAATATTGATGAACCTTAATAACTGGGCCCATAAAAAAGTCTGACTGCAATGTGATCCTCTGGGAAACATAGTATATAAAAACATCCTGCTCTTACTACCATTTAAATTCAATTTGCAGCTCTCTAGCGCTAATTACGGCCATTTTACAGCCCCAAACCTCTTTTCCCTATTGACATGTATAGAGTTCAGGGTCAAGTTTGGAGGTCGAACTTTAATTTTCATTTAGGGCATGCTGATTCAGCAAATATCCATTGATCTTCTTATCACTCATCAACCAAAATTCGTCTATGTACAGTTACCAAGTGTTATTGGGTGCATGGTGGATGTGGAAATAGATGAATAGGAGGATGCAAGTTCTGTGGAAAACTTAGAAAGAGGAAACAGGGGAAAATTAGACTAGTGAAGTGAGTTAATAGGGCTGTCTAAGGACGTGTCTTTTAGAGCATGCTTAACAATTGGAAGTTTAGATATTAATTGGATTGTTTGGGGAAGTGCATTCCAAAAAATTGGTGTAGCATGAGAGAAATTTTGGAGACGGAAGTGAGAGGTTCAGATGATGGAGGATATTAGTCTTAGATCAGTTGCAGGAATCAGAACATGGATAGGATGATATAAAAGATGAGGGAGATGTATGGTGGTGCAGAAGTAAGGAGAGCTTTGTCGATGAGAAAGATAGGTTTATATTGTACTATATTTTTTAATCATTATCTGGTTACTCTATTGTTGTATTTTTAATAAAGCTGTACAGGAATTCTTTTGAAACATAACTTTGGTAGTTGTTACTTTATCCTCTTATTATTAACCTGGTAAGGTGATTTTTGGATTTTATATTGTACTCTGTAACAGATAGGTGACCAATCTAATGACTGGTATAATTAAGATGAGAATAAGTATTTGTCATATTTAAACATTTGATGGCTCTTACGGTTTGGACAAATAGCAGCTAAAAGATCACCATTTTGCTAAAGCCAATTGTAAGCGAATGACAAAAAAATTTCATTTTGTGGAATGTGTTTTTTTTTATAAAATTCAAGTATAATTAAATTCTATTCAAATAAATTCTCTCATCTCTTTTTGGTTCACCGGGTGACTAATTGAAATTCGCTATTTCACCATTATTGATTTATTTATCAGTTGTGCAGTTGCACTGACAATCATTTATGTAGCTTCCCACTGTTATTTTTGTTTGTTATTAATGTCCATTATTTTAAGCACATTTTATATTTTAACCTTTCATTAACCTGTATATATCACAGTGTGGACTCAGACACCCCATAATCTGATATGTGATGTTCACAAAAAAATAATATATTGTATGTAGTGCAGTGAAACATCTTTAAGACAATCAGTTAAAACTGCAGGAAAAATGATTTTTTAGAGGATTGGTATTCTCAAAGAATTAGGCCAATAGACAGTATATAGGTATTTTGTTAGTTAATCTTTCACAGAAGAATCTGGCCATGGTAAGGGAGCAGCATACTAAATTAATTCTCCAGGTTTTTCCTTTCTAAGGCTCATTTGCCTCTTCATATGTGTCTTATTTGCTGATAATTTTTTTCCTTTGCAAATTAGTAGTCCATCCATTTTGCTATGGCTTCCTGTGTGTATACTCATAGCAGTCAATCTGAAGAGGTAGAGGTGCACGGAGGAAACAGCAGCAGTCTGAACCAATGATGAGGCAGGAGGTGTGTCTCAGACTACATCACACTCCCTGAAGGCAATGTAGAGATGCCACCATTTTTACTTGACCCATAGGTAACAGAGTACCAGTGGACCCTTCCTTTTCAATTTTTATCTTGTTGCCTTCCAACGTCTATAGGTTTCTTTATTTTTTAACCAGCATCAGTTTGCATTGGTACCATTTTGGAGTCCATATTATTATTAGTTCTCTTTTTATTTCATTATTTTTAGGAAAGAAATGACCAAAATAATCAGCGACTCTGTTATTTTGAATTCTTCATTTTGTTTTATAATTTAATATATGGGATTATTTTTTATTAGGTCATACAATTACACATGCAATGATACCAGATATGTTAACATTTTTTTGTTTAGATTTTATTTATGCAACAGGAAAAAGTGGACTGTGTTATCTAGGAAGTCCAACAAAGTGTGCCTTCAGTGGGCCCATGGTTGACATGAAAACATTATTGGCAACACATTTCCAGACTCTAGAGCCTTCAGTGGGCTCATGGTTGGCCTGATAACACTATTGGCAACCAATTTCCAGACTCCAGACCATTCAGTGGGCCCATGGTTGACATGTTAACTCTATTGGCTACCAATTTCCAGACTCCAGACCATTCAGTGGGCACATGGTTGACATGTTAACACTATTGGCTACCATTTTCCAGACTCCAGACTATTCAGTGGACTCATGGTTCATATGTTTACACTAGTTCAACCCATTTCCAGACTCCAGAGCCTTCAGTGGGTCATGGTTGACTAGATAACAATATTTGCAACCCATTTCCAGACTCCACTATTGAGTGTGAGTTCAAATTGTATTATAGAATTAAGCTCCAGTTGCAGAATTTTTGTTCGGTTTCCAGCCTTGGAGTGGACTCACCTTCTAGGGTCACTTTATTCATGCAATGCGCACAGAGCCAAGTTTACTATGCCTGGATGTAGCAGGTTCCAGAACTTACTGTTAGATTCCATGGGTGCTGGTGACAGTTTAGCTGTAACTAAGCTGTAGGACAAAGAAAATGCATGGCATGCCCTAAGGTTGGTGCTCCGTTAAGATTGGGTTAGCTATTTCTTGGCTGTATTCTCTGTTCTTAGCTCTGTCTTAATGGAGCTGTGCTCGAAAAGCAGGCAAGGGGCATAGCGTAAAGAAAATAAAAAGGAAGAAAATCATTACCTGTGGATTGACCTACATATTATTTTTAAATCCTTGAGTGGACCAGCTCTTTAAAGCTCTGAACAACCTCTGGGCACCCTTAGCCTTATGGACAACTGCATACCTCTTATTTAATTGTGAGGTCCACAGCCAACCAAAGATATTTTCTTTTATTGATGTAGTGTGCCAAATTTGTACAATTATATTTTTTTCTAAAAAAGAAATATGAAATATATATTTATTCGAGAAATAATAATGCTAAGTACATTTTTACAGTATTTGTTTTCCTATTTCTCTGCTTCAGAGTAATTTCATGGTAATTGGAAGATACTGAACATGACATGGAGTATTATACACTCGTAACTCAGAAGATATTTTCAGTCAAGTCTTTTTGCATTAGTTTGACTGCATTCATTCTTTGTTCTGACAAGACAATTCCCAGGAAAATTAAACTGAGCTACAGAAAATATTTTTAACTTTCAAACCATTATTATGTTTGTGAAAATTGTTATTACAACCCAACAGTAGTTTGAAATTGAAGTTAAGTTTTCATTTTACTGTCACATAAGGAAATAAATGATCGTTCAAACAGACATTCAATTAAAAGCACTCAACATGAAAAACTTTTCACCAAAAAAAATCAAGTTTTTTTTTTAGGGGTGAAGCATATTCTTTAATATGCTATACTTATTCTTTTTCTTCTTTATTACAAAGTTGTTTCATTATGTTGACCCCTCATGCTTGCTATGAGTCAAGTCACAGCTGGACAATTTTAATGATGCTGTACTTTCACATTCTGGCACTGGTTCAGTGCAAACAGACAAAAAAGTCTTCACTCTAGAGAAATTTCTCGTCAAACTTAAAAGATACAAGTAGCAGCCAGCTTCATAAATTTGGTCTGGTTTTATTGTACAGTACCAATAACAGCTGAATAATGTTTTTACAGTTGAAAATTTCGTAGTTGTCTTGTGACAACGTTAAAAGGGTTTTCCAAAGCTAAACTGAATTCTGCATCTATGTTTTGTGATTGTAAAAGACTAAATCCTGATAGTGTGCAATATGACACTGTCAGGATTCACATGCATTACATAGCCAGCACCCAAGAGTAACTACAGTGCTAACTATGATCGCTTCAGTTAATCTATTAAATGACCCCATCATTTAAAAAGTTTCCAACTTGATCATCACTCTGGAGCCCATCAGCACTTCGTGAGACATTATGGTGCTGTGACAATCAATTGTGATGGCAGCCAAGCCTTCAGAAGGCCTCCTTGTCTGCCATATTAGAAACCCTATAAAGCCGAGCAAAAAGTCAATATAATCAATCAGGAGAACACAGGTTCCAGTCCCCAAAAGGAGAAAAAAAGAGCCGAAAACATTGAAAAATATATTTTTGAAAATATGTAAGAAATAAACATTTTAGTCACCCTCTTTTTCAATAAACAAAAAGAGCAAGGTGCAAAGAAGAAAATATATATATATATATATATATTTTCCCCAATCTGCCCTTATTGTGGCAGCAAGGGTCATATTTATGTTCAACCGCTCCACTTTGTGCCAGTTACCTATTCGCTACAGAATACAATACAAACTTATCTCACTCACCAACAAACCTCTCCCTTGTTCTCCACCACCCTATACTTCCTCACTTATCTCTGTCTACCACCCTACACAAGCCCTCCATTATGCAACTGATCTAAGACTAACATCTTCTATAATCTGAACCTCGCACCTCCTACTCCAAGACTTCTCTTGTGCTGCACCAGTTTTCTGGAATGCATTAACTTAGATGGTCTGATTAATACTTAACCCCCTTGTTTTTAAGTGTGCTATAAATAAAACATTTCTTTAGACAGGCCTATCCCCTCAACTCACCAACCTAACTTTCCCCTATTACCTCATTCTAAATATTAATCATAATATGCTCCTTCCTATTCATCTCTCCCACATCCTCCATGCACCTAATAGCACTTGGTAACTGCACTTAGTTACTGGCTGATAACTGATCATACAGCTTTATATGAAAACCCCTATTTACAGTATTACAATGGCTGGACCAGAAATAACAAGCTCTTTTCACCTATTGTGTCTCCCCTACTGCATGGTAAATTGAAAGCAGGGCCCCTACTCCTGTAACTCTTGAATTATGCCTTACTCTATATTGACTTTATTGTCTGTATACAGGGTGGAATATGTTTCCATGATATAAATAAAATTATTATTTTGATTTATTATTCCATATGCACTACCAAATTATATACAAAATAAATTAACTCAAATTGCAAAATCAAACCCTCACACAGGTCAAGGACAGAAAATTTTAATAGTTATCAGTCTCAGAAGATAATACAAATATATATATACTAGAAGGTTGCCCGATTCTAAAGCATCGGGTATTCTAGAATTTATTGTGTAGTTAATGTATAATTTTTGTTATATATATAGATGTTGTTGTGTGTAGTTACCAAGTGTTTGTGTAGGGGCTGTACATGTTCTGGGTGTTGTCTGGGTGTGGCGGGGGGTGAGAGCGGTGTTGTATGTGTGTTGCGTGTGTTGCGTTGTTTGTGGAGCGCTGTGTGTCTGTAGCGTTGTGTGTGTGTTGCACGGTTTGTGTGTGTGTGGTGTGTTTTGGGGGGAGGTATGTTTTGTGCAATGTGTGTGTTGTGCGGTATGTGCGTATATTTATGTATGCCGCGGTGTTTGTGTGTTGAGTGTTGTGTGTGTGCGGCGTTGTCTGTGTGTGTGGGTGTCTGTGTAGGGCGGTGTTTGTGGTTCTGTGGTTCCCAGTGTGTGTGTGTGTGGTGTGTTGTGCAGTGCGCGTGTGTGTGTGTGTGTGTGTGTTGGGGGGAGGTGTGCACCTCCCATCGTGCCCCATCCCCCATGCTGCGCACCTCCCATCGTGCTCCATCCCCCATGCTGCGCACCCCCCATCGTGCTCCATCCCCCATGCTGCACACTCCCCATCGTGCTCCATCCCCTATGCTGCGCATTCCCCATCGTGCTCCATCTCCCATGCTGCGCATTCCCCATCGTGCTCCATCCCCTATGCTGCGCATTCCCCATCGTGCTGCATCCCCATGCTGCGCACTCCCAAACGTGCTCCATCTGCAATGCTGCGCACTCCCAAACGTGCTCCATCCGCCATGCTGCGCACTCCGAAACGTGCTCCATCCACCATGCTGCGCACTCCCAAACGTGCTCCATCAGCCATACTGCGCACTCCCAAACGTGCTCCATTCGCCATGCTGCGCACTCCCAAACGTGCTCCATCCGCCATGCTGCGCACTCCCAAACATGCTCCATCCGCCATGCTGCGCACTCCCAAACGTGCTCCATCCGCCATGCTGCGTACTCCCAAACGTGGTCCATCCGCTATGCTGCGCACTCCCAAACGTGCTCCAACCGCCATGCTGCGCACTCCGAAACGTGGTCCATCCGCCATGCTGCGCACTCCCAAACGTGGTCCATCCGCCATGCTGCGCACTCCCAAACGTACTCCGTCCGCCATGCTGCGCACTCCCAAACGTGGTTCATCCGCCATGCTGCGCACTCCTAAACATGCTCCATCCGCCATGCTGCGCACTCCCAAACGTGCTCCATCCGCCATGCTGCGTACTCCCAAACGTGCTCCATCCGCGATGCTGCGCACTCCCAAACGTGGTCCATCCGCCATGCTGCGCACTCCCAAACGTACTCCATCCGCCATGCTGCGCACTCTCAAACGTGGTTCATCTGCCATGCTGTGCACTCCCAAATGTGCTCCATCCGCCATGCTGCGCACTCCCAAACGTGGTCCATCCGCCATGCTGCGCACTCCCAAATGTGCTCCATGCCCCATGCTGCGCACTCCCAAACGTGGTCCATCCCCCATGCTGCGCACCCCCCATCGTGCTCCATCCCCCATGCTGCGCACCCCCCATCGTGCTCCATCCCCCATGCTGCGCACCCCCCATCGTGCTCCATCCCCCATGCTGCGCACCCCCCATCGTGCTCCATCCCCCATGCTGCACCAGCATCAGCCTCTCTGCCCACAGCATCAGCCTCTCTGCCCGCAGCATCAGCCTCTCTCCTTCCAGCCTACCCGAGCCTCAGCCTCCCACAGCCTCTCTTCTCTCACAATTTTGGAGCATGACAGACAGACAGACAGACAGACAGACAGAATAAGGCAATTATATATATAGATATATATATTTTTACAAATTTCAGAATTTGTTTCCATTAAAGAAAAAAAACCTTAAAAGTATAGCATCATCATAATCATTTAATATAACTCCCTATAGGGAAGAAGGAAAAAACATGGTGTGGCACCTTTTCTGAGCGTAGTAAACCTTTAAACATATATTGGTAATATATGTAATTATTGCACTCATCTAAAGTGAGCACATAAGGCTCATGTAAAATATATCCTTATTGCTGGAGTTCTAGTCTGCTGCCCAATCAATGTGCTGTGAATATTCCCCTCCATCAGAGATTCCACAGATAGAGTCTAAAAAGATACAATAGATCGCATGCGGCACTTCCAATATATCCAGCCTTGATAAGGTCGGTCTTGGTAGATTATTTTAACAAAAAGCAAACAGGGGTGTGTATATAATAAAACATTGCGTTTCGGCTCTATTAATAGAGCCTTCTTCAGGTTCAAAAACATGTTAAACAATTAATAATGTGCACCTTTGTGCTACAACCTAGGTGTACATTATTCATTGTTTTACATGTTTCGAACCTGAAAAGGCTCTATTAATAAAGCCGAAACGTCTTGTTTTATTATATACATACATACTGTATGTTTGTTTTTTATTAAAATAATCTACCAAGACTGACCTTATGAAGGCTGGATATATTAGAAGCGCCACATGCAAACTATTGCATCTTTTTATCATCATAGTCATGCTCACCTGAGGACGAATAATTTTACCAACTTACTTTTACCACACAACAAACACCGTAAAACCAAGGGCCAAAAAACAATGGAGAATAGCATTCTTTTAATAATTTCATCTTTAGGCAATTAGCCCCCGTTATCTCGACATAAGGTAAATGTTATCGCTTGTGAATAGAGATGAGCAAACCCGAACAGTAAAATTCAGTGTTCATACTGAACATTGACTTTACAAAAAAAAATCAGTTTCCTAGTTTGGATTTCGGGTGCTTTACGTATGATAACCACTCAAGTGAGCATAGGTTTGTTCAGGTGTGCTCCATGCTCGGCCCACTGCGAAGGATAACTACTAAGGCCTAAATGTCTAAAAGAGTTTGTCCATTACTTTTACATTGATGGCCTATCCTTAATGTGTGATCATCCAGGGTCTGACACCCCACATTCCCGTCATTCAGCTGTATTTGGTGCTAGTAGCGGCAGCAAGCAGTCAGATATGCTCAGTTCTGGAGATGCCTAGTATTCTGATAGTGGCAGGGTACTGCACATTCGCCGCCTGTTGAATTGAATGTGAGTCAGTTGACACGGCAGCATGAACTGAGCATTTCCAGCTGCCTGCTGCCATCACCAGCACCAAAAAGAGCCGATTGGCGGCAGTGCGGGGTTTCGGACCCTGGCTGATCAGAGATTTATGACCTATCCTAAAAATAGGCCATCAATGTAAAAGTAGTGAACAACCTCTTTCAAACATGTAGACCTTAGTAGTTATCTTTGGGATTAGTGACATAAAAATGTCCCTCATTATGACTACTTCAGTCATAGTATGTACCTTGATTGTATAGAGAAACAGTTGAGTATGTGTTCCGCTGCTCCTTTCATTCTCTATGCGACTACTGGACATAATCGGGTACAGTGGGGTCTTGACAATAAAAACCCCACGGATTCTGAAAATATTACTTCTTGATTTTTTGTAGACATAAAAGTGTGAGGTTTCCTGGTATTTCTGTGGTAGCCCATTGGGTAAAGGATATGCTATAAATGTTACTTAAAAACTCCAATAAAAGTCCCTAGCAGAAGCAATTCCATCTTTACTGATGGAATCTAACATAAAGACTAAAGCTTGATTATTCCATTTTGATTTATAATAAAATGAAATAAAACTACCTGCAAATATAGCATTCTATCGGCAGGAAGATATGAATCTAAATAAAGATACTCTATTTAAGCAGCCATATCCTTTAATTACAATGGGGTTCAATCGTGTTCTCTGACAACATTATGCACCACATTTCCTTTTTAATATGCTGTGGCATTGCTTCTGTTCATCTATTATTAATGTATTTTATTAGACCTGCCTCCCAATATGTCACTGAAATATTTATTTATTATTTCTTTCAAATTATGTAATTTAATTCATGAAACGAGTTATCCAGCCATTACCATTGCCCGGGGAAAATTCCCTCCTGTAGATTAGTGTGGATTTCTTGTTAATCTGCCTGATTTTAAAAATATCTACATGAAAATAGCTCTGCTTGGAGATAAAGACATATTGTGAAATTAAAAAGATAATTTTCCTGAAAATGTAATGGATATTGTGTGAAAGTAAATTAAGCATGCTTACATTTTGAACAGTTGTCTTTAGAAGAAAATCAGCAATGTGTATTGATATAAAGTAACAGCTGACCCATGTTGATTTTAGCAAAGCTGGTTTTCCAAAAGTGAAAAAAAAAGTATAAATGCCAATGTGGATTCTAAAGGCCGCTTTACACGCTGCGATATTGTGACCGATATCGCTAGCGTGCGTACCCGCCCTCATCGGTTGTGCGACACGGGCAAATCGCTGCCGTGGTGCACAACATCGCACAAACCCGTCACACTACTTACCTGCCTAGCGACGTCGCTGTGACCGGCGAACCGCCTCCATTTTAAGGGGGCGGTTCGTTCAGCGTCACAGCGACGTCACAGCAGCGTCACCGAACCGCCACCCAATAGAAGCAGAGGGACGTAACATTCCGCCCACCTCCTTCCTTCCTCATTGCGGTCGGCCGCCGGTAAGGTGAGGTTCCTTGTTCCTGCGGTGTCACACACAGCGATGTGTGCTGCCGCAGGAGCCGATGAACTACTTTGTACACCGATCAGCAGCGATATTTGAGAATAGGGGGGCATGTCACCGATGAGCGATTTTGACCGTTTTTGCAACGATTCAAAATCGCTCATAGGTGTCACATGCAAAGACATCGCTAAAGCGACCGCAACGAGATCGCTTGAGCGATGTCGCAGTGTGTAAAGCAGCTTTTAGTCAGATTTTCAAATTCCGTGGATAACATATAAATCAACATTGTTATGGAGAGCTACATTTCTCTGATGTTCTTTTTCTCCAAATGCACGGTTTCTACCAGCCTTCATTGTAGCCTTCAGCCTTCAGTCAGTTCAGGATAAGCAGTACCCTTGGTCTTACCAAAGTGCAAATGTGACCGGTGACTGCATTAGGAGCCTATCCTCTCTGTCCTTTCAACTGTATGGAAATGTTAAGACTGTTAAACCTCACCTCTTGGCTAGGCTTAGTAAACTACCGTATTTTTCGTTTTATACGACGCACGGATTATAAGACGCACCCCAAAGGAGGAAAATAGGAAAAAATAATTTTTAATTGTTAAATGAGGGTCTGTTTTATACTCCTACTGCGTCTTAATCCCTATGCTCATCAGGGTGGTGCGGCGGTGGTGGAGCTGCTCAGGAACGTCACAGGAGGTAGGGCAATGTTGCTGACTCAGAGGAAGGGGTGCTGCAGTTCAGGAGGATTGGCAATACTGCGGGCTGTGGGAGTGACACTGCAGTAGAGCAACTCAGGAGGTTCACAGGATGGGGTGTCTAGGCAGCGGGTGCCATTGATCTGACTGCGGGCTCCATTGAATCGCCCACAGTTGACGAGATGGACTTCAAGAAAATGGTCGTGGAGGCAGCGCGTGCGCTGATAGGACTCTACAGCCATTCTCTTGAAGTCTATCACGTCAATTGTGCATGCGCCACCTCCGCAGCCATTTTCTTGAAGTCCATTGTGTTAACCACGGGAGATTCAATGGCGCCCACAGTCAGCTCAATGCACCCGTTGCGAAGACATGCCATCCTGTGACCCTACTGAGTCGCTGTATTGCAGTGACACCCCCACAGCCCACTGACAGATCAATAGTGCCTGCCGCCACTGTGACACCTCCGCAGCCCGCCCACAGATTAATGGTTCCTGCCGTGATACTCCTGCACCGGTCCTGTGAGCCTGCCTCCTTTGATCTCGCTCCACTGCCACAACCCCAGTAAGCCATATCCATTTTGTAAGATGCACCCCCATTTTACCCCTAGTTTTGGGGAAAAAAAGTGTGCCTAACAAATTGGAAAATATGGTATTTACCATGAAATACCCCTGTACAGCTCGTTTTTTGTTTTCATGCAGAAAATCCTACTGACTAATGCTATTTCAAACATCAATGTTTAAACACATGTAAAAAAAATGGTACTGGTGACATTAGTGTTTTTGATCAGTGTGTCATTAGTATAAGATCAGTGTGTCATCAGAGTACAGTCTTTGTGTCTATTCTTACCATCAATGTCATAAATGTTTTTCATGGATGGAAAAATACATAAATACATTATAAATTTTCTCACATACTTTGCAATATTAAATAGGACAGCACATGGACACATGATCCAGGAAAAAAATGGAGATGTCTTCGTGAGTTCTGCACATGTGAATAGCCCCGTAGACTATAATGGGTACTTGCTTTATCTATAAAAAAAAAAGATACAGCACTTACTTGCAACATGGACTTGTGAATGTTTCCTAACAAGGAGTGTGAATAATAGTCTATTACAGCCATTCAAGCAGGCACATAGCATTACAGATGAGGGCCCAGCTTTTAGTATCCTTTTTTGTGTATATTGTAGGGATAGCCGGTCAGATCACACAGCTCATTCTACCTAGGGGTAAAAACAGGCCTAATCTAATTGTGATGTACTACTGCAGTGCTTAACCACATTGAAAATGAAAGTGTTAAGCTGAAGTCACACTTGCGAGTGACTCATGCAAGTCTCACATTGCATCACCCAGCACGGCCGAACACTCTCTGGACATAAGCATTTCAGCTGTCAGGAGAGTATGCTGCTGTACCGGGTAATGCAATGCGAGACTCGTGCAAGTCACTCACAAGTGTGACTCCGGCCTTAAGGGCACTTTACACGCTGCAATCTCGCTAGCGAGCGTACCTGCCCCTGTCGTTTGTGCGACACGGGCAAATAGCTGCCCGTGGTCCACAACATCGCTAGGCCCCGTCACACGTACTTACTTGCCTTGCGACGTCGCTGTGACCGGCAAACCGCCTCCTTTCTAAGGGGGTGGTTCGTGCGATGTCACATCGACGTCACACAGCAGCCGTCCAATAGAAGCGGAGGGGCGGAGATGAGTGGGCGGAACATCACGCCTACCTCCTTCCTTCCTCATTGCCGGTGGACGCAGGTAAGGAGATGGTCGTCATTCCTGCGGTGTCAAACACAGCGATGTGTGATGCCGCAGGAACGACGAACAACCAGCGGCATGCACCACCAACGATATTATGAAAAGGAGCGACGTGTCAACGATCAACGATTTTTGCCATTTTTGCGATTGTTGATCGTTGCTCCTAGCTGTCACACGCTGCGATCTTGCTAACTGCTCCGGATGTGAGTCACAAACACCGTGACCCCGACGATATATCGTTAGCGATGTTGTAGCGTGTAAATCACCCTTTAGTCCCAGTCTGTGAACACTGTGAACACATTCAAGACATATATAAAGAATTGCTGTACCAGTATGGTAACTATAACAGACTTTTTTAATTCTTTAACCACTGGAAACAAGGAGGGCAATATATCACCCCTCAGTGCTATTTTTTTTAAACCAAAACAAAATTCTTAATCCAAGACTATGTGAGAAAGTATCATTCGAGCACTATAAGATTGGTAGACATATTTTAAACCTTTAAAAGAAAATTTTTCCCAGAATTTGAAAATACAACTGTCTATGTTACAAAGTGTGCACATTTTTGTCAATAGATTTTTTTTTCATACATCTGTGTTCTAATAGTCCAATATTAGACATGCTAACCGAACACCACCAGTTACCATTTATTATCCCCTAGCCTGATGGATTGAGGTCACTTGGACATTATTAAGTTGTGTTTGCAGTACCGAGCGCAAAACAGGTTCTATACACATCTAGGATACCTCAGAGTTTTATACACATATTTTCTGGGCAATAAAAGGCTTTTCATTAATTGAATTAATTCTTTTGCGAACATTCAGCAAAGCTAACAAATAGGGGTGAGCAAACCCAAACTGTAAAGTTCAAAATCTGTACCGGACACCTTGTGTTTGGTGCTGAACCCCGAACACAGACTTATTACTGTACGTCCGGTTCCTGTTCGGGTTGATCACTCGAATAAAGCTTGCTGAAAGGCTGCAACGCAGCCAAACCACTGTAAAAAAAAAAAATTCCATTGGCTACAAGTGGAAATTAAATGGTAGTAAGAAAAGGAATAGTTACATATACCATTTCTCTCAGAAAACCCTGCTGCAGTCAGACTCTTTCAGGTACAATAATTAAGATTCATCAATATTCACTATTCCACAATAGGTGGCACTAAAGTTCATCTATTTCCTCACTGAAGAGATAATTTGCATATTTCCCAGAGGAGCTTTGAGACCATACAGGGACATGGTGTGATCATATCACATCTCCTGGGCAGAGGAGAATGTAAACGAGTATATAGACATTACAGCATTGTATCTCAGATGATTCTTTTGGGGAAGTAAAGCCCTTCCTTGCCTGTTTTGAAAACATGGTTTACCTCAAAGAATGAATAATTTGCGATCCTGGGCTGTAAGGTTTTTATAGTGTGCATAATACAAGTGTACTGCAATGAATTAGACCTGAATTGGACCGGAAGGGACCTGAAGGTAACTGGACACATAGTCACAGTAAACAATGTTGGTGTTTCTCTTCACTTTCACCCCTATAATACTTCACTTCCTACTAACCCATCTAATCCCTAAACCTAAATCCCTAAATACCTGTGTCTCCAAGCACACATGGCCATCTGATGCGCTCTCTTGCTTGCACCTTTTAACCCTCTCTCTGCTTCTCCTCATTGCTGGTGATATCTTCCAAATTCTGGCCCTCCACACCCTATTCCCCCAGTCATCTCCAACCTCCATCCTTGATGTATCACAAATCTTCACAACCCTACTAACCTTATGCCCATTTACACAGCCCTTGCTCCCCTAGGCCTTCTAACAACAGCTCTATGGATCTCTCGCTCTGTCTGCAATAAACTTTCATACATCCATGGTCTTTTCATTACTAACAAACTTTCCTTCCTCAGAAACACTGAAACTTGGCTCACCCAGGCTGACATAGCCTCTCCAGCTGCACAATCTTATGGTGGTTTCCATCTTTCTCACACCCACTGCACCAGTATCAAGTACGATGGAGGAGTTAGTTTTCTACTGTCAGAAAAATGCTCCTTCACCTCAACTCCACTGCCACTCTCCATTACTCTGCCCTCTTTTAAGGTGCACTCCATCCACATCTACTCTCTATCTAACCTCCAACTAGCTGTTATTTACCGCCCCCAGGGCCAGCCACCACCTTTCTTGACCACTTCACCATCTGGCTACTACATTTCTTTTTCGCTGACATCCCCACCATTATCATGGGCGATTTCAACATCCCCATAGACACCTCCCATTTAGCTGTCTCTGAACATTTAACACTTACGTCCTCCTTTGCCTTCACTCAATTGTCCTCCGCAGCCACTTATAAAGATGGCCACACGCTAGACGTCATTTTCACCCATCTCTGCTCCCTATCTAACCTCTCAAACTCATCTCTCGCCCTGTCTGATCACAAACTATTTACATTCTCTTCCCTCTCTTCTCCAAGTACACAACCCCCACTCCACAAACATACACACCCTGGCAGAAATCTCAAACACATTGATTTACACTCACTTTATCAGTCCCTACTTCCTCCTGCACATATAGCTTGCTCACACAATGCAGATACTGTTGCCACTTTATATATTTTCAAACTCTCTACAGCTCTCAAATCCATTGCCCTCCTCACACATACCAAAACCTGCACAATCAACAGGCAACCTTGGCACACCAGCCTTACTAAGACCTGAGATGGGTTTCCAGGGTTGCTGAGCAGAGATGAGAAAGGTCTCATTCCACTGAGCACTTCATCTTATACAAACAGTCACTAAGCAATTTCTAGTCCACACTCACTGCTGCAAAAAATACAACTTCTTATCTCTCATATCCTCCCTGTCTCACAACCCTAAACAGCTATTCAACACTGTCAACACTCTTCTCTCTCATTTCAGCTGAAAACTTTGCCTCTTTCTTCAAGCAGAATATTGACAACATTAGAGTAAGCTTTGGCCCATAATCCCCACTGCCTTTCTTCTAAATACTCAGCTCTCTTCCTCCAATTTTAGCTTTTCCACCATGACAGAAGATCATCTTTCCCCTCTACGCCCAAGATCACATCTCACTACCTTTGCACATGACCTGCTCCTGTCCCACCTCATTTGCAGTCTCACCGCAGTGTTCGTCCCAACCCTATCCATCTCTTCAATCTATCACTAACAACTGGTGTATTCATGTCATGCTTTAAACATGCCTCAATTATATCCATACCTTTGTTTCTAGCTATCACCCCATATCACTTCTCCCCTATACCTCAAAACTACTGGATCAGCATGTCCATCTTGAACTGTCCTCACCCGTCTCCACCTGCCCCCTCTTTGACCAGCTACAATCTGGCTTCAGCAATGACAGACTACCCACCAAAGCCAAGCAACACTACTCTGTTCTCTTCTTCTTCACTTTCTGCCAACTCCAAAGCAAAAATATTTCCCAGATTTGAGCATTCCTTAACCAAGCATCTGAAAAAACACTAAAGCATGCACTAATTATTTCCCACCTGGACTACTGCAACCTCCTGCTCTGTGGCTCCCCCTCTAACACTCTTACACCCCCTACAATCTATCCTAAGCTACGCTGCCTGACTAATCCACCTGTCCCCCTATTACTCCCCAGCCTCTCCTCCCTGCCAATCCCTTCACTGGCTCCCTATTGGCTAATAACTCCAGTTCAAAACCTTAACTATGACATACAAAGCCATCCACAACTGTCTCCTGCAAACATCTATGACCCAGTCTCTGGGTATTTACCTGTATGTAATCTTCAATCCTCACAAAATCGCCTGCTTTCCTGCTCTCTTATTTCCTCTTCCCACAATCGCATATAATATTTCTCCCATGCATCTCAAATACTCTGGAACTCTCTGCCCCAACATATCAGACTCTCACCTACTTTGGAAAGGTTCAAAAGGAACCTAAAGACCCATCTCTTCCGACATGCCTACAACCTGCAGTAACCCTCAGTCCACTATAGTGCCGCATAACAATCTCTACCATCACCTACTGTAGCCTCACCCATCCCCTGTAGACTGTGAACCCTCGCGGGCAAGGTCCTCTTTCCTCCTGTTGATGTCTGTACCTTGTTTTGTTTATGATTATTATACTTATCCGTACTATGTATACACCTTTTCACATGTAGAGCGCTATGTAATAAATGGCGCTATTATAATAAATAATAATAAAAATATTATTTTTTACTTCCTTCCCAGCCCAGGAGATGTGGTATGATCAAACCATGTACCTCCATGGTCAGAAAAAGCCATTACACAGTACATAGCATGGGCACATTTATAATATTATTTCAGCTCAGGAACATTTTTTGAAAAACATTTAATTGTGGAACCTATTATTGATTAAAATAAACATTTGTTCGTTGGACAATGCCTTTAATTTGCGGCATATCAAGATTTTGTGGACAGTTGTATGCTTCCCTCTTGATTTGGGGAAGAAGCTTTTCTATCCCAACATAACTGTGCCTTAGTGGGCAAAGCAAGACTAATACATGCATAATTGGGTGAGTTTGGTGTAGAAGAACATGACTTGACTGCACAGATCATTGACATCAACCACAATGAACACCCTTGGGATGAACTAGCATGGAGATTGCTTGTCAAGCCCTCTCTGACATCAGAATCTGACCTCACAAATGCTTTTCTGGATGAATGGCCAAAAATTCCCACAAAACACTTCAAATTTTAATTGAGAAAGTTTTCACAGACGAATGGAAGCTAATTTTAGCTATAAAGGGAACTAACTTTATATTGAAGGGGTTGTCTGGTCTAAATCCACAAGTCTGCAGTCACTCTATGAATCAATGTATATGACTGCAGATTTGTAAATCCTCACATCCAACGCATTGGGCTCTGTAAGGATAAGCCTCTGTCAGAGCTGGGAATGGCGGTCACGTGTCCATTAGTATAAGATCTGCAAACTCCCAGAAAAAATCTGACTAGCAATATAGTTGTATTGGGCGATGCCATGTCCAACTAGTCGGATTCTGGCTGATTGTCTGTATATTGCAAACTCGTGGCCATGTGACCGCCATTCTTGGCTCTGAGACCGTCAAATCCTCACAGCGCACAGTGCATGCAATGTTAGAATTCACCAGTATGAAGTCACATAGAGTGACACATAGAATGACTGCAGACTTGTGAATTGAATTTAGACCGGACAACTCCTTTAATTTATTGGATTTAGAATAGGATCTCATAAAAGAGCCTATAGGTGTAATACAGTTAGGTCCAGAAATATTTGGACAGTGACACAATTTTCGCGAGTTGGGCTCTGCATGCCACCCCATTGGATTTGAAATGAAATATCTACAACAGAATTCAAGTGCAGATTGTAACGTTTAATTTGAAGGTTTGAACAAAAATATCTGATAGAAATTGTAGGAATTGTACACATTTCTTTACAAACACTCCACATTTTAGGAGGTCAAAAGTAATTGGACAAATAAACCAAACCCAAACAAAATATTTTTATTTTCAATATTTTGTTGCGAATCCTTTGGAGGCAATCACTGCCTTAAGTCTGGAACCCATGGACATCACTAAACGCTGGGTTTCCTCCTTCTTAATGCTTTGCCAGGCCTTTACAGCCGCAGCCTTCAGGTCTTGCTTGTTTGTGGGTCTTTCCGTCTTAAGTCTGGATTTGAGCAAATGAAATGCATGCTCAATTGGGTTAAGATCTGGTGATTGACTTTGCCATTGCAGAAGGTTCCACTTTTTTGCACTCATGAACTCCTGGGTGGCTTTGGCTGTATGCTTGGGGTCATTGTCCATCTGTACTATGAAGCGCCGTCCGATCAACTTTGCGGCATTTGGCTGAATCTGGGCTGAAAGTATATCCCGGTACACTTCAGAATTCATCCGGCTACTCTTGTCTGCTGTTATGTCATCAATAAACACAAGTGACCCAGTGCCATTGAAAGCCATGCATGCCCATGCCATCACGTTGCCTCCACCATGTTTTACAGAGGATGTGGTGTGCCTTGGATCATGTGCCGTTCCCTTTCTTCTCCAAACTTTTTTCTTCCCATCATTCTGGTACAGGTTAATCTTTGTCTCATTTGTCCATAGAATACTTTTCCAGAACTGAGCTGGCTTCATGAGGTGTTTTTCAGCAAATTTAACTCTGGCCTGTCTAATTTTGGAATTGATGAATGGTTTGCATCTAGATGTGAACCCTTTGTATTTACTTTCATGGAGTCTTCTCTTTACTGTTGACTTAGAGACAGATACACCTACTTCACTGAGAGTGTTCTGGACTTCAGTTGATGTTGTGAATGGGTTCTTCTTCACCAAAGAAAGTATGCGGCGATCATCCACCACTGTTGTCATCCGTGGACGCCCAGGCCTTTTTGAGTTCCCAAGCTCACCAGTCAATTCCTTTTTTCTCAGAATGTACCCGACTGTTGATTTTGCTACTCCAAGCATGTCTGCTATCTCTCTGATGATTTTTTTCTTTTTTTTCAGCCTCAGGATGTTCTGCTTCACCTCAATTGAGAGTTCCTTAGACCGCATGTTGTCTGGTCACAGCAACAGCTTCCAAATGCAAAACCACACATCTGTAATCAACCCCAGACCTTTTAACTACTTCATTGATTACAGGTTAACGAGGGAGACGCCTTCAGAGTTAATTGCAGCCCTTAGAGTCCCTTGTCCAATTACTTTTGGTCCCTTGAAAAAGAGGAGGCTATGCATTACAGAGCTATGATTCCTAAACCCTTTCTCCGATTTGGATGTGAAATCTCTCATATTGCAGCTGGGAGTGTGCACTTTCAGCCCATATTATATATATAATTGTATTTCTGAACATGTTTTTGTAAACAGCTAAAATAACAAAACTTTTGTCACTGTCCAAATATTTCTGGACCTAACTGTATATAGATGTCCCAACAGTTTTTTGTCTACATAGTTTATACTTGATGCTCCCTTTTCCTAAACCCCTCTCCTGATATAATTAGAATAGTACTGATTCCCTTTTGCTGACCAGGAAGATAGAAGAGTTGGCATTAACTATGTAGGTTGCAGGGGATTTGTGGAAGAGGATGCTGCCATGCATCCTTGAAGAATGAGAAAGTCAGTCATAGGTATACAAAGTATGATCTAAGAAGAAGGCTTTATAGCCGAAACGCATAGTCCTTTAAATAACACTTTTTTACACGGTCAGATTACTACTCCGCTACTGCTTCACTTCTACTTTTAATTATTTTTCAATAAAAGGTTTTTTCTTTTATACCTCTGCTTGCTCACTGGACCTTTCTTCTCTTTTTTAGATATTTTTTATGACACTTTATGACACTTTCTGGACTGCTTAAAATACCTAGATATCATTATATTCATATTTCATACATAGGATAGTGTGTTATGACACTTAAACTGGATTTTTGAATATTCTAATCCCTTCAAACCATTTTGATTAATGCCAAAGGGAATAGTAATGAGATCTAATTGTTTATTTAAAGCGGTTGTCTGACTTTTAAAAAAAAATTCAGGAGTAATTTTAAAATGTATACATTTATATCTATCGCTGCATGTTTACAGCAATAAATAAATTAATTTTAGAATTAATATTTATTATGAAACTCACTTTACTAACTAGTAATTTATTTGTTCTTTATTGCAAAACTTTCAGAGTCTGAGGCATGCTGTGTACACTAATTGGCTATTGCTTCACGGTTGCTTTTGAAATCTATTGAATCAAAGATACTAAACTTTCAGTGTGTTGTCGTTATTATTAATATTGTATTGACGTTTTTTGTACTGTAGATGATAAAGTATGGGAGTGGAGCATGACAGTGACCATTAGTGATTCTTTTATAAACAAAGTATACGACGTACCCATAGATTGATTTGAAGCCTTCATTACTTGGGTGTTTTTCGCTAATTGGATTTAGAAAGTTTTTGGCTTCAACAACTCAGATGTTAAAGATTTGCTGCCAAAATAACTAGTTATCCCCTATCCATTGGATAGATCAGACTTACTGGAGATCTGAATATTGGGATCACTAAGAATCCTGAGATTGAGGCTTTGATATACCAAGAACAGTCCTTTGCTCCATTTCTTGTTTATGGGACTGTAGCTTAACACTGTTCTCAACTTTCTTTGGAAGTCCCGTAAACAGTGAATGTACAGATCGTAGGTGAATAAATTACTTGCTTTAATAGGAGTAACCAAAATATAAAGAATTATCTTATAGTTAGATAGTTGTTTTGTGGTCAGAGTCAAAATTGGCCATCAGTCTACTAGAGGATTCTCTGCTAAGCCCAGGTGCTATAAAAAATGACTTCCAAATTTTATCCCC
Source organism: Anomaloglossus baeobatrachus (assembly GCF_048569485.1). Classification (NCBI taxonomy): domain Eukaryota; kingdom Metazoa; phylum Chordata; class Amphibia; order Anura; family Aromobatidae; genus Anomaloglossus; species Anomaloglossus baeobatrachus. The sequence goes on from NC_134356.1 coordinate 234,816,654, forward strand.
TTAATTACCCATAACGCACATCATCATGATACATCGATATGGATTGTTAGAAGTAGTCTTAGTAGCAGACACTGCTTTACACCAGGCAGATGTTGGCTGTGTCAGCAGATATCTACCTGTGGCTTGAGCTTTATATGATCGCCTCTTTAAACCTTTGACCGCGCAATTATGTCAGTGCTGAGACTTGCTGTCACCATCTTTCATTGGCTCCTCAAGACTAGAGATGAGCGGAGCTGAACTGTACAAAAAAAAAAATCAGTGTTTTCAAGTTCGGAGTTTGGTGCTTTACATATGCTACCCACTCGAGTGAGAATTACGGTGCTTGGATACGCTCGGTCCTCAGCCCAGGGCGAGCTACTTGCAATGTTTCAATGGCTCAGATGTAGTGTATAAAAAAAAACAAAAAACACTGCCTTCCCATGCAAGTGTTCTGTTTCTGGCTAGCTGTATGTGGACGGAGAGCCAAACTGCCCAATCGGTGACTTCCAATGAGGTTCAGGTGAAGTTTGAGTCCAAAACAAACCTTTATCTAAAGTCCAGCTGAGCCTGCAGAACCTAACTTTCAAGGAGTCTGCTCATGACATAATTCTTTAAAACAAAAATGCAGTACGAAAATGGCTAAAAAACTATACAATACTGTACAAAGTATATTCACTAGCTGTTCTTTCAATAGCTCTCGCACAGACTGATAATATCAACTGACTTGCTAAAATAAACCTGTGGTTTATTTTAGCAAGTGACTGGAATGGGACATCATTTGAGATACATCCCATAATGTTCCTTTTCAATCATCCAAAGGGCTCAGCTAATCACAGAGCACATTATTCATGTGACTGAAAAATAGTCTCACATCACTTCTTGTCCTGCTGGAAATCACCAGAACGGGCGTTGCTGCTCACAGGACATAGAACATACAACTTTTAACATTGAAGTTCTTGAAACCTGTGACTAAGTATTTCTCTGTCATCAAAGGCTATTTAGAGAAAAACAACTAAATCTACCGTAGTAAGTAGGTCGACTCGTAAAGGAAATATGGTAACGGTTAGAAATTCAAGGATCTAAATGTCGTGCTCCACCCCATACAACCAGTACTAAAACACTCAATACAATATTAATAATGACTACAACACAATGAATGTTTAGTATCCTTGATTTAATAAAGTTCAATAACATCTTCAGCAATTGACAATTAGTGCACACAGCATGCCTCAAACTCTTAAAGTTTTTCAATAAATAGCGAATATATTACATGTCAGTAATGTAAATTTCATAATAAATATTCATCCCAGGTTTATTATTTATAGATCTAAGCACACAGCAGAAAGTATAACATTAGCTTTGATCCCACGATTACTGTTCTAAATTTCCCATAATAATAGCCTTCCTGCTGTAGACAATATCTTTATTTTGTATTCCAATTCTTTGCTATGAAACAAATTAAATCATCGTTTTATGGAGGGGGTTGGACATGAATAGTAATCAGATGTTCCCATAGCTACACTTTGAATAGGTCCTTTTAATTAATTTAGTGGATTGTTCTTGTTAAAAAAAATGAATGGGATGCCTTCTCGATGGGAAGAGCCCCATTTTATTGCATTCTGCTGATCTCTAGCAATGGAAGATGGAACTTTACAGAGGACTTTGTTACTGCCACATTGACAAGTAGGTTGGATGTAAGTAGGTTTGCTAATTAACTGTATCTCCATTCACCAGGAATATCAGGGCCCCATACTGCTAAGACTCCACCACAGCTCCGCCTCTACCCCTCAAACCTTCGGCAATAGAAAAAAGTTGTTTCCAGCATCATGTCCAAGAAATAAGGTTAAAAAACAATTTATTCCATAAGGTTAATAGCAACACAAGGTTGGATGGACATCCACAAACTATCAAACAATGGCTTACGTGTCTCAAACCTAAAAGAGGTTCATAGTCTTAGATATATCCTGCTAGATTTGAACAAGTTATGGAATAAAATAGGTTTTTAACCTTATTTCTTGGACGTGATGCTGGAAACAACTTTTTTCTATTTCTGGACTTTGTCTCTTTGAACATGGAGCTGACCTCCTTGCACCATCCCCCAGAGAAAGGACCCAGGTGATACATTTACCGAGTGAGCAGAGATCCTCCTTTGCATACTTACCTCGAACCATCCACAGTCCCACCATCACTCTTGGAAAATCTTCAATTCTGCAAACAGTCCTCACCAATCACACATTAACCGCTAGCCGTCATTTTGACAGCCCGAAGAAAGCTGCATACAGAGATCATGATTACTAAATTTGCCTATGTCTTTCAGTAGAGGCAGTAGCTCAGTGGTAGAGCTGCTGCCTATGGACAATGAGTTCATGAGTTTGTCAATACTTCAGAATTATAGTATTTAGAAAAAAGCACAATCTCTATGAAAATATATGCCCATGTTATGACCCTGAATAATATTTGCCTTTCAATAGGCTCCCTGCACAAAAATTATTCCCACACTGTCCTTTTAGTGGTAGTCTGTACCCTGTACCCAAATTTCAGTGTGTCCACCTATACTACTATACTACTCTTCTATATGTGGTGCTCTGTCTATACAGTGCATCATCTCTATTCTTTCCCCTCTATATACTATGACTTCTCTCAGTGGCGTAACTAGAGTCTGATGGGCCCAGGTGCAAAATTTGGACTAGGGTCTCCATGAGCATGTTGTTCAGATGTACAGACCTGTGTTGAATTCTAGATCCTATAAAGGCATATGTAATGATGAGTGAGCATGCTAGTCACTCTGCGGTACTCGATCACTCATCGGGGTGCTTGGGTATATGTGGGGTTCGACCGAGTATTGTGGATGCTCGCATGTGTAGTCTGTGACTCAACTACCACAAAGCACAGGCTTGCTTCACTGTATGTTGCTAGCAACCACCCCAGCAATAGCCACTTGCAGTCTCTAAATGGTTCTTATGGCAAGTGGTTAAAACAATATTTGCAGATATAGTGTGTACCAAAATAATTCAAAAAACGCTGCCCTCCCTTCCCCCAGAAATGATCTGGGTATGGCAGGATCAATGTGGGCAGAGAGCCAAACTGCCCAATCTGGGACTTCCATTATATTCGAGTTGAGCCTGTCCAAGCTTCTGACCAGTTCAACTTGAGTAATGAGCACCCAAGCATGTTCGTGGTTGCCCATCTCTAGACATATGTGTTCACACCAAGGAATTTAAAAAACAACAAAAAAAGAGAGAAAAATATAAATTCTTTAGAAAAGACAGATCTCAGATAATTTTCTAAGTGATATTTCTAAATAACAGTCATATGGTGACCAAATAATAAATATCACTATGTTGTTACTTAACAAGTCTGCTATTTAAAAACAAATGTATCAATAATAAACCACATAAAAGGGATAAATACTGCGACACAATGACCACATATCACCACAAGATGATTAAATATTCCCACCATCCTTTTATTGAACAAAATCCACTATAATAATACCAGTGTACCAATCATACCCCATGTAAGGAATAAATACACCCAGCTATGACCAGACCACTTATTACCACCACATAGTAACTGCATAATAGCACAATACTGATCATTATGAAAGTCCACATTACTAAAACTATCATTACCACCAGTTACAGTTATACCCAGGAGCTCTGCAGATTGTATAATGTATATGATAAATCCAGTGGCTTAATGGTAACTTACCATATTGTGGCTCAATAAATTAATAATTGAATATATCACCCACAATGGGGAATAATATTAATGTCCTCCATTGTGGAGTAATAGTGTCCCAAAACCTTAGTAATGTGCCCCATCCTGGCCCCCATCCTTTAGTAATGTTGTCCATCTATGGCCCCATCATTTTAAATTATCTCCCATCACTTCCCTTTTGTTTAACAATGCCTCCATCCTATAGTAATAGCCCCCATCCTTACTCTTTTCTTTAATAATGTAACCCATTCTTCATACTTTCTTTAATATGGCCCCCATTCTATAATAATGTACCCTATTCTGGCCCCTTTCTTTAACAATGTTTCCTGTCTTCGTTCCCATACTTTAATAATGTCCTCCATCCTAGCCCCTTGTTTATACAGCACCCATCCTGTCCCCCACTTTTTTATACTTTCCCAATTTTGGACCATTTCTTTAATAATTTCCCCACCCTGGTGCTTTTCTCCAACAAATTTAAGACATGCAGGGTCCTCTTCCTAATCCATAGTTGATGAAAGGAGGTTGGGAAGAACTTGGCAGTGACCCCCTTCAACTGCGACTACTACATCCTTGCCTCTCTACAGCCAGGCACACACAGTATGATGGCCCCCCAAACACCTCATGCACATTACTATGTCCCCCACGGTCCTCAAATACCATATGATGGCCAACACAACCTCTCATGTACTCTATCGTGGCCACACATGCTCCACACTCAGTATGGCCCCACAGTCTTACACACACAGTGTGATGGTAACCATAGTCTTCTATAGACAGAATAATGACCTCATATATTTAATACATAGTATGACGATCCATACCACTCTATACACAGTATAATGGCCCATAGCCACCTATACACTGAATGATTCCTCATAGCCCCACATACACAGTATGATGGCCCATAGCTCAATATGCACAATTTGATTGCTCTACAGCTTCCTATGTACAGTATGATGTCTCCCATTGCTCATTATACACAATATAATAGTCTCACAGCTTCATATATACAGTAAGATGACTCTAGAGTAGAGATGATCAAACGCCCCAAAAACCGGGACCGGAGGATCACTGACAGATTTAAAAATAAGTCCGATCCGCTCCGGAATCCATTGCCCATATAAGTCAATGGGCACCAGAATCCGGAGATTAAAAACGTTTGTGGAGGGGATATGGGGACAGGAGCGTGCGTGGTATAATCACCGAGGCAGTGTCATGGTGGCACACTCCTTCCGGGTCACGCTTTTACCTTCCGGAGCAAAAAATTCAATATTCACTACTTTGCCCGCCCACCGGCGCGTCTAATTGGTTGCAGTTAGACATGCCCCCACCCTGAGAAGCAGCGTGTCACCTGACTGCAACCAATCACAGGCGGCAGGGCAGCTGGTATGAGGGGAAAGTGTCTGCCTGTCAATATCGTAGTAAAAAATAACAATTAAATAAAACAATCGGCAGCACAGATATAGCTCGCGACTGCAGCCCCACCTGTCGGGCTGTATCTGTGCTGTGTATCCAGTGCTCACAGTCACACACGTGAGCCTTTGCCGGGTGATGCCATGGCAGACTCTCGCAAGTGTGATTCCGGTCTAAGAGAAACCACATTCGGCTTCTTTTTTATTTAAATAAATAATAAAAAAAACAACGTGCGGTCCCCCCCAATTTTCATCCCCAGCCACGATAACACCCGCTGGGGACTGGTATTCTCAGCCCGCAGCCACCCGGTATTGCCGCATCTATTAGATGTAACAATCCCGGTGCAATACCGGCTCTTCCTTGTGGCGTGATGCGGTGCCAATCGGGGTAATAAGAGGTTAATAGCAGCGCACAGCTGCTACTAAGCTGTAGGAATGATGGCACAGGCGTCTATGAGATACCTGCATCACAAACCTGTAAATGACAGTAAATAAACAGACACAGAGAAAAATTGTTTATTTGGAATAAAATACAAACACACCCTCCTTCACCTCTTTAGTAACCCCCAAACACCCCTCCAGGTCCGGCGTAATCCACACGAGATCCCACGCCGCTTCAGCTCTACTACATCTGAATATCACAGAGAGAGGCCATAAAGAACGACCGCTCTCTGTGAGCTCCAGAGAATGAATGAGCTGCACAATGAATAGTGACATCACTCAGGTCATTTGCAATCACAGCTGGAGGTTCCCACGGTCCTTCACCTGTCATTGCAGGTAACCTGAACTCAGGTGGAGGTCACTGAGATCACAGATCTGCATCTCCTACCAGAAAATTGCAGTTTTTTTGGCCAAGAGATGCAAATTTGGTGCCGAAATTTTTACACCATATTCCTGCATCCAATCTACACCTCCTGGCAAATAAACGCGGTGTTTTGATACATTTGTTTTGCCGCGTTTTTTGCTGTGTTTTTTTTTTCTGTGATTTTTGCCACGTTTTTTTGCCAGGAGGTGCACATTTGGTGCTGAAATCATCTGCACCAGACTTCAGCACCAAATTTACACCTGCTGGCAGATTTTTTTTTTTTTCATTTTTGGGCTAAGGGATGCAAATTTGGTGCTGAAATTTTTACATCATATTCCTGCATCCAATCTACACCACCTGGCAAAATACCGCGGTGTTTTGATGCATTTTTTTCCCGTGTTTTTTGTGCCGCGTTTTATTTTCCGCAATTTTTGCAGCATTTTTTTTGCCAGGAGGTGCACATTTGGTGCTGAAATCATCTGAAATTGTATTCTGAAACCCAGCACAGATAAGCAGGCTGGAGCCCTAGCCCTCTGCTTATCTTGGCTGTGTATCAAAAGAGGAACCGTATGCGTTTTTTTTTTGTTAAATAATTAAAAAAAACGACGTGCGGTCCCCCCCAATTTTCATCCCCAGCCATGATAATGCCGGCTGTGGGCTCTTATTGCCGCATCCATTAGATGTGAGAATCCGGTGCATTACCGTCCCTTCCCGTTGGCATGCAGCGGTGCCAATCAGGGTAATAAGAAATTAATAACAGCGCACAGCTGCTACTAAACCATAGGTTTTCGATGGCAGAGGTGTCTATCAGATACCTGTATCACAAACCTGTAAATGAATGTAAATAAACACAGACACAGAGAAAAATCCTTTATTTGGAATAAAGTACAAAACACACCCTCCTTCACCACTTTATTAACCCCCAACACCCTGTAGCTCCGGCCTAATCAACATGAGGTCCCACGACAACACATCCAGCTCTGCTACATCTCACAGCTAGCAGCTGTAGAGAAGACTGCCAGCTCTGAGTGGGGTCTATTACTGAGCCACGATGAGCGATGACTAAAGGCAGAGCTGTCACAGGCTTGGGGCATGTCTATCTGCAACCAATCACAGATGAGAGGATGGCCGGTGGGCAGGGAAAACACTGAAAGCTGTGTGTATACGATGTTCAGTACAGGAAGTGAATGCACGACCCGGAAGCAGTGTGCCGCCATGACACCAAGTCTCGGTATGTATGAAACTCTCACTTATTTCTTCTCTTTATTTTTACTTTAATTGCCGAATCCGGATTGTGCACCCAGAATCCCGCGCGCAGGTCCGGCATCTAGATATCGTTGAAACCGTGCAGATCCAGACTTTTACAATCCGGATCTGCTCAGCTCTACCCACCCCAGAGCTATCTATATACAGTTTGAAGTCCCAAAAGCTCTATATACAGTAATATGCCCCCCACAGCTCTTGACAGCACCACAGCTACTCACAGTAGCAAACATTTTGCTTTTTTTTTTTCAAAGTATGATTACTTATGTCTGGTTGTTGTAATGCCATTTTCCTGGGGATGAATTGAAAGTGCATGAAGTTGTCACCATGAAGACCTTAATTTTAAACAAAATAATTTTTAATATAGGTATGATAACTTACAGAAAACTGACTGACAAAGGTTTTGCATATAGTATCTATTTATCACAACTTAGAGAGTAATTCACTGTGTACAATGCCATAACTTAGTATTTTGTAGCATAATCTCTTGCTTTAATTACTGCACCACACTGATGGGGCATTGAAGCAACCAGGGTATTCAAGACATCTTGAGGCCTCTTGCTCCATTCCATTTTGAAATCTGCAAACAATTCATCTTTATTGCTATTGATATGGGCCTCAACTTGTCGCCCAAACTCATCCCAAAGATGCTCTATAGGGTGTATATCAAGTGATTGGCTTGGCCATTGCAACAGGCAAACATTTTTCTTTGCAAAACAATTTTTTTACTAAATTGGATGTGTGCTGAGGCTCACTATCTTGCAGTATAAGGCTATGTGTCCACGAGAGAATGTAGCTGCGGATTTTTCTGCATCAAAATCCGCAGCTTTCCCGCAAAATCCGCACCTTTTCAAAGGTGCGGATTTGCCGCGGATTTACCGCGGAATTGCCGCGGATTTGATGTGGATTTTGGTGTGGATTTTTTATTTTTGTTTCCCAATTTTAAAGCCAAAATCCGGATGAAAATCCGCAACAATAATTGACATGTTGCAGATTTTTCCGGACCAAAATCCGCACGAAATCCGCTGCGGAAAAATCCGCAGCATGGGCACAGCATTTCCAAAATGCCATAGAAATGGCTGGGAAGTACCTGTGCTGCAGATTTTTGGGAAATCCGCGGCTTTTCCGCGAGAAATCCGCGGCAAAATCCGCGCATTTTCCGCAGCGTGGACACATAGCCTAATAGACCCACAAACCTATTCTATACAGTACGATGATCTGACATCAATCTATATAGAGTATGATGGTTCCAACAGATTTTTATATACAGTATGTTGGTCTCAAAGCTCCCTGCATACAGTATGATAACCCCAACAACCCCCTATACACAGTATGATGGCCCCATAGCTCCCTATATACATTATAATGTCCTTTAGCTACTTATATACAATATGATGACTCCACCATCCACTATATACAGTATGTTGTTACCTCAGCTCCCTATATACAGTATGATGCCCCCCACAGCTCCCCTTATACATTATAGCCTCTGGATCCTTGTCCACTATGCTGTTTTTTACTGTTATTAACAAAGATAAACATTTTAACAGGTGAATGTCCTCTCAATCTTGTGTACCTCTTATATGCCATGTTTTTTTCATGAGTGTTAAGGTGACTTTACATGCAACGAGATGCTAAAGCGATCTCGTTGGGGGTCACTGAATTTGTGACGCACATCCGGCCGCTTTAGAGATGTCGTTGTGTGTGACAGCTATGAGCGATTTTGAATCGTCGCAAAAATGTTCAAAATCGCTCATCGGTGACATGCCCCCATATTCTCAATTATCGTTGCTGCTGCAGTAACAATGTTGTTTGTCGTTCCTGCGGCAGCACACATCGCTACGTGTGACGCCACTGGAACGACAAACATCTTACCTGCGTCCACCGGAAAATGAGGAAGGAAAGAGGTGGGTGGCATTTTCCGGCTGCTCATCTCCTCCCCTCCTTTTTTATTGGGTGGCGGTTCAGTGACGCTGCTGTGACGTCGCTGTGACGCTGAACGAACTGCCCCCTTACAAAGGAGGCGGTTCGCCAGTCACAGCGACATTGCAGCGCAAGTATGTAAATGTGATGCCGCCGTAGAGATAATGTTCGCTACGGCAGCAATCACCACATATCGTTACAACGACGGGGGCGGGTGCTATTGTGCTCGACATTACTAGCAATTGCTAGCGATGTCGTAGCGTGTAAAGCGGCCCTTAGTGCATCACCATTTTTCTCCCCTACAACATATATGGTAATCACCACCATCAGATTCTTTGGAAATAGCAGTGCCAGCATACTTTGAATTTTTGTTCCCTATGTACATTATGGTTGAAACCCACAAACCCCTTTCTACAGTATGATGGCCCCCTTTATACAGTACAATGTCATCCAACTCCTTATGTACAGTTTGATATCCCCCATAGTCTTCTATATATAGTATCAAGTTCTCCAGCTCCATATATACAGTATGATGTCCCAGTGCTTCCAATACATATTATGATGTTCCCCACAGTTCCCTATATACATTATGAGTCCCCTACAGTTCCTTATATACATGGTCATTGCGGGCCCTTTTACTCAGTATGATGGCTCCACCGTACAGTCAATACCCCTCACCCCCTCCCCCAAAATGTATGAGGTCTCCAAAGCCCTCAACTTCCAGGTCCCATAGTTTTAAAAAAAAAAAAAAAATGTATACTCTCCAAATCCTGGTTCTCTGTCTACAATAACCCATGTCTTCACTTCCAGCTTGTCTTGCAGTGGGCCAGTGAGGGTGGCATGTTACAGTGATGTCATCATGTTGTACCCTATGTGTCGCCGAGCTCCAACAAGCTGCAGGCCAGGAGAAGCCTGTGACTTGCTGAAGAAAATGGCAGAGCAGCGAGACAATGGCTTTGTGCTCCACTATAACAGTTAATAGTATTGGCATCAACACTGAATTTAGATTTTTTTTGTAAAAATTATTGTGCTTTTTTGCTTCTACTTTCTAGTCCATTAGGAATCAAGAAAAAAATGTGTGATTTTAATTAAAATGCAGCAGACTATATACCAGGTACATCATAACAGATATGTACCACCCCGTGCTCGGCTGCCGGCCGAGCTGCTCGGATCCGGGCTCGTTTTGGTGGGTGGCTCGAGCGCCTCCGGACTCGGGGGTCACGTCGCTCTGAAGGGAAGCTGGAGCTACGTGTAGGGATTTCGGTGGGGAGGTTCACGGCCGAGGCCGTGGGGTTTAGGGATGAAAGTTCGTGATGCCACCCATGGGTTGTGGTGAATGGATGGACACCACCACTGCCGTTAACTAGGCTCCCGGGGACGGTGTTGTGCAGCCTGGTGTTGACCCCTCCGTGGGCAGGGGGTGATGGTCCTGGGGCCCGGTGGTTGTGAGGTGCGGGCGTGTTGGTGTGGTGCGGTACGCAGCCTGAGGGCACTGTTGTACTCACTATGACAGATACACCGGAGTCTCTGGTAAACCAAAACGATGGTGGTCGGTGTCCGCAGCCGGCTGCGCTTGGCCCCCCACCCGGTTCGGTCATTCCCGCCTTTCTCCTGCACCTCTTTTTGTAAAACTTGACTGCCCACGCTTCAGCAACGGAAGTCCGCTCCCCGGCTTTGTGTGTGTCGGTGAACCCATTTGCCCGCAGGCGCTGGCCCATGGGATCTCTCTGCCTGTGCGGTGGCTTTCTATCCCCCTCTGTGGGCTTTTGTCGTCTTTCGGGTTTTGGGATGGGAAAGGACCTAACGTCCAGACCTCAATCAGTGAATTCGACGTGGTCCAGTGGCTTCTGGACCTAATTCTGGGTCTGAGTATCCCTCCTGGTGCTCCGGTTTCCAGTTGGTTCCCCGGTTCGGTACCGGCGGGCCACTACCCTGTCCCGGTCCTTTACGGTTCCATCAGCCGTCTTTCCCGGCTCCTGCAGGCGGCAACCACCGTCTGCCTCCTGGTCACAGGGTATCCGGGCTACGACCCAGATCCCTGACAGACGTTTACACTTTGCTACCACTCTCCTTCGCCTCCAAAACTAATCTCTTGATTTTTTCCCGCCTCAGGCTATCCGAACTCCTCGGTGGGCGTGGCCAATCACCTGGCTCCGCCCCTGGTGTGAACGTCAAGACCTGTGAGGGGTGGCTCAGGGTTTTTAGGTTGGCTGCTGTTACCTTGTTAGGGGACGGTGTTTGTGCAAGGGCCTACCTGTGACTACCTGGCTAGTCCATGGCGTCACAGATACACCATTGTCTCACTGATCAGTGACATGAGACTGGCACTGTAGCTGCTTTCATCTCTCTAATACTTCTTTCCTTGTATCAATTGAATCTCTGTATTATTCACAAACTACAATAATTCTCAACTTTACTGCTGCAGTTGTTTAACATATTACTGTCTGAAGTATTCGTCCAATCTTTTAGGGCTTTCTTTTTTTTCCAACCTGAATTGCTGAGCTGTGAAAGATGTCCCCAACTTAAAATCACTCTAACATTTCTGCTGCATTCTCTACTTTGGCTTTTATACAGGCTCTAATAGTCCCTCCTTATTGGCTGTGCTATAACATGGGATGTGATAGCTTCAAGGCGTCATTGGGAACCCTGAGTAGTTATGCTTGAGGTCATGTCAACCTTTTGAGACTATTGCAATCTTCTACTTTGGGCAAAATGACTGTAGGCATGTTTTGTTGATTCACACAAATCAGATTTCAAAGTGAATAAAATCGCAGAGATCTGCTTATTTAATAACATTTGATTTGCATCTCCCTGATTTGATTATTTCTAGGGCAAATGTTACTTGTGGGAAAATCTCTTTAGGTTGTTAGACATTTTAATTTGTATCTTAAAGTACAATTGTATGTTACTCAAGAACATGCTTACAAAAAGCAAATATTAGCTCAGTTATTGAGCGACAGGGCAATCGTCTATGTTACTGTTGATTAGAGTGTATTGCTATACATCAGTAAGTAACTCTATATTGCACTTTTGAAACAGCCACACCTTATCCAAATACTGGACTGTACGCTTGAGTAATCAACACTGTTGAGAATGGGCTGTTAGATTTACAGCCAAGGAGTTTCCTGCTCTGTAGTTTGCAGTGTGGAGACAGTTGATGAACTTAGGTAGTGGTCTGCAGAAGTTGTATCCCGAAGCCTTCTGGCATTACTTCACTCTAGATGAGATGGATGAATGTCCTGAATCAAGCAAGGTATGCTCTTTATGTTCTTTACACCCTTCCTAATTACTTAAAATTGTATACTTGGGCTAAACGTTCATAAGATGTCAAGTTATTATTTATATGGGTTCTAGGATACTTGTTTTTAAACTATATGTGGAATATTACTGTTAAGCCAGCCAGGAGACAATTGTTTTAGACCCCATTTATATACTTATTTTAGATGTAATTTTTTTAGCGCACAATTATTGTTACTTTTTTAATTTTTACATATAAGTAATATATGCTTTCCTTGGCAATCTGTCTTCAACTATACCACATCGCTATAACAGAAACATGCACACATTATCGCTCATATCACTGATCTTGAATGACATGCAATCTCATTGACTTTTTTCATTTTATTTTTTACCCCCAAAGTTTTGCATTCGGATAAAATGAGTTTAGGAGGTATTTGACATTCAAAATCTCTTGCAGTTTTGCATAAACTGTATGATATCCCTTGCCTCTGATGAGAATTTGGGTATCAAAGGCCAGCGCGAAGCACCTCATTTATATGATAATTACATATAAGCAGTGGCTAGTGATTCACGATTCAAGTCATTCGGTCCTTTGGGACTTGTATGTTTACAAGACAGCAACTATGTGATTATGTCGTGCTAATTAGTTTCCAGGTGACTGGAAAAATGAGCCCACATTCAATAATTGTATACTCCATAGGTCCATTTCCTAGTAACAAAGTTAATTCTAATTGAATAACTAATCCTCATTGAGTAAAATGAATGTGATTATGTTTAAAACACTCACTTTACATTGCATGGTTACAAGATGAAAATTATGTTAAACCTCACTTATTACTATATAAATATCCTGCACATTCACTATATATATATATATATATATATATATATTTATATAAAAATGCATATTTATATATACTGTATATATACATAGATAAATATATATATGTATGTATGTATATATCTATATATATATATAGATATATACACTGTGTGCAGGATTATTGTATTTTAGAGGATTTTTTTTATTATTTATAAACTATGTTCTCAATCAACCCAAAAGACTCATAAATATCAAAGCTTAATATTTTTGGAAGTTGGACTGTTTTTTTTTTAGATTTGGCTATCTTAGGAGGATATCTGTTTGTGCAGGTAACTATTACTGTGCAGAATTATTAGGCAACTTAATAAAAACCAAATATATTTCCATCTCACTTGTTTATTTTCACCAGGTAAACCAATATAACTGCACAAAATTTAGAAATAAACATTTCTGACATGCAAAAACAAAACCCAAAAAAATTAGTGACCAATATAGCCACCTTTCTTTATGATTACACTCAACAGCCTACCATCCAGAGATTCTGTCAGTTGCTTGATCTGTTTACGATCAACATTGTGTGCCACCACAGCCTCCCAGACACTGTTCCAAGAGGTGTACTGTTTTCCCTCCCTGTAGATCTCACATTTTATGAGGGACTACAGGTTCTCTATGGGATTCAGATCAGGTGAACAAGGGGGCCATGTCATTAGTTTTTCATCTTTTAGACCTTTACTGGACAACCACGCTGTGGAGTAGTTCGATGCATGTGATGGAGCATTGTCCTGCATGAAAATCATGTTTTTCTTGAACGATACTGACTTCTTCCTGTACAACTGCTTGAAGAAGTTGTCTTCCAGAAACTGGCAGTAGGTCTGGGAGTTCAGCTTCACGCCATCCTCAACCTGAAAAGATCCCACAAGTTCATCTTTGATGATACCAGCCCATACCTGTACCCCACCTCCACCTTGCTGGAGTCGGATTGGAGCTCTCTGCCCTTTACTGATCCAGCCTCTGGCTCATCCATCTGGCCCATCAAGAGTCAGGTGGGCTTTGCACACCACGACATCGCAGGTGCGATGTCGGTGGTGTCAAATTGAAAGTGACGCACATCCGGCGTAGCAGGCGATATCGTAGTGTGTAAATCCTAGATGATACGATTAGCGAGCGCAAAAGCGTCGTAATCGTATCATCGGTGTAGCGTCGGCGAATTCGATAATTATGCTGACGCGACGGTCCGATGTTGTTCCTCGCTCCTGCGGCAGCACACATCGCTGTGTGTGAAGTCGCAGGAGCAAGGAACAACTCCTACCTGTGTCACCGCGGCTCCCGTCGGCTATGCGGAAGAAAGAAGGTGGGCGAGATGTTTACAAAGGTGTTCAAAGGTGTTCAAAGGTGTTTTGTTTTTAGCCTTCCTTACCTTGGCCATGTCCCTGAGTATGGCACACCTTGTGCTTTTTGATACTCCAGTAATGTTGCAGCTCTGAAATATGGCCAAATTGGTGGTAAATGGCATCTTGGCAGCTTCACGCTTGATTTTCCTCAATTCATGGGAAGTTATTTTGCGGGTTTTTTTTGCCCAACACGCTTCTTGCAACCCTGTTGGCTATTTGCCATGAAATGCTTGGTTGTTTGGTGATCACGCTTTAAAAGTTTGGCAATTTCAAGACTGCTGTATCCCTCTGCAAGACATCTCACAATTTTGGACTTTTCAGAGCCTGTCAAATCTCTCTTCTGACCCATTTTGCTAAAGGAAAGGAAGTTGCCTAATAAGTAAGCACACCTTATAGAGGGTATTGATGTCATTACACCACACCTCTCCTCATTACAGGGATGCATATCACTTGATTTACTTAATTGGTAGTTGGCTCTCAAGCCTATACAGCTTGGAGTAGGACAACATGTAAACATGTATAAAAAGTATCATGTGATCAAAATACTCATTTGCTTAATAATTCTGCACACAGGGTATACACATTATATATATATATATATATATATACACACACATATATATATATATACACACATATATATACACATATATATATATATACACATATATATATATATACACACATATATATATATATACACACACATATATATACACACATATATATATGCACACATATACATATACACACATATACATATACACATATATACATACATACATATATACATATATACGTATACATATTTTTCATGTAGCATATTTTGTGCACATTCGCTATATTGTTTTATATATATATATATATATATATATATATATATATATATATATACATATATATATATATATATATATATATATATATATATATGTACAGATAATAATATAGTGAAAGTGTGCAAAATATGCTATATGAAAATTCAGAACGAATGTGAAATATTAGAGTTCCGGATAATACAGTCAAGTGCACACCATAATCAGATTTCAGATTGGCTGATATTTTACAGATGTGCCCCTTGCCATCACCTGAGCCGCAGTAATTTATTTTGATACAACATGGTGTGTTTGGTAGCTAAAATCTACACGGAAAAACGGTTGACTGGAGCAGGCCAATCCATTGTCCCTATTCACAATATTTACTGTAAAGAAAAATGTAATGACAATGTGCCAGCCTATCCCAATGAAATGAGGATAAATACTGTCCTCTCTCTAGGAGAGCTTTATGAATTCTGATCATGCAATCAAGGTGGCATGAATTATGGCCTTTCCAGATAGGGTAGCTCGTCTCCCAATCTATGAAAAAAGAATTAATGTATTTGTTAGACAGCTGGGTTCAGATGAAAAAGGAGACAAGTAACAAAAATCAGAATTTCTATCGCATAGGAAAGATAAACTCTTCAGCCTAAGCTGCTGGAAATCATTTTAATTGCATGTTTTTTTTAAAAAAAAACCCCTAAAATCTAAAAAAATATAGGTGTCTAATTTTTGGGCAATTCATCCAGGAATCCAGCCTTCACATATTATTGCCACAAAGCGGTGGTTATAATACCTGGCCACTTTGATGTTCATTTGTGATGTGGCCTTGTGATCAAAATAATTAAAATAATAATATTTTTATTTATTTTTATAGCATCTGCATATTCTGCAGCAATTTACGATTTATAAACTAAAGGCTGTCTGTGTAAAATGTATGTGCACAATGCTGAAGGCTTATTTAAAAAAAACATGGAATAAAAGCTAATGTAAGAGTCATCCCTAATGCATCCAGGTCTATTAGGTGAGAATTGAAGAAATGCGATGGCATTGATCGTTTTTACCTAGCTTAGTTCTTACAGCCGTAGTAGTGAATAGTGCCTCACTTTAGCACAGTGACTAGCTATTGGGGGCAACTCCAAACGCAGGATGCTTCTGCCTTTACACAAATGTGTCTCTAAGGAATCCATTGGGAATGCCACAAAGATGCTTTCCTGTAATATCAACCTAATTGCTATCTAATAGGAGAGTTTTAAAAGGTGACCCCTACTGCCTCCAATAAAATGGAGAGACCTACAGGAGAAAATGCATGTGAAGATAAGATAAGATAATAAAAAAGGACACATTTAACAAAGACTGTCATTTAAGCAATAAGAAAGCACAGACATAAAAAACCCTGAGTTCCTGCTGTTCTTGTGTTGTATGTGTCCAGATAATCTTGCCGAGAGGTACAGCCAGAAAGGTCACGATTCTTTGTAAGAACTGGGAAACAATGGTTTCAGAGCAATAACTAAGTTTTAGTACTATGGCGTTCCTAGCATCGGCCTTACAAGAACATACTTTCCTAAGACAGTTAGTACAATTGCAAGTGACAAATGAAAAAGGTGAATGCAGCAGAGAAAATAATTAGAGGCAGCTATCAAGCTGACCAGTGACCTATATGTTTAATGTCTCAATCCTCGGATTTTCATAAGGCAGCATAGTCAGAGTTTAATACATTTTATGGTGTTATTACAACTAAATATAATTTTTCCTAAACTGAAAATATTATCTATAAGAAATTAATGGGGTACTTCAGTCATTGGTTGTATAGACTCCCCTTGAGTCGAACAACAGTAGGGAAATGATCTCCCCTAAAACCCCCTATAAAAGGCAATAGTAGCTGAAGGTACAAGACTTCTCCATAATCCTCATGTACGTGTAGTATCCATTTTTTTCATGGATACCACAAGTACACATTATTACTTATGGTGCTATTGTCTGTGTTTTTGCAAAGTACACAGACATGTCAGTTTTTTTTTCCTGCAGCACAGATGGCAAGCGCCAATGCAAGTCTAGGGGTTTGTAAAGGCATGTATAGCACTTTCATGTCATCTGTCTGCCATTCCTTGTGCTGTAGGAGTTTAACATTTAAATGTATAGGAGAAGCCTGCTTTGTAATTTATTATTTTTTATTATTATTATTATTATTATTATTATTATTATTATTATTATTATTATAGCGTCATTTTTTTCATGGCACTTTACATGGGAAAAGGGGTATACATAGTAAGGACAAGTGCAATAATCAAACAAAACAAGGCACAGACTGGTATAGGAGGAAAGAGGACCCTGCCCACGAGGACTCACAGTCTACAAGGGATGGGTGAGAATACAGTAGGTGAGGGTAGAACTGGCTGCGCAGGGGTGTACTGGACTGAGGGTTGCTAACGATATATCATCGGGGTCACGGTGTTTGTGACGCACATCCGGCGTCATTAGCGACGTCGCAGCGTGTGACAAGCTGGAGCAACCTAAAACGATTGCAAAAAAGACGAAAATCGTTTGTTTTGGAGAGGTCGTTAAATTACAAAAAATCGTTGTCAGTTAAGTAGCGATGTTGTTCCTCGTTCCTGTGGTATCACACATCGCTATGTGTGACACCACAGGAATGACAAACATCTCCTTACCTGCATCCACCCGCAATGCAGAAGGAAGGAGGTGGGCGGGATGTTACGTCCCGCTCATCTTCGCCCCTCCACTTCTATTGGGTGGCCACTTAGTGACGCCACAATGATGCCGAACGCACCTCCCCTTTGAGGGAGGGATTGTTCGGCGGTCACAGTGATGTCACTGACAAGGTATGTGCATGTGACTCCGCCGATCCCGGGTAGTTCAGAGGTCAATACCGGTGCACCCCTCCTGTGTCTCTTTCCTGACTGACTTCTTAGCCTTGACTCTATTAGTTGAACTGGTCTCGGCCTCCACCACAGGGCCTGAACAAAGAGGGCTAACCGCAGTTGTATCTTGCCCTCTTCACAGGGGGTCTGTGGCAGGTTGTGGCCCTGGGTGCTTGCAACCACCCCAGGCCTTTGGTGTTACTTTTGAGGAATTGTCTTTCTTCCCTCTATCTGGGGACCGTCCCCGAATGCAGCCAGATCCCTCCACCCGATCTTCCTGTGGAACAGGCCACGAGCCAATATGCCCTCCCGTGGCCCTGGAATCCTTTCTTTCCTTCTTTTTAGGTGTCACCTGGGCCTAACTAGACCCCAGGATCTCTACCAGGAACTTCTTTCTGTCACCTTCTCCTGAGGTAACTACCTCCCTCTCACACTCTCCTCACTCCTCTGCTCCTTCTGACAGACTGACTGAACTTGAACTTCCTGGTTTCCTTGTCTACTCACACTTTCTGACTCCTCCCACACACCCACTGACTATGCCCCACCCACACTATTGGGAACAGAAATGGGACTTATGGCCCCATGAATACATCTATGGGGG
Organism: Anomaloglossus baeobatrachus; assembly: GCF_048569485.1. Taxonomy (NCBI): domain Eukaryota; kingdom Metazoa; phylum Chordata; class Amphibia; order Anura; family Aromobatidae; genus Anomaloglossus; species Anomaloglossus baeobatrachus. The sequence continues at coordinate 234,835,505 of NC_134356.1, forward strand.
TTGCTGCCACTATCCCTGACCCAGTGTATGCCTACCAATTGGTGTGTGCAAGTTCAGTCTGTGGACCGGCATATGACCTCATTCTTACCCAGGATGGGACATCACACCTCTGGCTGAGGTGCAATATCTCTGTGGCGACGGAAGCCTCAGGGGTGCCACACATGTTGTAGGGTTGTTTTACTGTAGGAGGGACTGGTGCACTTCACAAAATAGATGGCATCATGAGGAAACAAGATTATGTGGCAATACTAAAGCAACATCTCAAAACATCTGCCAGGAACTTAAAGCGTGGGCGGAAATGAGTTTTCCAAATGGACAATGACCCAAAACATACTGCCAAACTGGTTACAAAGTAGCTTAAGGATAACAAAGTCAATATTTTGAAGTGGCCATCACAAAGCCCTGATATGAATCCTATTGAAAATTTATGGGCAAATCTGAAAAGGCAGGTGCGACCAAGGCGACCTACAACATTCTCTCTCTCTTATTATTCCAGGATTTGGCAAATATAAATAATTTTGGTAATCCTAATTGACTTAAAATGGGAAAGGTTTATTCTGATTTCATGTCAGTTAGAGAGAAAAACATGCATATGTGTTTTTTAGATAGGGTATGTAAACTTCTGGTTTCAACTTTCTATATAATGCCTTGAAGAAGTATTCAGACCCACATTTTTCACATTACAGCCACAATCTTGAATGTAGTTTATTGCCATTTTATATTTAAATACCAACACAAAGTAGCAAGTTTAAAGGAATTAATAAATGGTTTTCTAAATATTTAAAAAACATAAATCTGAATATTGTGAACTGTGTTTATATTTCAGACCCCTATAGTCTGATAGTGATGAATAAAATCTTGAGCAAGCAATTGTCTCCAGAAGTCACATAATTAGTAAATTGAGTCCACTTCTGTGTAATTCATTCTCAGTGTATATAGAGCTGTACTGTGAAGACCTCAGAGGTTTGCTTAAGAACATTATGGATCACACAGCATCTTGAAAACCAAGTAACACACCAGACTAGTCAGGGATAAAGTTGTAGAGAAAAGGAAAGCTAAGTTAGATTGTAAAAAAATACAAGCTCTGAACATTTCATAGAACTGTTCAATCTATCACCTGAAAATGGAAGGAGCATGACAGAACTGCAGACCTACCAAGACATGGCTGTCCAACTAAACTGACATGCAAAGCAAGAAGATCACTAATTACAAAAGTAGACAAGAGGCCCATGATAACTCTGGAGGTGCTGCAGAGATCCACAGCTCACATGGAATAATCTGAACACAGGACAACTATTAGTTGGATACACCACAAATGTGGACTTTTATGGAAAAGTGTCAAGAAGAAAGCCACTTTTGAAAACAAGCCAAAAGAAGTCCCATTGGCAGTTTGTGAAAGGCCATGTTAGAGATGCAAGTAGCATAAGGAAGAAGGTATTCTGGTCAAATGAGACCAAAGTAAAATTTTTGGGCTAAATGAAAAACTCCTTGTGGGATGGAAAACACACAGCACATCAGCTTGAAAACACCATCCACACTATCAAACATGGTGGTGGCGGCATGCTTTTCTTCAGCAGGGACAGGGGAGCTGGTAAGAGTTGATGTAAAGATTGATGTAGCTAAATACAGGGCATTCCTGGAGAAAAATCAGTTAGAGGCTTTAGAAGACTTGAAACTGGGGTGTAAGTTCACCTTCTAGTAGGGAAGGTCAAGATAAAAGCATATTCATGTGTTTGAATAGCCCAGTCAAAATCCAGACCTAAATCGCATTGAGAATCTGTGAAAATCATGAAAATTACTGTTCACAATGCTCTCCATCCAATCTCTGAACTAGAACTATTTGCAGAGAAGAATGCTCAAAAATGTCAGCCTCTAGAAGGTTAAATCTGGTACAGACATACCAAAAAAAACTTGCTACAATAGTTGCAGCGAATTGCAGTAAAAGATGATACTTAGGGACACGTAATTCAAATGCAAATCCCAATTTTAAGATTAAAATTGTTAAAATAATAAAGAAAGCCATGTATCATTTCCTTTACAGATGACAAATACTTGCTACTTTGTGATAATATATCACATAACAGTCCAATAAAATACATTTAAGTTTCTTGGTGTATAGTGAAAGAATGCGGAAAAGTTCTTGGGGTATGAATACTTTTTCAAGGCGCTGTATTGATAAACGATCCTTAACTGCATCCTCAGCTATAAGCAACGTATAACACAAAACAACAATAAACAAAAACGAAGTGCACACAAGCGGAGGGTGAGACACAGGGCTAAAAACATGTTCATACAGTTATACAGGAAAGATGAAAGAAAAGAAAAGAAACCCAAAAGAATAACATAATACATGGAAACCCTAGAAATCCTAACAGGAACAGTAGGAGAAAACTGGGAATGGAATCACACAAACCACAGGGAAAAGCAAGAGCAAAAACACAGAAAAAACATTTTAAATGAGGAGTTGGGACTCCAGACAACCATCCATCTAGGGATATACAGTAGCTAGCAAGGAAGGCTGATGAAAGGTGAGTATAAATTGCCCCACCTGGGATGTGATAGGACAGAGACAAAATAAAAAAGTATATACATCTGACTAACTGCAAACCAAAGGAGAAGCAAGGATAAAAGAACCATCAGCAGTGGAACAGCAACTGACCAGGCTGTGTCCCAGAGGGGAAGTAAACTGACCATCCAGAAAAAGGTCATAAGATTGAGTCCCAAGACCAAGTCAAAACCAGGACTGAGCTAAATATGAAGAAGTGTTACATGTATTTCTGTTATACTTTTCCTCTGATTGTTCCACTTCTGGTTTTGGCTGACAAATACTGAGGTAAAACACTAACCAATTACCCAACATATTCACATGGTCTCATATTCTGTTTACATGGGTAGACAGCGATAAATGATGTGCACTGGACGATATGCAATAGATCATTCAATGTGAATAGGCTGTCATTGTTTTTGGCAGTACTACTCCTGCTAATACAGGATGTATCATCAAGAATAATGATCGTTTTGCATTTCGCTCATTCATTGGGTGACCAGCAGTTTTTTTATGCTGAAAAAAAACACTTGTTCACAATAATCTTTCAGTATAAATGCAGTTAAAGATTCCCTTTTGGATCTTTTTCAGACCAAGCAAACTAAAAGCATAATGAATCCCAGAGGCAGAATACTCTTCTACTTCTCTTTTGGAGACTTATCCAGACCAAAAATATTGTATTCAAACAGTACAAACCAATTAAATTCCTTATATAAGAATTTTATATGTATTGCATACTAACAAACTTCGTAAATGTACCTGTATATAATGTAAGATGCATATGCATTTTTTTTATCTGACCTGTTAAAGAAAGCAGTTTGAAGCAAAGATTATTTAACCCCTTCGTGAGCAGGTGTGGCACCCAGGGGTTAACCCTTTACTCATCACCGGGTTGGTGACGTCGGTTTCGGAGATGTCACGTGTGGCCCTGCCCGGTTTTGTATCCTGAGGTGTCCACAATAAAGGGGTGAGATTAAGAGGTGCATGTTTGTCGTGATGCCACCTGCAGAACTCGGCCAGGTAATTAGCCGCCGCTGCTGTCGCCGTCCTCTGGGGCTGATGGTAATAGCAGCTGGGATGAAGTTGCTCCCCACAGGTGGAGCGGGCCCCGGGGAAGATGATGAAGTAAGTAGTGATAGCAAGTGCCGAGGTGCGGGGCGGCGGCACCGGCAATAACAGACTCACACAGTCTCTGTGGTTCCAGATTGTTTTTACTCACTGTTATGCTGTGCGCCCAGGTAATGCTGGCCATCCGCTGTGAAGGGCCTTGTCGAGCCTGGATTCCTTTGGAAGTCAGTCCGGTGTAGTGGTCGGTGGCCCCTTCCCCTTAGCGCCATGTAAGTTGGATCCCCATGGCTTAAAGCTTGTTGGGGACCTCACTCCATGTGGACTGACACTCCTGTCCTGTTTGCAGGTGCCACGGTTCCGCAATGGGGCCTGATGTAGATCCTGTATGGCACTGTGCTTTAGTCACTGTGTTGGCCAGGGAGACGTGCAATCTCACCGTCTTGGCAGATTCTGGAAAACCAGCTTGAAGAATGATCTTCCCTAGGGTCCAGCTCCCTGTGTCGCGCCAGTCCCGAGGGAGAAATGAAGCTTTCTCCTTGGCAACCGTATGACCTCCTGTGTCCCACCAGAGCCACTGGTGAAAACCGTACGCTCACTTCCTCTCCTGCTGGAGAACTTCCTAACTGTTTTGTTGGTTCCTGACTCCCCCTGGTGGCTGCCCCTGCCCCAGGCCCCTGTTACTAGTGGGTGGCTGCCCCCCATGTTTGGAGACTGCCTTAAGACCCTACCCTAGCCTGGTCCCCAGTGGAGAGGGCATCCTGGTTGTGTGTTTGAGTTATATAAGTGGTGATACCAGTACTGACCTCCTCTAAATCCAGGTTGAGCACTGCAACCTAAGTTGGGTGCAGTACCCCGTGGCGACCGAGGTCTCAGGGGCACCACACAGGGATGTACCTATAGGTGCTTGTGTAGTGCCCCTGACCGAGTCAGGCACCACTGAGTACTGCACCCATGCTGGGTCAGTACAAACAGGTAATTCAAAAGGCTGAATAGGGTGTGGACACACAGACACACTTTAACCAGGGCTCAAACACACCTTAGAGGGGACCCCTGGGCAGACCCAGAAGGGGGCGTGGCCTTCACATCCCAGCTAGTGGTAAAGTGGAGAAGCTGAAAGGAGTTATGCAGTGGCAGTCCAAGAGAGAGGAGCAGTGGAGGAGGACACATGTCAGTCTGAAGTGGAGAGCGGGCACGCAGACACGCTAGTCAGACCCTACAAGTGTAGTGGCTGTTTGCGGGGGAGTTTGGTTGCCACACAGTCAGACTGAAAGACACCTCAGGAAGAAGCGGGGTGATTGAGTAAGGGGACTCCTGGCAGACCAGGCACGCAGGGGAAACAAGTTCCCGAAGTAGGCTCAAGTTTAACTACCTACTAATCCTGTCGGTGGGGTGGACAACAAGTCCTACACCAAACAACACAGAGTCCGAAGCATCAGCAGCAACAAGGGGGCCCATAAGTGATATAGGGCAAGAAGCCATCTTTACTTGGTCTACGCTGCCAGCAAACGGGCCAGAAAGGGGAGAAAAGGCAGATGCGACTTCCATGGATGAATCCCATATACCTCAAGTTGGGGGTTATCCGAAACAAGAAGTGCTAGGAAGGCGAGCTTACAGTCACCCTTACTTCAGCCTAAAGGATACCTGGTTCTCCCTGCAGTCTATCTCAGCATCGCCCGGGTTGCCTCACAGAAACAACTGAACGTGAATAAATACCATGAAAGACATTCTGGACTGTGTTTGAGTTATTCTGCGACCTGTGGTTCCACGCACATACACCCGAGCCCCTGGGGCCAGCCTCACTCTTGGGAGGCCATAACACCAGGCTGCAGACACCATCAGAACCAGACGCTCGCTAAATTGCAGTGGTGGTTACCCCTCACCCTGACCGCAAAACCGAGAGTGGCCTCACGATTCCTATTAAAGTTAACCTGACATACCTGTTGCCAGAAGATTTCCAGCACGTGAAGTCCCTGCGGCGACCCTGGAGGTGGAGAGAAGTCCCTGAGGTCCTGGAGGCGAGTGGCTTCACATCTGAGGTCCCTTTAATGCAGGCTCGTGCAGTGAGCCCGCATTATTTCATGCACATGTCTGCTGATATGATCAGGTAATTGGTGTAACAGGTAACAGGTGTGGGTGGATCGGGTGCTGTGGTTTGAAGTTCCTTCAGGTATTTACAGATCATCAGCATTTTTGAAGTTCAAAGGGATACTGAAGCATTGCATTGAACAGCAGAAGCGATCAGAGAGTGCCAGCTTCAAGTCTTCTATGAAAACTAGTAAAATAAAAAAAGTGTAAAAAAGTTTTAAAAAATATGAAAAAACCTTTAAAAGTCCAAATCAACCCCTTTTGCCCCATTAAAAATTAAACAAAAATAATTAAAAAATATATACACACATTTGGTATGGCCAAGTTCAGAAATGCCCCATAAATCAAAATATAAAATCAATTAATCTGATCGTTAAAGAGCGTAATGAGACAAAAATCAAAGCACCAGGATTACGTTTTTTTGATCACCGCAACATTGCATCAAAATGCAATAGCAGGTGATCAAAACATTGCATCTACCCAAAATTGGTATAATTAAAGACTCAGCTCAAGACTAGAGTTGAGCGCGGTTCGTGGTTCGTGGTTCTCCAGTTCGCGGCTCGAGTGATTTTGGGGCATGTTCTAGATCGAACTAGAACTCGAGCTTTTTGCAAAAGCTCGGTAGTTCTAGAAACGTTCGAGAACGGTTCTAGCAGCCAAAAAACAGCTAAATCATAGCTTGGTTTCTGCTGTAATAGTGTAAGTCACTCTGTGAATCAAACTATTATCACATTTCAGTGTATAGTGTGCGTGAACAGCGCCTTCAGATCACTGCTGTTTTTATAATGGCGATCGCCATTTTTTTTTTTTTTTTTTTCTTGTCTTCCTTCCCTAAGCGCGCGCGTCTTGTGGGGCGGGCCAGCATGTCAGCCAATCCCAGACACACACACAGCTAAGTGGACTTTGAGCCAGAGAAGCAACGGCATGTGTGATAGGATCTGCATGTCACATGTCCCTGCATTATAAAACCGGACATTTTCTTCACGGACGCCATTATCTGCCTTCTGCGTCTTTGGTGTCAGACATCACTGTCGCAGCTCCGTCTTCCTGAGTCCTATAGCCGATACAGCTGTATGCGCTGCATACACAGCGTTAGACAGCTTAGGGAGAGCACTTTATAGCAGTCCTTTTAAGGGCTCCAACCGGCAGGGTCAGAGAGCCATAGGTGACAGGTCCTGCAAACAGCAACAGCGTCTGTGTAGCCCAGGTCAGGGATTTCCTACCTGCATTTCACCATTAGGAGGGAATAGAAAGGCAGGCTTCCATTCCTCTACCCAGAGCACCACAATCCTGCCACTGTACCCTCTTGTCCTCTGCACACTCCAACTGATAACTAAGCCATTATACTAGCAAACACTCAGTGTACCTAGTGGCATCCTATACGTGGCTATTGGACTTTGCTATAGTCCCACTAGTGCAAAGACATTTGCAGAGCGCGTCTGCCTGCATTGCACACTACAACTCATTCTAACCAAGCCATTATACTAGCAAACACTCAGTGTACCTAGTGGCATCCTATACGTGGCTATTGGACTTTGCTATAGTCCCACTAGTGCAAAGACATTTGCAGAGCGCGTCTGCCTGCATTGCACACTACAACTCATTCTAACCAAGCCATTATACTAGCAAACACTCAGTGTACCTAGTGGCATCCTATACGTGGCTATTGGACTTTGCTATAGTCCCACTAGTGCAAAGACATTTGCAGAGCGCGTCTGCCTGCATTGCACACTCCAACTCATTAAAACCAAGCCATTATACTAGCAAACACTCAGTGTACCTAGTGGCATCCTATACGTGGCTATTGGACTTTGCTATAGTCCCACTAGTGCAAAGACATTTGCATAGCGCGTCTGCCGGCATTGCACACTCAAACTCATTTTAACTAAGCCATTATACTAGCAAACACTCAGTGTACCTAGTGGCATCCTATACGTGGCTATTGGACTTTGCTATAGTCCCACTAGTGCAAAGACATTAGCAGAGCACATCTGCCTGCATTGCACACTACAACTCATTCTAACCAAGCCATTATACTAGCAAACACTCAGTGTACCTAGTGGCATCCTATACGTGGCTATTGGACTTTGCTATAGTCCCACTAGTGCAAAGACATTTGCATAGCGCGTCTGCCTGCATTGCACACTCAAACTCATTTTAACTAAGCCATTATACTAGCAAACACTCAGTGTACCTAGTGGCATCCTATACGTGGCTATTGGACTTTGCTATAGTCCCACTAGTGCAAAGACATTAGCAGAGCACATCTGCCTGCATTGCACACTACAACTCATTCTAACCAAGCCATTATACTAGCAAACACTCAGTGTACCTAGTGGCATCCTATACGTGGCTATTGGACTTTGCTATAGTCCCACTAGTGCAAAGACATTTGCATAGCGCGTCTGCCTGCATTGCACACTCAAACTCATTTTAACTAAGCCATTATACTAGCAAACACTCAGTGTACCTAGTGGCATCCTATACGTGGCTATTGGACTTTGCTATAGTCCCACTAGTGCAAAGACATTAGCAGAGCACATCTGCCTGCATTGCACACTACAACTCATTCTAACCAAGCCATTATACTAGCAAACACTCAGTGTACCTAGTGGCATCCTATACGTGGCTATTGGACTTTGCTATAGTCCCACTAGTGCAAAGACATTTGCAGAGCGCGTCTGCCTGCATTGCACACTCCAACTCATTAAAACCAAGCCATTATACTAGCAAACACTCAGTGTACCTAGTGGCATCCTATACGTGGCTATTGGACTTTGCTATAGTCCCACTAGTGCAAAGACATTTGCATAGCGCGTCTGCCTGCATTGCACACTCAAACTCATTTTAACTAAGCCATTATACTAGCAAACACTCAGTGTACCTAGTGGCATCCTATACGTGGCTATTGGACTTTGCTATAGTCCCACTAGTGCAAAGATATTAGCAGAGCACATCTGCCTGCATTGCACACTCCAACTTTTTTAAACTAAGCAATTTTACTAGCAAACACTCAGTGTACCTAGTGGCATCCTAAACGTGGCTATTGGACTTTGCTATAGTCCCACTAGTGCAAAGACATTTGCAGAGCACGTCTGCCTGCATTGCACACTACAACTCATTGTTACTAAGCCATTATACTAGCAAACACTCAGTGTACCTAGTTGTATCCTAAACGTGGCTATTGTACTTTTGTCTATTCACAGTATTGGAACGATATTTGCAGCACGTCTGCCTGCATTGCACACTCTAACTTTTTTAAACTCAGCCATTTATAGTAGCAAACACTCAGTGTACCTAGTTGTATCCTAAACGTGGCTATTGTACTTTTGTCAATTCACAGTATTGGAACGTTATTTGCAGCACGTCTGCCTGCATTGCACACTCAAACTTTTTTAAACTCAGCCATTTATAGTAGCAAACACTCAGTGTACCTAGTTGTATCCTAAACGTGGCTATTGTACTTTTGTCTATTCACAGTATTGGAACGATATTTGCAGCACGTCTGCCTGCATTGCACACTCTAACTTTTTTAAACTCAGCCATTATACTAGCAAACACTCAGTGTACCTAGTTGTATCCTAAACGTGGCTATTTTACTTTTGTCTATTCACAGTATTGGAACGATATTTGCAGCACGTGTGCCTGCATTGCACACTCTAACTTTTTTAAACTCAGCCATTATACTAGCAAACACTCACTGTACCTAGTTGTATCCTAAACGTGGCTATTGTACTTTTGTCAATTCACAGTATTGGAACGTTATTTGCAGCACGTCTGCCTGCATTGCACACTCAAACTTTTTTAAACTCAGCCATTATACTAGCAAACACTCACTGTACCTAGTTGTATCCTAAACGTGGCTATTGTACTTTTGTCAATTCACAGTATTGGAACGTTATTTGCAGCACGTCTGCCTGCATTGCACACTCAAACTTTTTTAAACTCAGCCATTATACTAGCAAACACTCACTGTACCTAGTTGTATCCTAAACGTGGCTATTGTACTTTTGTCAATTCACAGTATTGGAACGTTATTTGCAGCACGTCTGCCTGCATTGCACACTCAAACTTTTTTAAACTCAGCCATTTATAGTAGCAAACACTCAGTGTACCTAGTTGTATCCTAAACGTGGCTATTGTACTTTTGTCTATTCACAGTATTGGAACGTTATTTGCAGCACGTCTGCCTGCATTGCACACTCTAACTTTTTTAAACTCAGCCATTATACTAGCAAACACTCAGTGTACCTAGTTGTATCCTAAACGTGGCTATTTTACTTTTGTCTATTCACAGTATTGGAACGATATTTGCAGCACGTCTGCCTGCATTGCACACTCTAACTTTTTTAAACTCAGCCATTATACTAGCAAACACTCACTGTACCTAGTTGTATCCTAAACGTGGCTATTGTACTTTTGTCAATTCACAGTATTGGAACGTTATTTGCAGCACGTCTGCCTGCATTGCACACTCAAACTTTTTTAAACTCAGCCATTTATAGTAGCAAACACTCAGTGTACCTAGTTGTATCCTAAACGTGGCTATTGTACTTTTGTCAATTCACAGTATTGGAACGTTATTTGCAGCACGTCTGCCTGCATTGCACACTCAAACTTTTTTAAACTCAGCCATTTATAGTAGCAAACACTCAGTGTACCTAGTTGTATCCTAAACGTGGCTATTGTACTTTTGTCTATTCACAGTATTGGAACGTTATTTGCAGCACGTCTGCCTGCATTGCACACTCTAACTTTTTTAAACTCAGCCATTATACTAGCAAACACTCACTGTACCTAGTTGTATCCTAAACGTGGCTATTGTACTTTTGTCAATTCACAGTATTGGAACGTTATTTGCAGCACGTCTGCCTGCATTGCACACTCAAACTTTTTTAAACTCAGCCATTTATAGTAGCAAACACTCAGTGTACCTAGTTGTATCCTAAACGTGGCTATTGTACTTTTGTCAATTCACAGTATTGGAACGTTATTTGCAGCACGTCTGCCTGCATTGCACACTCAAACTTTTTTAAACTCAGCCATTTATAGTAGCAAACACTCAGTGTACCTAGTTGTATCCTAAACGTGGCTATTGTACTTTTGTCTATTCACAGTATTGGAACGTTATTTGCAGCACGTCTGCCTGCATTGCACACTCTAACTTTTTTAAACTCAGCCATTATACTAGCAAACACTCACTGTACCTAGTTGTATCCTAAACGTGGCTATTGTACTTTTGTCAATTCACAGTATTGGAACGTTATTTGCAGCACGTCTGCCTGCATTGCACACTCAAACTTTTTTAAACTCAGCCATTTATAGTAGCAAACACTCAGTGTACCTAGTTGTATCCTAAACGTGGCTATTGTACTTTTGTCAATTCACAGTATTGGAACGTTATTTGCAGCACGTCTGCCTGCATTGCACACTCAAACTTTTTTAAACTCAGCCATTTATAGTAGCAAACACTCAGTGTACCTAGTTGTATCCTAAACGTGGCTATTGTACTTTTGTCTATTCACAGTATTGGAACGTTATTTGCAGCACGTCTGCCTGCATTGCACACTCTAACTTTTTTAAACTCAGCCATTATACTAGCAAACACTCACTGTACCTAGTTGTATCCTAAACGTGGCTATTGTACTTTTGTCAATTCACAGTATTGGAACGTTATTTGCAGCACGTCTGCCTGCATTGCACACTCAAACTTTTTTAAACTCAGCCATTTATAGTAGCAAACACTCAGTGTACCTAGTTGTATCCTAAACGTGGCTATTGTACTTTTGTCAATTCACAGTATTGGAACGTTATTTGCAGCACGTCTGCCTGCATTGCACACTCAAACTTTTTTAAACTCAGCCATTTATAGTAGCAAACACTCAGTGTACCTAGTTGTATCCTAAACGTGGCTATTGTACTTTTGTCTATTCACAGTATTGGAACGTTATTTGCAGCACGTCTGCCTGCATTGCACACTCTAACTTTTTTAAACTCAGCCATTATACTAGCAAACACTCACTGTACCTAGTTGTATCCTAAACGTGGCTATTGTACTTTTGTCAATTCACAGTATTGGAACGTTATTTGCAGCACGTCTGCCTGCATTGCACACTCAAACTTTTTTAAACTCAGCCATTATACTAGCAAACACTCACTGTACCTAGTTGTATCCTAAACGTGGCTATTGTACTTTTGTCAATTCACAGTATTGGAACGTTATTTGCAGCACGTCTGCCTGCATTGCACACTCAAACTTTTTTAAACTCAGCCATTATACTAGCAAACACTCACTGTACCTAGTTGTATCCTAAACGTGGCTATTGTACTTTTGTCAATTCACAGTATTGGAACGTTATTTGCAGCACGTCTGCCTGCATTGCACACTCAAACTTTTTTAAACTCAGCCATTATACTAGCAAACACTCACTGTACCTAGTTGTATCCTAAACGTGGCTATTGTACTTTTGTCAATTCACAGTATTGGAACGTTATTTGCAGCACGTCTGCCTGCATTGCACACTCAAACTTTTTTAAACTCAGCCATTTATAGTAGCAAACACTCAGTGTACCTAGTTGTATCCTAAACGTGGCTATTGTACTTTTGTCTATTCACAGTATTGGAACGTTATTTGCAGCACGTCTGCCTGCATTGCACACTCAAACTTTTTTAAACTCAGCCATTATACTAGCAAACACTCACTGTACCTAGTTGTATCCTAAACGTGGCTATTGTACTTTTGTCTATTCACACTACTGCAAATCTATGTGCAGCACCTCTGCATGACAACCTCGTGCTCTGTTTTTAATAAGCTATAATGATAGCACAAAATACTGCCATTTTGTGGCATCATAGAACTGGCTGTTGTATTCCATTAGTGCCCCACTGGTGACAAGCTATTTCTAGCACCTCTACATCACACCCTCATGCACATTTAGCTACGCTAATGTTATAGCAAACTCATGGAATTCATTGCTGCATTTCATAATTCGGAGGGATAGAAAGTCAGGCTTCCTTTAGCTTTTCCTTCTGTTCATAGACAGCATCTCCAAGACAAATTTCCCCTCCACGTCTAAGTGTGGAGAGGCAGCTAGTGCGCATGCGTGTGCCGATGTACCCCAGCTGCAGCATAATTACAGTGTTTCGCCTAGTGAGTATGCTCAGCCTGACTGTGCCATTCCTGACGCTAAGTCTTCATTTCGGGATACAGCGCATGCTCCCACACTAAGTGTGAAAAGCCTCTTTGCACAGGTGCTTGCATTCTGTGCCGGGTCTAAGTCCTGTTTTGTGCCTAGACACCATGCTAAAGCTGATAGTCTTTTTTCAGAGACTGTATTTCATGCTACTGAGCATGCTCAGGCACTTCCTGCATCAGAGACTAGGTCCGGTAATGAACTCTTTGGCCCTGGCCCTGATGTGGGGGTCCCATATAGACCACAGGGCATCAGGTGTCCTCCCAAATGGCTTGCAGAGGCCCACACCTATGACTTGTCACCGCATTATTGATGGTCAGACGATGACTGGTGAGGTGTTTGGGTCATGGCAGCCATGAGGTCATCATTGAAGTTGCGTTTCCAAATAGGACGCTAGTTATGCCACTCATGACGTGTCACTCTGCTTTTGTCTCCAGGAGGTGCATTGTGGTTCACCCTGGTTTGGGGCGGACCCAGGTTATAAAAGGGGCTGGAGCCAACAAGGAGGTGCGCAGTCTTCTATTATGCTCCGAAAGAGCACACCTCCATGTGTTGAACCCATTGCGGCTTTAGGCCAGAGGTAGGCAGGGATAGGGTGGTGGATGCAGGCCACCACCACAGTTGGTAACGCAGAACGGTTAAGACCAGCTCCTGTCCTAACAGTCCTGCTTGTGCAGCCCAGTGGCATTAACAGGCCTGCTGCTGCTGATGCGCCTGCTGTCCACAGGTGTGGCCCCTACGCACACGGTCAGCGTACTCAATGGCCCCTGTGTTGTTAACAGGGAGTTCCTGGGCTGGGTGGGCATGTGGACCCTGTGACGCTAACAGGGCTCACAGTCTCCAGATCCGAATGGCGTCTAACTCGGTTCAGGCTACTATTAGTTTCATAGCCACACAGCTCTGTATCCTCCACCAAACCTTCAAGTTGCCAACCTCTCCTTTTCCAACTGGGAGCACGGTGGACACTGACTGCTGAAGGTGATATATACCTTTCTCTTTCTTTTCTTATTAATTTTTGTTATATAGCGGTCACAGATTATATACCACTTTATCCAAATCTGCCAGTCCCACTGTAACAGATGTTGTTTCTTCAGCAAATGTTACAGTTGTTTAACCACCAAATCCACGGACCAAAATTTTTTTCCCCTTTCCAACACACCTGTTCCCCTTTCCAACAGCATCTGTCCTTTTTCAACTCATTTTGGGATATGACCAAAAGTGCAACTGTGCAGGGACACCGTACTCAACGCCATCTCAGCACAGCAGCCATCCCTCGGTCCCTCCGATGTGGACAAGTAAAAGACCATTTCCTCCTATCCATGACAAAGTGTTGAGATTCACTCTGTGCAGCACTGGTGTTTAGTGGAAAAGTAGATCTAAGATTGCGTACCACATTCTGCAGATACTCCTGTATACGTGCGTCTATTTCTATGGCAGGAATTAGTTCGCCAAATTTTGTCTTGTACCGGGGATCTAACAGTGTGGCAACCCAGTATTCAGGATTACTTCAAATTCATACAATCCGAGGGTCATGTAGGTAGTGCAGCAAGAAGGCGCTCATGTGTCTTGTGCATCCAGGAGGACCAAGTCCTTGGTGTGTTGGTGGCAGAGAGGTGAGAATCGTGCATCCTTCCTCTGCCCTCTACCCACAACCTCGCACAACCGAAATGTGAGCAAGCTCTCACTCATCTGCTGAGTCTTCCATGCCCATCGCCAGTTCGTCCTCCATTTCTTCATGGGCTCCTGCACTTTCATCAACACTTTTTGCTGATACTATGCGCCCTTGTTAATCCCTCTCCCTCACCATGACTGCCGCATAGGTGCCGCTGACCATCTGGACCTCGTAGATCTTGTTATCCCTTCCGCATATGACTCCTCCTGTACTTCCTCCCCTTCCTCTTGTCCCAACACCTGACTCCGAATAATAATTACAGTGTGCTCCATCATGTAGATGACCAGAATTGTCACGCTGAGAATGACATTGCCAGTGCTAAACATCTTCGTCGACATTTCAAAACTGTGTAGCAGGGTGCATAGGTCCTTGATCTGACACCACTCCAGCAGCGTGATCTGCACCACCTCTGGATCAACTTATCCCAGGCTATATGTCTTACCGTATTTCAGCAGGGCTCTGCGGTGCTGCCACACACGCTGCAACATGTGCAGATTCCAATTCCTGCGTGTCGGAACATCGCATTTCCGGCGTTTAACTGCCAGACCCTAAGACTTCCGGAGTGATGAAAGTTGTTGAGCTGCTGTGTGCGCACGATGGAAGTGAGCACATAGCGAGCGTGCCCGCTGCACAAGGCCATGTAGGCCGTGATGGTGTTTTAAAAATTGCTGGAGAATTCGGATCAACACGTGAGCCATAAAAGGCACGTGTGTCACATTGCCCTGAGGATGGCCCGCAGCCAGGTTTGCATCATTGCCGCACACGCCTGTTAAGTCACCAACGGAGTCCGCTCCGTCAATTTGTACTCCGGTCGCCAGGTGACAACGTGTTCCTTTCATGAATAGTGCTGATGATGGGAGAGTAGTCGATGCCAGCGGCGCAGGTGGACGCAGGTTATGCTCACCCACTGGGCTGCATTACCTTGACAGATGCAGAATCTCTGGCTGAATGTAGCTGGTGGGTATCTCACAGATGAAATACCATCATTCAGCTACAACCAATGGGAAGACACCACACCCTTTTTTATGCCCATCCTGTCTGCAGACCACTGCCAGACATAGCTATGAACCTCTGGTTAATTTTACCCCCAGTTCAGTTTTATGATTTTGTGTGCTTGTTACCTGACTA
Organism: Anomaloglossus baeobatrachus; assembly: GCF_048569485.1. Classification (NCBI taxonomy): domain Eukaryota; kingdom Metazoa; phylum Chordata; class Amphibia; order Anura; family Aromobatidae; genus Anomaloglossus; species Anomaloglossus baeobatrachus. The sequence goes on from NC_134356.1 coordinate 234,851,197, forward strand.
CTTTTCCTGCTTGCTGTTTATGTACCTTGTTGGCCGATACGCATTTCACCTCTGCTTGTTTTCTGATTAAGTCCTGGCCGTCCCATTCTGTTCCTGTTCCTCAATTAATGTTTTGACCCTGCCTGACTACTATTCTCTGTAATAGCGGTGTGACTCACATTTCCCATACATTTCAAAGTAAAACTTTGACCGCCTGATGGCATTGAGCTCTGCTGCCAGCATAGTAAGGAGGTGTGTGGTAGTCCTTGTGCGCAGTTGCAAGGAAGGGTGGCCTGACCACACAGGGTTTGCGCAAAGGTAGAGGACCCACACGAGGTTGAAGAGGCAGAAGCAGTGTATTAACTTCTACATACAGAACAAGGATTGAAACAACTCGTGGGGACGGCAAGACTTGTACAGCAGACCCTTCTCCATCTCTCACCATAGTTTGCCAGTGCCCAGTCAGTGACATGTAATGACCCTGTCTATGCTTACTGGTCCAAGTATCTGTGTTGAAATGCACCCTGTCGCACACAGATTTTCTCAAGGAAGTGGTGATGTTGTGTGCGACATGCCGGTGTAGCGCGGGCATGCTTTTCTTGGAGAAGCAGTGGTGATTGGGCATCTGGTACTGGGGCACAGCGACAGACATAAGGTCTGTAAAATCCTGTGTGTCCACTAGGCGGAAAGGCAGCATTTCTGTAGTCAACAGCTTACAGAGGGATAGAGTCAACCTCTTCGCTTTGTCATGGGTCGCAGGAAGTGGCCTTTTATTTGACCACATCTGAGGGACAGAGATCTGGCTGCTGTGTGTAGACGGTGTTGAGTCGGGTGTCCCTGGAAAAATGCAGCTTTGTGAGGAAAGTGCAGGCGGAGACATGATGTTGCCTTCATCCAAAGTTGGTGCTATCGATGTCTGAGAGAGCTGTACACACTCACTTGTTTCCCCTTCCAAACCAACTGACGACCTACCAAGCAAACTGCCTGTTGCGGTTACAGTGGTGGAAGTTGTGGGTGGAAAAACAGGTGTGACAGCTGTCCCCACAGTCCTAGAAGATGACGAGCGCGCGGATGCACTGGAAGAGGCAGGCGGTGGATGGTTCGCTCCGCTAGGCCGCATTGCAGCACGGTGAGCTTCCCATCGGGCCATATGATATTTATTCATGTGACGATTCATGGAAGAAGTTGTCAAACTGCTGAGGTTTTGACCTCTACTAAGAGAACCATGACAAATTTTACAGATCACATAATTTGGGCGATCTTTTTCTATGTCAAAAAAGGACCTGGCTAGGCAAGGCTTAGAGGCCATGCGACCTGTTGATCCACCCCGAATAATGCTCAGAGGCAGAGTGGTGGCTGAGGATGCAGTTGTAGACGTGCTACCAGTGCTCCGACTGTGTCCAGGAAGGCGCCAGGTTACTTCGACGTCGGTTGCATCCTCCTCCACCGCCTCTGTTGACCTCCTCGAGTGTCTGACTGTGGGTTGACAGTAGGTGTGATCTAGAACTTAATCATCAATTGTTGTGTTTGCACTCCCCTACCCCTCAGACCGAGTTTCTTCTTGCCCTGACCGAATATTTAAGTTGTCATCCCAATCGGGTATCTGCGTCTCATCTTCATCAGTATGTTCCTCATTGCCTATAACCACAGTTGTTGGAAAGGCAGCATTTTGGTAGCCAACAGTTTGCATATGATGAAAGTCAACCTCCAAGCCATTTCATGCCCTTCTAAAAGCATGTAAAACACAGTGAGGGGACTCCAACCACAGTCTCCCTCGTTGCCACTAACTGGGCCACACACACCCCACTTGACTGGCATCGGTTGAGCCCCCTTTTGAAAAAGAAAAAGATGCTTTGCATGAAGCACTCTCAAAAATACGCGTGCCTTTCCCGTCCCCTGGCTGACCCAGGGGAAGAAAAGTCCTCTGAGAGCCATGACTTGTTCATCTTGGTTCTTTTAGAGACACAGCGAGGGGACTCCAACCACAGTCTCCCTCGTTGCCACTAACTGGGCCACACACACCCCACTTGACTGGCATCGGTTGAGCACCCTTTTGAAAAAGAAAAAGATGCTTTGCATGAAGCACTCTCAAAAATACGCGTGCCTTTCCCGTCCCCTGGCTGACCCAGGGGAAGAAAAGTCCTCTGAGAGCCATGACTTGTTCATCTTGGTTCTTTTAGAGACACAGCGAGGGGACTCCAACCACAGTCTCCCTCGTTGCCACTAACTGGGCCACACACACCCCACTTGACTGGCATCGGTTGACCCCCCCTTTTGACAAAGAAAAAGATGCTTTGCATGAAGCACTCTCAAAAATACGCGTGCCTTTCCCGTCCCCTGGCTGACCCAGGGGAAGAAAAGTCCTCTGAGAGCCATGACTTGTTCATCTTGGTTCTTTTAGAGACACAGCGAGGGGACTCCAACCACAGTCTCCCTCGTTGCCACTAACTGGGCCACACACACCCCACTTGACTGGCATCGGTTGACCCCCCCTTTTGACAAAGAAAAAGATGCTTTGCATGAAGCACTCTCAAAAATACGCGTGCCTTTCCCGTCCCCTGGCTGACCCAGGGGAAGAAAAGTCCTCTGAGAGCCATGACTTGTTCATCTTGGTTCTTTTAGAGACACAGCGAGGGGACTCCAACCACAGTCTCCCTCGTTGCCACTAACTGGGCCACACACACCCCACTTGACTGGCATCGGTTGACCCCCCCTTTTGACAAAGAAAAAGATGCTTTGCATGAAGCACTCTCAAAAATACGCGTGCCTTTCCCGTCCCCTGGCTGACCCAGGGGAAGAAAAGTCCTCTGAGAGCCATGACTTGTTCATCTTGGTTCTTTTAGAGACACAGCGAGGGGACTCCAACCACAGTCTCCCTCGTTGCCACTAACTGGGCCACACACACCCCACTTGACTGGCATCGGTTGAGCCCCCTTTTGAAAAAGAAAAAGATGCTTTGCATGAAGCACTCTCAAAAATACGCGTGCCTTTCCCGTCCCCTGGCTGACCCAGGGGAAGAAAAGTCCTCTGAGAGCCATGACTTGTTCATCTTGGTTCTTTTAGAGACACAGCGAGGGGACTCCAACCACAGTCTCCCTCGTTGCCACTAACTGGGCCACACACACCCCACTTGACTGGCATCGGTTGAGCCCCCTTTTGAAAAAGAAAAAGATGCTTTGCATGAAGCACTCTCAAAAATACGCGTGCCTTTCCCGTCCCCTGGCTGACCCAGGGGAAGAAAAGTCCTCTGAGAGCCATGACTTGTTCATCTTGGTTCTTTTAGAGACACAGCGAGGGGACTCCAACCACAGTCTCCCTCGTTGCCACTAACTGGGCCACACACACCCCACTTGACTGGCATCGGTTGAGCACCCTTTTGAAAAAGAAAAAGATGCTTTGCATGAAGCACTCTCAAAAATACGCGTGCCTTTCCCGTCCCCTGGCTGACCCAGGGGAAGAAAAGTCCTCTGAGAGCCATGACTTGTTCATCTTGGTTCTTTTAGAGACACAGCGAGGGGACTCCAACCACAGTCTCCCTCGTTGCCACTAACTGGGCCACACACACCCCACTTGACTGGCATCGGTTGACCCCCCCTTTTGACAAAGAAAAAGATGCTTTGCATGAAGCACTCTCAAAAATACGCGTGCCTTTCCCGTCCCCTGGCTGACCCAGGGGAAGAAAAGTCCTCTGAGAGCCATGACTTGTTCATCTTGGTTCTTTTAGAGACACAGCGAGGGGACTCCAACCACAGTCTCCCTCGTTGCCACTAACTGGGCCACACACACCCCACTTGACTGGCATCGGTTGACCCCCCCTTTTGACAAAGAAAAAGATGCTTTGCATGAAGCACTCTCAAAAATACGCGTGCCTTTCCCGTCCCCTGGCTGACCCAGGGGAAGAAAAGTCCTCTGAGAGCCATGACTTGTTCATCTTGGTTCTTTTAGAGACACAGCGAGGGGACTCCAACCACAGTCTCCCTCGTTGCCACTAACTGGGCCACACACACCCCACTTGACTGGCATCGGTTGACCCCCCCTTTTGACAAAGAAAAAGATGCTTTGCATGAAGCACTCTCAAAAATACGCGTGCCTTTCCCGTCCCCTGGCTGACCCAGGGGAAGAAAAGTCCTCTGAGAGCCATGACTTGTTCATCTTGGTTCTTTTAGAGACACAGCGAGGGGACTCCAACCACAGTCTCCCTCGTTGCCACTAACTGGGCCACACACACCCCACTTGACTGGCATCGGTTGAGCCCCCTTTTGAAAAAGAAAAAGATGCTTTGCATGAAGCACTCTCAAAAATACGCGTGCCTTTCCCGTCCCCTGGCTGACCCAGGGGAAGAAAAGTCCTCTGAGAGCCATGACTTGTTCATCTTGGTTCTTTTAGAGACACAGCGAGGGGACTCCAACCACAGTCTCCCTCGTTGCCACTAACTGGGCCACACACACCCCACTTGACTGGCATCGGTTGAGCCCCCTTTTGAAAAAGAAAAAGATGCTTTGCATGAAGCACTCTCAAAAATACGCGTGCCTTTCCCGTCCCCTGGCTGACCCAGGGGAAGAAAAGTCCTCTGAGAGCCATGACTTGTTCATCTTGGTTCTTTTAGAGACACAGCGAGGGGACTCCAACCACAGTCTCCCTCGTTGCCACTAACTGGGCCACACACACCCCACTTGACTGGCATCGGTTGAGCCCCCTTTTGAAAAAGAAAAAGATGCTTTGCATGAAGCACTCTCAAAAATACGCGTGCCTTTCCCGTCCCCTGGCTGACCCAGGGGAAGAAAAGTCCTCTGAGAGCCATGACTTGTTCATCTTGGTTCTTTTAGAGACACAGCGAGGGGACTCCAACCACAGTCTCCCTCGTTGCCACTAACTGGGCCACACACACCCCACTTGACTGGCATCGGTTGAGCCCCCCTTTTGACAAAGAAAAAGATGCTTTGCATGAAGCACTCTCAAAAATACGCGTGCCTTTCGCCTCCCCTGGCTGACCCAGGGGAAGAAAAGTCCTCTGAGAGCCAGGTCCACATTGTCAGTGGACAGACACGTGTGCTTATCTGCCAGCAGACCCCCAGCAGCACTGAAGACAGGTTCCGAGAGAACGCTGGCTGCAGGACACGACAAGATCCTCAAGGCGTACGTGGCGAGCTCAGGCAATTTATCCAGATTGGAAGCCTAAAATGAGCAGGGCTCAAGTTGCACAATAATGGAATCGATGTTTCTTTGCATATACTCATATATCTGTGTGTCTCCCTCTTTTTCCTTGTCCAGCTGTTTTGTTTTCACATGAGTATATGTCCTTGTCACTTTCCCATGTGTTTGTGTTATGTTGTGAGTTGTTTGTCACCTTTTGGACACCTTTCAGGGTGTTTTCTAGGTGTTTTACTGTGTTTGTGATTGCCTGCCATTGTTTCCTATGGGCTCGAGTTCGGTTCGTCGAACGTTCGACGAGCCGAACTCGAGCCAGACCCCCCGTTCGGCGAACCGCCTCGAGCCGAACCGGGACCGGTTCGCTCATCTCTACTCAAGACGCAAAAAATGAGCCGTTATACAGCCCTAAGTTTGAGAACACTCTCGGTCTCAGAAAATTGAGACAACAGCGCAATTCTTTTTTTTTTTTTTTTTACAAATTTCTGACTTTTTTTCAACACTTAGATAAAAGTAAAACATTACATGTTTGGTGTTTACCAGCTCGAAGTCACCTTGGGAATCATATTGCCAGATCAGTTTTACCATATAGTGAATGTGGTAAATAAAAACAATTGGAATTTTTTCCCCTTTTCTAGTACATTATACAGTAAAATTAATGATTTAATTCAAAAATACAACTCGTCCTGCAAAAAAACAAGCTCCAATATGGCTATATTGATGGAAAAACAAAAAAGATTATGGCTCTTGTTGGAAGAAGGGGAGGGAAAAATGAAAAATGGAAAATCGCCCATAAGTGAAGGGGTTAAAAGAATACTCTTATCACAAAATATCTATTTTTTTAAATCAGGTTTTTTCTGATACATATATTTTTTATTTTTAAAGTTTGTTACTGTTTTTTTTATATCATGATCTTTAATTAAATACAAAATAAGTAATATATCCAATTTCATAGTTGCCACAGGGACAATTTTAGACTCATATTTTCTGTTCTTTCAGAAAGAGTATACAGCAGTTTCCATATTACTAGAGACATTATTAGAATGACAGGTAGCTAGGAATGAGCGAACCTGAACTGTAAAGTTCAGGGTCCGTTCTGAAGACCTTGTGGTTGGTGCTGAATACCGAACACAGACTTTTGACTGTATGTCCGGTTCCTGTTCGGGTTTTGTCACCCGAATAAAGCTTGATGAAATGTTGCAGAGCAGCCAATTAGCAAGCTTTTAGGCTGTTGGCACTTCTGGAGCCATCGTAGCCATGCCAGATATTAACATGGCTGTAATTGGCCAGGGAAATTACTCTAAACAAAAAAAATAACAAAAACTACAAATGGAAGTTAAATGGTAGTAAGAGCAGGATAGTTATACACACCATGTTTTCCGGTATTTCCCCGAGGATCACTGCTGTCAGACTCTCTTCCAGGTCCGTTAATTAAGGTTCATGAATATTCACTACTTTTTCTGCCCACGCTTTGTGACAATGTCTGTGAGGGCAGGGCAATCAGGATGAGTCAGCATCTAATGGAAGCAACAATTCTATTCAGCTGTGGACTGTTATTTTTAGACTGGGGGACATATCCATGGCTCCACCTATCCTGATAATACAAGCCCTGACCTGTCTGCTTTACCATGGCTGGAAATCAAAAGTGGGGAGGACCGTAAGTCTTTTTTTCCCCCTCTATTTTAATTTCTAGCCACAATAAAGATCACAGGTGAGCCTGCCGCTGTTGCTTTAGCCACGCTAGCTATCAAAATATGGCAGGAGCCGACTTCATTTTTTTTAATTATTTATTTCTTTTTACACTACTATACAGCAAACTGATGGCAACCAACTGCAGGTGCAGACACAGGGTGGTGGGTGTCTATAGCAGTCTGAAACCTATCACAGACACTGGCACAGAGGGTGGGAAGGGAAGCTGTGAATATTCATGAACCTTAAATAGCGAGCTCGGAAGAGAGTCTGACTGCAGTGTGATCCTCTAGGAAACACGGTATGTATAACTATCCTGCTCTTACTACTATTTAACTTCCACTACAGCCCCATTACGCTTACTTTGGCCATGTTACAGCCCTAATCGTCTCATCCCCGTTGACTTGTATGTGTTTCACTGTTTGGGGTTAAGTCTGGTGTCAAGTTTGCTCACCGATCCCAATTTAGTTTTTTCCATGTTGGTTCAGCGTACCCGAATATCCACGGGTTTACTCATCACTACAGGTAACACCTCTACACAGGATTTAGCAAACAAAATATGTGATGTCACAGCTGACTTTGCTCTCCCTCTCTTTACAAAGACTTTTATATGCTCATTAGATGCTTCAATACCAAGGATTAGGTTGGGGTCTATTCATTGTGGTGAATGTACATGTGGATTTACTGAAACTGCAGGCATTTTGTCTTATTCAACTAATCGACAGAAAAATTGGTTCAGGCATGAAAACAGTTGGACTTAACTAATTTTGGGGTGCAGAAAATGATGCTTAAATTTTGAAATTGGCTCTAGTTTTTATGGTACAGAGGTGTGTTGATATTTCTCACAGCATTTGATACAGTGCTAGGCAAGGAATACATCATCAGCCTTGCATCATCAGTTTTGCACCATCTAACTGACTAATAGATTGCTTCATCAATATTGCATCATCTCTGAATGATTAATGAATTGAGTCATCAGTGTTTCATCATCTCTAAATGACCAATGGTAGATGCCAAAGAAAGAACGATGATGTAAGCCTAATTAAACTTGCATCACACAACTCTATAAAAGGCACATGTTCTCCCTCTATCAATCACACAGCATTTTCAGTGGTCGACTGATATCATCATTCAGCTATTCAGTGATGCCTCGGACTTGCATTAATAAAGCAGATAATTTCTGCTATATCTGTGGTGAGGTAACTTTTGAGTCACAAAACTGAAACTTGACTCATATGGTTAACAAAGCCTACAACCTGTATTTTGGTTGCAAAATAGGAGATCAGGACAAGGATCAGGATTAGTGCCTTTGTGGTGACTTAAAGGTGGTTGCCCTCGTGCTTGGTCTCCAGGTTGGTTACACAAAGAACTGTAGTTTCCTACATGAATGGGACCGTCGAGCAAGACAAGAACACTACAAGAAAAGAGACTGGCCCCTCAGAAATGCACTACAGCTGGGGACTAAAAATGTTCTTCATCCAGCATTTGTCGAACCACAGAAAATTCTGTTACCTCCATTGCATATCAAGTTGGGTCTCATGAAGAACTTCATAAAGGCAATGGACAAAAATGGAGACGCATTCAAGTATCTCATTTGTCAATTTCCAAGGTTGAGTGAAGCAAAGATAAAGGAAAGAGTCTTCATTGGTCCTCAGATTTGTGTGCTTCTGCAAGATGAGGAGTTTCACCGTTTACTGCGTGGCAAGGAAATGGCTGCATGGGTAGCATTCCAGTTAGTGGTAACAAATTTACTTGGAAACACCAAGTCAGACAACTATAAAGACTGGTAGAAAATCTTCTTCAGGCGTATCATAATCTTGGCTGAAACATGTCATTAAAGATTCATATTTTGCATTCACATCTAGACTTCTTTGCACCAAACTACGGAGCAGTGAGTGACGAGCACAGTGAACTATTTCACCAGGAAATTGTGGCTATGGAAGTAATATCAGGGAAGATATCAGGGTAATTGGAACCCTTCAACGCTTGCAGATTACTGTTAGACAATCACCAGAGATATAATCCAATGCTTGAATATAAGAGACAAGTAAAAAGGAGCCGAGTATCCAGTGACTAAGGACAAATTTTGTACTGTGCAATAACGTATATTAATAGTTAAAATTAAAATTGTTCAAAGTGCTTAGACATGTGAATTAATTATATAGTAGTTTTATATACACTTGAGTTTCCTCTGAATACATCTAATAAAATTTGTTTGACAATACATGTGCAGTTTTATATTTGTAGAAGTAATAACTACATGTTATAATTATTAATTTACGTAACAGTAAAATGCAAACTCTTCGATTTCGCGGAAACTAAAGCCAAATAACAGTTTTCCTTGTCATACTTGAATTCAGCACATCAAAATCATTACGAAATGGCGAATTTGATTTCTGACCCAGATAACTTTTGAAATTTTGTTGCCAAGTGTTATTAATACAAAGAGTGAAATGGAAAAAGAAACATTGCAAAAATGCTTTAAAAATACATTTAACACTAAAATCTGTTTTTAAAAAAATAGAATAGTCTTTTTTATCACTTTTCTCTAAATGTTTTTCAATCAGTTTTGTTTTTAAGTTTACACATTGTATTAATTGGGACATTCTAATTAGAGAACCTTTATGCTGCTAAATCTAAACTTTATGTATATATGCAGTCTGACAGCTAAATGGCGTTGCCTGCAGGATATGTAGTCATGTAGCCAGTGGTATGCATAACTTTTATTAGAAAACTTTGAAATCATGAAATGCCTTTAAAGTAATCCTTTTCAAATACCACATGACCCATTTCACCCTTGGGTGGATTTTCTGAAGGCATAAGAAAACTACAGAGGACAAGTATTGTTTTGATTTACGGACCTATTCTATATGCACCAGAGCTGATGGCACTAAACATGAAAGTCTGTAGAAAGCCCTAGAAACTTCAGTGCCATACCACTACTGCAGCTACGGAGCTCATATCCTTCATTACACAAAGGTCAGGGAGACATAAAAGGAATATATTGTTTTTAGAAGTATAATGCCTTGTATAGTGCAAATGCTACAGCAAATTGCCAGCGAATATCTATATGCAGTAAATTACTAGTTAAGAGCTATATGGTGAGCGGATCACCCTGCGCTTTTGCATTACATACAGTTAGTGAGTTGTTTTTTGCCAAGATGAAATTCTTCATCTTGAAGTTCTTTTTGTAAGACTTTATAATACTTGGAAATGCCTAGAAGCTTTGTTCAGTTTCCCATTGTGTTTGCATACATATGTAACAGGAACTGAATGGATGGTGTATTTATCCAAAGAGAATCAAGCTTTGTTGGTTTCTGCTCTTCTAATCCCCGTACAATTCAGCTTATATTTGATAATTCTGCTCATCTTCTGCACACTTTTCGATTTTCGTCTATATGGAGCATTACTCTCCGGAGCTTACATGTTCCATCAACAAAGAAACATTCCCTAAATGCCTAATTCTCTCTCTTCTCTTCAAAGTTGAATGAGTCTCATATCCCAAGATCCTTGCATGTCTATTCCCACCAGGTTTTTATCACATGACATATCACTCCGATTCCTCTTTTGAGCCATGCAAAAAGATATTTGTTAAAGCACCAGTATTTTGCCTATATTATTATCTTTGTACATAATATAACATTTATAAATAACCAGCTGTGCATTTTTAATTTGCAAATTCATGGAGAAAAGTTCATTGTGTCTTGCTAGGGAGTTTGATTGACAAACCACAGGCATTTTTCAAATGAACATTATAAATGCAATGTCTTTTAATATACAGTTGAAACCAGAAGTTTACATACACTATCTAAAAAGACACATCTGCAGGTTTTTCTCACTATCTGACATGAAATCAGAATAAACCTTTCCTGTTTTAGATCAAATAGGAATAGTGATGAGCGAGTACGCTTGTTACTACTCGGTACTCGCACGAGTATCACTGTACTCGGGCTACTCGGCGGGTACCGAGTAATCTCGCGATACTCATGCTGTACTCGTGGTCTTCATCTCTGCATGTTGGCGCTCTTTTGAGAGCCAGCCCTCATGCAGGGATTGGCTGGCAGACCACTGCAATGCCACAGCCCTGTTAGTTGTGGAATTGCAGTGATTGGCCGGCCCGCACAGCGTGACCGAGCCTTTATACCGGCGGGCGCGCTGTGCTTTGCACACAGCCATCCAGACAGTCAGTGCAGGGAGATTGTTGCTGCTTCAATGAAAGGTTTGCGGCCCTTTATAGTTAGTTCCGGAGCAGGGCTGCAAACAGTGTGACCAGAAGTCCTTCTCAGGACTATTGTAGCTGTATACAGGCAGGCAGGGTATAACCAGGTCGGAGTACAGGAGCAGAGTCCTTCTCAGGACTATTGTTGCTGTATACAGGCAGGGCAGGCAGGGTATAGCCAGGTTGGAATACAGGCTAGTGACCAGAAGAGTCCTTCTCAGGACTATTGTAGCTGTATACAGGCAGGCAGGCAGGGTATATAGCCATTCCTAGTGGTGACCGTATACCAGCCTTCATCATATCTGGGGCTGGTGTACACAGTCTAAAACAGTCCTGATAGTGTCAGACTTCTCTGTAATTGTCGCTCCTAAAAAGCTGTTAGATTCTTAGTGCGTCCGTTCGTGCATTTAAAAACCGCACGTGTGTGCCTGTCGGTGGCAGCGTACAGGTGCACTTGTGTGCCTTTTGCACAAACTTGGATATAACACACAAGTCTAGTGAATAATACACGTCAGCAGTGTCTGATAGTGTCAAACTTCTCAGTAATTGTCGCTCCTAAAAACCTGTTAGGTTCTTAGTGCGTCCGTGCTTGCATTTAAAAACCGCATGTGTGTGCCTGTCGGTGGCAGCATACAGGTGCACTTGTGTGCGTTTTGCAAAAACTAGGATATAACGCACAAGTCTAGTGAATACATGTCAGCACAGCATTGCAAAATGCGCAAGGGCATTGGCAACGAACAAGGAAGTGGACGTGATGGTGGTGCAGGCAGAGGCCGAGGTCGTGTGCAAGCTCTAATTTCGCCACAACAAAGGGCCACATCTACTCGCTCGCACATCCTGTCCCAAATTCTTGGGGACCGCAGCAGTACATCGCTCTTGAACCAAGACCAGTGTCAACAGGTTGTTAGTTGGACAGCGGATAATGCTTCCAGTCAGATTGGCACCACCACAAACACTCTGTCTTCCACACGGTCAAGTGTCAGTAGCCATGATGATACTGCACCGCACATTTCAGAACCTGATCCTCCTTCCTACCACCAGACCGAGTACATGTCCACGGACATTACTGATCCCACACTTGGACACTCGGAAGAGCTGTTCACTTTTCCATTTGCACATTCTGGCCTCTCACCAGCTCTTGTTGAACGATCGTATGTACAGATGCCCAAATATTTGAGCAGCCACGTTCTCATGAAGTTGGCAACGTGTCTCAACAATGGGTGGACGATGATGAGACACAATTGTCAGGAAGAGGAACAGGGTGCTGAAGAGGAAGACGACGTGGTGGATGATCCAGTAACTGACCCAACCTGGCAGGAGGATATGCAGAGCGAGGACAGCAGTGCACAGGGGGAGGGAGGCATAGCATCCCAACAGGCAGTAAGAAGCAGGTTGGTGGCCCCAGGCAGAAGTCAGGCAACCGTTCCCCGGAACAACAACACGACACAAGGTGCCTGTAAAAATGTTAGGTCTTCCCGAGTCTGGCAGTTTTTAAAGTTGGCTCCAGATGATTCTAAAAAGGCCATTTGCAACACCTGCCATGCCAGCATCAGCAGGGGTACCAAAACTAGCAGCCTGTCCACCACCAGCATGATCAGGCACATGTCAGCCAAGCACCCGACTTTGTGGGATGTACAACAGAGTCGAGGAGCAGTGCTTGCTGATGTCACTGCTACGTCTTCGCTTGTTGTGCATGCGAGCCAATCCCCTGTCCATGCTGCCCGCGAACAAGCCTCCTCCGGCCCTGCACCTGCAGTTGCCCACGCAGAAATAACACCATCATCAAGCACGTCCTTGTCCCACCGCAGCGTTCAGTTATCCATTCAGCAAACCTTTGAACGCAGGCGCAAATACACTGCCAACGCCCCACATGCCACAGTTCTAAATGCTAACATTTCGCAACGGCTTGCGCTGGAAATGTTGCCTTTTAGGCTGGTGGAGACAGAAGCATTCCGCGACCTGATGGCGGCAGCTGTCCCACGTTAATCGGTCCCCAGCCGCCACTATTTCTCCCGGTGTGCCGTCCCCGCATTTCATAACCACGTGTCACAAAACATCACACGTGCCCTAAAAAACACTGTTTCAGCCAAAGTCCACCTAACCACAGACACATGAACAAGTACTTGTGGGCAAGGCCGCTACATCTCGTTGACGGCACACTGGGTTAATATTGTGGAAGCTGGGACCCAGTCTGAGGAACACGTCCTTCTCACACCAAGGATTGCAGGCCCTACCTCAGTCAGTGTTTCACCCACACTCTACAGCTCCGGAATGTCATGCTCCTCAGCCTCCTCCTCCTCCTGCGCATCCTCATCCACTTTACCCTCCACACCAGTCCCAAGCTGGAAGCACTGCAGCACTACCTCGGCGAAGTGGCAACAGGCTGTGCTGAAGCTAATCTGCATAGGTGACAAACCCCACAATGCAGAAGAGGTGTGGACAGCTCTGAAACAGCAGGCAGATCACTTGCTCACACCTCTGAACCTAAAGCCAGGAAAGGTCGTGTGTGACAATGGCCGGAACCTGGTGGCGGCTTTGAGGTGAGGCCAGCTGACACATGTTCCATGCGTGGCCCATGTGCTCAACCTTGTGGTTCAGCGGTTTCTAAAGTCATACCCAGAGCTGTCTGATCTGCTGGTAAAAGTTCGCCGCCTGTCTGCACATTTTCGAAAGTCACCTACTGCTTCAGCCGGCCTTGCCGGCTTTCAGCGCCGTTTGCATCTTCCGGCTCACAGACTGGTGTGTGATGTCCCCACGCGTTGGAATTCAACTCTGCACATGTTGGTCAGGATATGTGAGCAGAAGAGGGCAGTTGTTGAGTACCTGCATCACCTAAGCCATCGGGAAATAGGTCAAACTCCACACATAACACCTGAGGAGTGGAGATGGATGTCCGACCTATGTACCATCCTCCAAAATTTTAAGGACTCCACCAAGATGGTGAGCGGCGATGATGCCATTTTAGCGTCACTCACCATACTGCTTCTCTGCCTTCTAAAACGTTCTCTGCTCAAAAACAAACATGATGCATTGCAGGTGGAGCGCGATGAGTTGGAGCAAGAAACAGTAGTGGGTGTGGGTGATAACACACAGCCCAGCCTCGTCTCATCACAACGTGCAGTGGAGGACTATGACGAGGAGGAGGATGAAGACAGGGAGCAACTCTCCGGCCAAATTGAGGATATGACATGCACACCAGTCATATCCTCGGTTCAGCGTGGCTGGCCAGAGGACAGGGTAGATGAGGAGGAGGAGGAGGACAGCATGTTCAGTCATCGTGTTGGTCAGGATACTGAAGTGATGGCTGTTAAGAGTCTGGCGCACATGGCTGACTTTATGGTAAGCTGCCTGTCTCGTGACCCTCGCGTTAAGAACATCTTGGCCAACAATCATTACTGGTTGGTAACACTGTTAGACCCACGCTACAAGGAGAACTTTGTCTCTTATTCCCGAGGCGGAGAGGTCAGCCAAAATGCAGCAGTTCCAGAAGGCCATAGTCACGGAAGTAGGCAAAGCATTCCCCTCACAAAACGCTAGCGGCATAGGTCAGGAATCAGTGGACAACCAAGGCGTACAGCCGAGAGGGGCACAAGTCCAATCCGCCAGAGGTAGGGGAACAGTCTTTAAGATGTGGGACAGTTTTCTCAGCCCCTCACGTACCACAGCCCCTGAGGTGCGGGGTAGTGCCACAAGAAATGCTAAGTTTGCCCAGATGCTCAAGGAGTACCTTGCAGATCAAACAACTGTACTCCGACATTCCTCTGTGCCTTACAATTATTGAGTATCCAAGCTGGACACATGGCATCAATTGGCTCTCTACGCCTTGGAAGTCCTGGCCTGCCCTGCCGCTAGCGTTTTGTCAGAGCGTGTTTTTAGTGCCGCAGGTGGAATCATTACAGATAAACGCACCCGCCTGTCAACTGAAAATGCTGACAGGCTGACTCTGATCAAGATGAATAAGGGTTGGATTGGGCCAGACTTCATCACACCACCAGCAAATGAGAGCGGAATTTAAATTTTGTAACGGGAATTTGCCATGTACCTCCACTCACCCACGGGTACACACTTCTGGACTTTGGCTAATCGCCGGACTGCTTCTCCTTCTCCTCATGCGCCACCATGATGACCGTTACAATAGTTAGGCCGTTGTTTCAGGTATACCCCCAGTGGTAAATTTTTTCACCCATTCTTTCAGAATGGGCATTATAACGACAGGAGACCCGCTCCTTTGCAATGGGAACAATGTTTTGAGGCCCTCATGCATGTCTCTATCCATGGACAATGTGGAGCCTCCCAATTTTTGGCTGCCCTGCCAAAGGGCTATACTACAATAGACCCACTTCCTTACAATGGGCACTTCAGGTTTACAGGCCCTCATGCACGTCTCTATCCAGGGACAATGTGGAGCTTCCCAATTTTTGGCTGCCCTGCCAAAGGGCTATACTACAATAGACCCATTTCCTTACAATGGGCACTTAAGGTTTACAGGCCCTCATGCACTTCTCTATCCAGGGACAATGTGGAGCTTCCCAATTTTTGGCTGCCCTGCCAAAGGGCTATACTACAATAGACCCATTTCCTTACAATGGGCACTTCAGGTTTACAGGCCCTCATGCACGTCTCTATCCAGGGACAATGTGGAGCCTCCCAATTTTTGGCTGCCCTGCCAAAGGGCTATACTACAACAGACCCACTTCCTTACAATGGGCACTTCAGGTTTACAGGCCCTCATGCACGTCTCTATCCAGGGACAATGTGGAGCTTCCCAATTTTTGGCTGCCCTGCCAAAGGGCTATACTACAATAGACCCATTTTCTTACAATGGGCACTTAAGGTTTACAGGCCCTCATGCACTTCTCTATCCAGGGACAATGTGGAGCTTCCCAATTTTTGGCTGCCCTGCCAAAGGGCTATACTACAATAGACCCACTTCCTTACAATGGGCACTTCAGGTTTACAGGCCCTCATGCACGTCTCTATCCAGGGACAATGTGGAGCCTCCCAATTTTTGGCTGCCCTGCCAAAGGGCTATACTACAATAGACCCACTTCCTTACAATGGGCACTTCAGGTTTACAGGCCCTCATGCACGTCTCTATCCAGGGACAATGTGGAGCCTCACAATTTTTGGCTGCCCTGCCAAAGGGCTATACTACAATAAACCCACTTCCTTACAATGGGCACTTCAGGTTTACAGGCCCTCATGCACGTCTCTATCCAGGGACAATGTGGAGCCTCCCAATTTTTGGCTGCCCTGCCAAAGGGCTATACTACAATAGACCCACTTCCTTACAATGGGCACTTCAGGTTTACAGGCCCTCATGCACGTCTCTATCCAGGGACAATGTGGAGCCTCCCAATTTTTGGCTGCCCTGCTAAAGGGCTATACTACAATAGACCCACTTCCTTACAATGGGCACTTCAGGTTTACAGGCCCTCATGCACGTCTCTATCCAGGGACAATGTGGAGCCTCCCAATTTTTGGCTGTCCTGCCAAAGGGCTATACTACAATAGACCCACTTCCTTACAATGGGCACTTCAGGTTTACAGGCCCTCATGCACGTCTCTATCCAGGGACAATGTGGAGCCTCCCAATTTTTGGCTGTCCTGCCAAAGGGCTATACTACAATAGACCCACTTCCTTACAATGGGCACTTCAGGTATACAGGCCCTCATGCACGGCTGTATGCAGGGGCATTGGTGAACCTCACAATTTTGGACTGCCCTGGAAAAGGAAAATACTACATAGACTCACTTCCTCAAAATGGGCACATTAGACTCAAGAGGCCTTCATGTATGTCTCTTCTCAGGGACATCGGAGTGCCACACAATGTTTTCACGTAAAATCTTTCATTTAATTTCAAAAAGTAACATACACCAGCTCTATCTCACTATTGGGTATGTGCCCTTAACATTTCCGCCATGAAAATTCATTTTGGTGTCATTTTGGAAGGTTTTCTGGTGAGTCCGTGAAAATGGCGTAAAACTCGGACAAAATTGTTCACAGCTGTGACTTTTGAGTGATAAATGCTTCAAGGGGTCTTCCTCATGCTGTTGCCATGTCATTTGAGCACTCTTCTGAGACTTTTGTGACATTTTTAGGGTTTCTACATGCTGCCGGGGGGTTATTTCATAAAAATACTCTGGTCTCCCATAGGATAACATTGGGCTCGGTGCTCGGGCCGAGTACACGAGTATCTTGGGATGCTCGACCCGAGCTTTTTGGTACTCGCTCATCACTTATTAGGAACCAAAAATATTTATATTTGCCAAATGCCAGTATAATGAGAGAGAGAATGTTTTAAGGCATTTTTTTATTAGTTTCTGAAAAGTCAAAAGTTTTTATATATTCATTAGTATTTGCTACCATTGCCCTTGGGTCAAATATTTTTGATCACAATAGTTGGTAGGCATTTGGGCCCATTCCACCTGATAACTGGTGTAACTAAGCCATGTATGTAGGATGCCTTGCTCGCACTTGTCTTTTCAGCTTTGCCCCTGTTAAATATGATTGAGATAGGGGGTTTTGTAATGGCCACTCCAAAACATTGACTTTATTATCCTAAAGCCACTTTGTAACCAGTTTGACAGTTCGCTTCAGGTCATTGTATATTTGGAAGACCCGTTTCTGCCCAAGCTTTAACTTCCCCTGCTGATGTCTTGAGTTGTTGCTTCAGTATGGCCACAATCTATCCTCATGATGCCATCTATTTTGTGAACTACATCAGTCCCTCCTGCAGCAAAATAACCCCACAACATAATGCTACCACCTCCCGTGTTTCACATGTGAGATAGTGTTCTTAGGCTTTAAAGCTTCTCCTTGTTTCCTCCAATAAGAACGATTTTTATTATGTATGGCTACACAGGTCAATTTTAGTTTCGGCAGACAACAGGACATGCCTCCAAAATTAAGGTGTTTGTTCTTGTGTACATTTTCAAACATTAATCTGGCTTTTTTTATCTTTCTTTTGGAGTGATGGCTTCTTCCTTGATGAGTGGCCAATCAAGCTATACAGTACTCGTTTCACTGTGGATAATGACACAATCTTACCAGATTCCGCCAGCTTTTTCACAAGATCTTTTGGTTTTGTTCTTGGTTTGATATGCACATGTCTGACCAAAGCACATTCATCTCTGGTATACAGAACCCGTCTCGTTCCTGAGTGGTATGATGGCTGGACATTCCCATCTTGTTTGTATTTGCATATAACTGTTTGTACATATGAAGCAGCCACCTACAAGTACCTGGAAATTGCATTCAAGGATGAACCAGACTTGTGCCAGTCCACAATTCTCTTTGTGAGATCTTTGCTTACTTTTTTTCACTTTCCTCTGTTGTTACACAAAGAAACAGAGAGTTTCAGGTGTGCATTAAAATACATCCACAGGTGTGTCTCTAGTTAACTCAGTTGTTGCCAATAAACCTATAAGAAGCTTCCAAAGATATGACATCATTATAGGCTGTCCCATATTGTGTAAAGGTATAGTACTCTTAGTGTATGTAAACTTTTGACTATGCAGAAAGTAATAAAAATGCCTGAAAACATTTTATCTCCCTCATTATTCTGGCATTTGGCAAATATAAATAATTTTGGTAATCCTAATTGACCTAAAACTGGAAAGGTTTATTCTGATTTCATGTCAAATAGTGAGAAAAACATGCATGTGTGTAGTTTTAGATAGTGTATGTAGACTTCTGGTGTCAACTGTATATTGTTTAGATTGTGGACCATATTATATATTTTGTTTTGGGGCAAAATTCGCAACCCCATCTAGATTTGTAAGAACAATCTATATTGCCAATCTGTCGAAACCCCCATTCAGTTTCCACCATTGATTAATTTTTCTTTAAGTTAAGTAGCGCATGCTAGGGAGGTCTGATTACTAATCAGGTCTGATAACTTGTAGAGAGTAGGTGGCAGAAATTTTAAAGAAGACTTGTCACTAGGTCAAAAGTAGCCAGTTTTCCTGTTATTTTATTTTAAAGGTAACCTTTAATGTAAAAAAAAGCTGATAACTTACAGATATGGGGTTAATCTACAGGATAATAGCATTCTGAAGCTGCTTGATGAATGCACTGAGAGCCTCGCTGCCGGGAGGAAAAGAACTTTATTCCTTCTGGGGGAGCCTTGAGCTTTCAGTCATAGGGGTGGCGCAGGTGTGGTTTCAGTCACAACTCTGTATATCGTGAAAGGCGACTGTATCCTCTCCATTGGCCCTGACTGACAGGTGGCTCTAAAGAATGGTATTAACATGGAGATTATTTGTAGGTTAATAGCATTTTTTAATTGACGGGTTCCCTTTAAAGTCTTGACCAAGCATTTGTTGCACACATTGCTATAATGTAGAGCAGCCTAAACACACCCCTTGAGAATCCTGTGACGTCCAAAACTACTATTGAATAAAAATACAGAGTTGTTTGGAACAATATGATGGATCTAAAATAAAAAAAGAAAGAAAAAAACCCTGAATATTTTCAGAAGAGGAGTGGAAATAAAATAAGAGCCAAAAACTCGCCAATTTTGAAATACTGACAGATCCTTTTTAAAGCTCACGTGCACATTAGATAGCTGTCAACTGAACAATTATTCAGCCAACAGCTACGAAGACCGGTTACACTATCCACAGGATCAAAGAATATATTCTTCATGAAAGAGCTGCTGCCAAATTTCTCTGCCAGAGGGTTATCTCCCAGAGAAATGCAGATCTGGATACATCTCTCCACTGACACCATCTGTCAGAGGAAAGCTACTATACACATTACATAGGTGACCAATCCCGCTGATATTGGCAGATTCAGGTGTATTTTAATGTTTATAGGTCAGATATTCACTTATTAGGCAGATACCTATAGGTGAAAAAACAAAGGCAATTATTTGCTCTCTGAAGGGAAGCTAGTATGCAAGTTATGCAATGGCATGTAAAATGGGAATGATTGACCACTGTACAACTAAGGAGCTTGGAAGTTAAAGTGTCTCAGAAACCTAAGTTAACTTTTTTATTGTAGCAACTGGTTACATTTTTGAACTTTTGAATGTCTTTATTAGGCATTTTACTCCATAGTTTGTTTTGCGCAATAGTACATTGTGTTATGCAAACAACTACACTGACAGTTGTAGCTACAATTCATACATGTTGACTTCTTTGTATGTTCTTTGCATTGAAATGTTTGACAACTTTTATGACTTGTTTTGGTAAAGGCTTCTGCAAAAGAAACAGCGATCTGTAAATGATTACCCAAAGAGTACACACATTTTTCATGAAATGTGTTGGAGCAGGTTTTTCGGAAAATACGATGAAAAGTCATGTTTGACTTTAGTTGATTTTGTATGTGTTGGTTTTCCAAGTAAAAATAAGTTATAAAATAAGATGTTTTATATCTAAAATCAATAAGGAAAGAGTAAACTCATTCTAATTTTAGTGTATATGATAAAATGTACAACTACAGAATAAGAAAGATGAGCAGATCCATACTTGGAAAATCAAATTCTAATCAAATTAGAAATCCACTGAAATCCACAATTCTACACAAATGCCCGGCTCTATAACACATGTGCTGCCCACTCTGGGAGTGGGCTAATGATGTCAGGTGCAGGCTACCCAATAATGCTGTGCAGAATCCGGTTTACTTAAGGGGGCTTTACATGTTGCGACATCGTTTCCGAAATATCGTCGGGGTCACGTCGTTAGTGACACACATTCGGCGCCAGTAGCGACATCGTAATGTGTAAATCCTAGGTGCGACGATAAACGATCGCAAAAGCGTCAAAAATCGGTGATCTGTGTAGCGTCTTTCATTTTCATAATGTCGGGTCAACCGCACGATGTTGTTTGTTGTTCCTGCAGCTCCACACATCGCTGTGTGTAAACCCACAGGAGCGACAAACATCTCCTTACCTGCGTCCCGATGGCAATGCGGAAGGGAGAAGGTGGGCGGGATGTTATGTTCCGCTCATCTCCGCCCCTCCGCTTCTATTGGCCGGCCGATTAGTGACGTCGCGGTGACGTCGCTGTGACACCGAACGCACCTCCCCCTTGAAGGAGGGATATTCCTACCAGTGGGAGCTGTCAGCAGTGGCCGGTGGATCTGCACCTTTTTGTACTATACATATAGTCCTATATACAAACAGGGCTTAGTGCCTTTAATAGGACGTAATCCGATTACTGATCCACCTTCCACTCACAGCTGGGACATTATGCACAATGTGGATTAGTGACTGAACAGTTTGTTTATATCTAACAAGTGATTTAACATCATCTAACCCTCTTTTTTGTTTGTCTACTTAGTGATATAATGGGCATTAAGGTATTTGCTATGTGTAGCATAATAAAATTAACTAAATAGCCCAATTTATATATAACTAAAGAGGAGGTGGTGTTGCAGATTTTTGCACAGTACTTGTCACTTTAACCCATTGCGGTATTCATGTGTGTTATGTGTGTTATTGTTTGCTGCTATTTCGTGTTTTTTTGCTGTAAACATCCGTTTCATTGTGTGTTGAGTTTTTAATATATTTAATAAAGATTATTTATTACTTGGGACATTTGTGCTCCTTTTTGAAAAAATGCCATAAACAGATATTTTTTCAGAATATTGTTATTGTTATGAAATGGGAGTGTCCTCCTACAAAGAGACCGTTTTTGTGCTAATTTATTTAAAGTCCGTCTGAATCCGCCAAACAGAACTTCCATGTGATTCGCTCAACTCTAATTGAGAATTTTAAATACAAATGATTAGTCTTGAGCAAGAAAGAAGTGGATTTTGCTGATGTTATATTACAAAGTGGCTTATTTTCATTTGTTCTATTGGTTTATGTAAAAAGTAAAATAACAGTTATTCTTTAAGCTTATCCTTCTGATATTTTAGTTTCAAACAGTTTATAACAAAATGCTAATGTCAAATTGGAATATTTTCCTCAAGATATGTCTGTTAACTCAAATAATTGCTTCACAATGTATTTTCATTTGACGTTTTTTAAATTATTACAGGTCGCGAACAATCAGAAGACAAAAATATTACAGCATGGTGCTTTCACTCAAGCTGTTCCATTTAAGGAGGAAAAGTTCCACCGGCACGTAAGGTTGGTAGAAAGATTATCATTTACCTGATTTCAGTCATTTCAATGCTCATAATGGAAACTTTTGACTTGAAGTTCCAAAACATGCACCTGATATATAAAATAAACAAATAAACATAAAAATTTGCAACATACTTGGATAGGAATTATAACTTTAATTACCTTAGCAGATATGATGGATTTTTTTTAGTCTTGTTAGACTGCTAGTAAAATATGACTGGGGATCAAAACTCTAGATACCCCATGATCAGCAGAAGAAAGTGCTGTTGAGTATACCTTCAATGTGTACCCAGGCACAGCAGCTCAACTGTCACAATTCCTCTGTGCTGAACATCTTTCCTTTGGAAATGCTCTGCTGCGCTTTCTTGAGTTACTGAGCTAGCACTCTGATTGACAGCGCTGGATTCCATGTTGGTGTTGATTACTCAGGTGTTCCACCTTCCCTGCTCAGGGTTCTTTACTGAGCCTGCTTGCCCAGAAGCTTGCCAGTTTTATTCTCTTGTTTTGCAGCTGTGCTGTTGGCTTGTGTCTCTGCTAGTGTTCCAATCTTTGTTTTCTAACCCTGGACTGTTATTTGACTCCTTTCTGCCTGATCCCTGTCCCTAGCCTGCCTTTTGACCTCGGACCGTTACCTGACCAGTGACCACGTCTCTGCTTGCTCCCTGAACGTATTACATGCTCTCCTGGATTTATGACCCTAAGATATTGACTTGACTACGCCACTATTTACTCCTTAAGCTCATAAGTGTCCTCCCGTTACAAGACCCCGACTTGCCTGACTACTCTTCCATCCGTACTTCCTGTAAGTAGTGGCTAGCATCACATCCTCTTTATGTGTGGTTCTGCCTGCAGTTCAACCACTCAACTATAAATTCTATTGAGCCAAAGTATGAGGAACAGCTGTGTTTGAGTAAATATTAGAGCACCTTGGGCCCATTGTTATGCTGATCGAGACAGTCTTGACCATATATTTATTGCCTCCTCTAATGACAATCTATTATTGAGCTTAATAAGTTAAAGCAGCTGATTGTTTAAGGATATTAAGAGAAAATATCTCGCATGGATAAGCCCAGATAAAAATGATGCACATTAAACAGAGATGAATCTAGGTTCTCTTTGCAGCCCCAGAACAAAAATCAAGTACAGAGCTTATGTCTACAGACAGCTTAATCAGTTTGAATAGTCATTAATGAGACCACTTATATGCAATTATTATTATTATTTATTATTATAGCGCCATTTATTCCATGACGCTTAACAACTGAAAAGGGTATACATAAAATCAAGTACAATAATCAGGGAGAGGACCCTGCCCACGAGGACTCACAGTCTACATGGGATGGGTGAGGATACAGTAGATGAGGGTAGAGCTGGTTGCACAGTGGTGTACTGGTCTGAAGGTTATTGTAGGTAGAGGTGGGTCTTCAGGTTTCTTTTGAAGCTTTCCATGGTAACTGAGAGTCTGATATGCTGGGGTAGAGTGTTCCAGAGTATGGGGGAGGCATGGGAGAAATCTTGTATGTGATTTTGGGAAGAGGAGATAAGAGAAGAGTAGAGAAGGAAATCTTGTGAGGATCTGAGGTTGCATACGGGTAGGTACCGAGAGACTAGGTCACAGATGTATGAAGGAGACAGGTTGCGGATAGCTTTGTATGTCATAGTTAGTGTTTTCAGCAGGAGTCTTTGTGCAATGGGAAGCCAGTGAAGGGATTGACAGAGTGGTGAGGCTGGGGAATAGCGAGGGGAGAGGTAGATTAGTCGGGCCACAGAGTTTAGGATAGAATTTGGATACTTTCAAACATGTGTCATTTAGCTATACTTCTTAATACTCTAAAAAATGGAGAAAGTTGTAGTCGTTCATAAAAGCATGTATCACACCTTAAAATAAGATCAAGATTTTAGCACTTGCGGGTGGTGTTTTTGTGAATTGTGGGTATGTGTATTGTAATTATAATGTGTGTAGTGGGAAAAATAGGAGTGCAAGCACCCACAGAATAGCTTAGAATGAACTGCCAAATAGCCCTCAGCAAAAGTTCTAACACCATTACCACCATGTCCAGGTATGAGAGATATCTACTGGCATTAATAATTTTGCTCCACGTTATTGAGGTTGAAGGATTTGATCAACCACCAAAGAAGTGCAAAAGAAGAATGTGGGTGAAAAGTTAGCTACAAGAGCAGGAACATTTTCGCACCAGTCTCTATTGAAATAAATCAGAAGTCGAAATCCAAATTTTTGCAAATATCTCCATATGTTTGAGTCTTTATTTGTGAAGTTGCTGGAGATGGTCACACCATTAATAATAAAAACAGCACGCCTTTTTACACACAAAAAATAATCCACTCCTCTAGTCGATGTGTTGACGAGGTAGTAGCGACTTATTACACTTTTATACCGATAATCGATAATTTTTAAGCAAGTTGAAAGATCTGGTTTTGCGAGAATCGAATAATATTATGATCACTTGCAGCTATTGCACACTGCGAATATTGATTTGTTTCTAATGATATTGTGATTTTCCTCGCGATTTTTACTCCGTCTAATAAGGACTTGCAACCCAAGCAATGGAGTACTGTGATGCATGAATGGAGCATTTTCCTGCTGAAAAATCATGGTTTTCTTGAAATATATAGACATTTTCCTGTACCTCTACTTGCAGAAAACATCTTCTAAAACTGGCAGAAAGTTTGGGATTTGATTTTGATTCCACCTTCATCCTTTAAAAGTCTAACTAGTTTATCTATAATATTATCAGCCCAAAAGCAGTATCCCAACATCACTATACTGGCATTTAAGTCGAAGTGGAGGTCTGTACCCCATGCTGATTCACACATGTGCCCATCCATCTAGTCCAACAAGAGGTACTCATCTCACAAGTCCATAAAACCTTTGAAAAATATGTCTTCAGATATTTCTTGGGCCAGTCTTGACCTTTCAATTTATATGTTTTACTCAATGGTGGTCAGGTTACAGCATTTTTAACCTTGGTCATGTCTCTGAGCACTGAACACCTTGTACTCCTGGGCTCTCCGGGGAGGTTGCAGTTCTGAAATATGAGAGCACTGGAGTATAATGGGTTCCTGTTGGCTTTACATTTGACTCTTCTCAAATCTCTGTCATTTAATGTGCATGATTATTTTCCTAATATGTTTTTTGTGACCCTTTTGATTATTTGCAACAAACCTTTTGATAATTCTATGATCATGCTCTGTTATCTTTTAAAGAGTGCTGCATTCCTCAGTAAGACTTTTAATATTTTTTGATTTTTCAGAGTCCTTTCGCCTGAGAAAAGCAAGCAGTGAAATAGTTGTGTACACCATGATAAAGGGTATTAATATTCTTAGACCACACCCTCCCTCATTAAATAAGTACAGATCATCTGATATGCTTTAAACTAATAAGCATTTTATACAGCTTGGGGTATAAAATCTTCATAAAAATAATATAGTGAAAATACTCAATCGTCTAATAGGTCTGTACACAATGTATACTTATCCTGAATAAAAATACCTGCCCTACAATGTTCCTCTGATTAAATAATTGCCCCTCACAGTGCTGGATGCACAAACTATTCACAATGTGACCACCGAACTGTCCCTTTTTTTATTTATGACCTCCGCAATGTCCTTTCCTATGAAATAATTCCTCATCCACACTCTTAGTACTTATGAACTATAACCACCTTTCTATTAGCTATAACCACTACAATGGCCTCCCTTATTAGCTATATTCATGACACTGTCTACCTTTCTTAAGTACAACTGCTTCACTGTCTACCCTGATTATCTATAACCATCACAACAGCCCAATCTTATGTTCCCCTAATATACTGCCCCCTTTCCAATTTGTGTATCCTTTTCACAGTCTTCTAACACTCTGTCCAACTATAATGCCTAGCCTCTAGAGATAGGCCCCTTCTCAGACTACTCCCTCTGCATACTGTCCCTTTTTTACTGTCCCAGCATGCTGCCCACTCTCGATTATGCTCCCCAAACTACCCAATCTTTATACTGTGTCCCCTTACACTTTTGTCCTCTATACTGTTACTTTACACTTGCTCTCCCGTACTGTCTTCTACACTTTTCTCCCCCCATAATGTCCCCTCACACTTTCCTTCACCCATACTATCCTCTAAGGGCGGCGTTACATAAGATAATATATCGTGCAATCACATGAGCGATCACACCGGCCCCCATCGTTTGTGCATCGCACAAAGTCGTTAAACCCCCGTCACACGTACTTACCTCCCTAATGACATCGCTGTGGGTGGCGAACATCCTCTTCCTTATGGGGGGAGGGACGTTTGGCGTCACAGCGACGTCACACAGCAACGGGCCAATAGAAGCGGAGGGGCAGAGATGAGCGGGACGTAACATCCCGCCCACCTCCTTCCTTCCTCATTACAGGCAGGACGCAGGTAAGCTGCGTTCCTCGTTTCCGGGGTGTCACACGTAGCAATGTGTGCTGCCATTGGAATGACGAACAACCGGCGCGCAGAAGGAGGAACGACATTATGGAACGAGCAACAATAAGGTGAGTATTTTTACTCGTTCACAGTCGTTCGGAGGTGTTACACGGTACGACATCTCTAACGATGCTGGATGTGCATCACGAATTCCGAGACCCCGTCGACATATCGCAAGATATATCGTACCATGTAACGCCGCCCTAACACTTTTCCCTTATACTGTTCCCTCACACTTTTCTCCTGACATATTGGCCCATCACACTTCTCTCTCTACATACTGTTCTCTCACAATTTGTTCACACAAATGTTTTTGTCACACTTTTCTTCCCCATACTGTAACCTCACAACAAACCCCTGTCCACTTAAAATAAACCTCCTCTGTATCTTTGAAACTTTATTGTTGCTCTCTGGTGACTGAATTATCTACTGTCGATTCTCACTGCTGGGGGCCAGCAAAATGTCACCACCTAGCCGCATTAGGAGGCATAACAGTGTTTCCCTGTTGGTTGTGCCCTCCAGATGCCCTGCCTGCCCCTTCCCCATTTATTTCCCTTCAGAATAACAAACACATGTGTAATGTGTAGACCATTTTCTGTGAATGCAAGTTTCAGTTCACATTTTTCCTGTATGTGCATTCATTTTTTTTCCTGTGTGTAATTTTAAGGAAATCTTTTCTTTTTCATTTTTTCTTAGAATCAGATTAATTTTTGGTTATTTTACAATGGCTGGCAAATAACATTGTCTGATTTTTCATTTTTTTCCGGCTTTGCTGTACTCAAAATGTCCTGCAATACTCCTTTTTGTTCGCCCTGACAATAGCCAGGGCTATGACACAGCTTGTAACTCTTTTAGTTTCCTTGGTGAAGTGTTTCAAACCTACAGTTCATGTTTGCCAAGATTTCTTTTCTTCTAGTGAACACAAAACCAATAATTACATGTACGAAGTTAGAAAGAAGAGGTAATAATATTGAAATAAATGTATTACAACAGGAATGCTTAGTGTTTTAGCTTTTGTGTATGCATGTACCTCCAGACAATCTTTAATGTTGAGTTAACAAAGAATGAATAAGTGATTGGAAGTGTGTAGCCTTGCCGGAAGTCGGAGATTATAACAAGGCTTAATTGTAAAGCATCCAGTAAGGCTATTGAAGGTTCTAGGGTGACGATACGGGAATAAGCAGTACCGGGTACTATAATTTCTGAATACTAAAAAAGACACGTATAATCTATTGAATCAGGAAATCCATTATCCCGAGAACTCTGTATAGCCAAAGAGAAGAAAGAGTAAATAGCTGCTTTATAATTACATACACCAAACAGAATATGACTACATTTTATCATATATCAAAGTCACAGAGGAGTTCTGCTGAATAATGTAATAGGGTAGGGAATAACAGGAACATATAGAAATAGTCTGACAAGCAAAAGCCTATTATTTCAGTGCTCAAAATAAAAATATCTTCTCTATTCTCTAACACTTAGTCATACATCTCATTTATGTCATACAATTGTAAAAAACAAATCTGGCAGGTTTTCAAATGCAAAACCAAGAGATTGTAGTGTTTATTGGAACATTACTATATTATGACTGACATTTACCATGACCTTGGTAGTTAAAGTACCTACTCTTACTATTGGGTTACGTTTTATACTTGTTTTGTGGTCTGGCGGGAAGTTTTATATTTTTGTGTACACATGTATATATTTGGCGGGTAAATTGGTATATATTCTGACCTGTGAATGTGTTACATGACTTTGTTTGTAATGTACTTTTATGAAGGTTTTAATGGAGGGTGTATATCTAGTGGCAGAGTAGGGAGTAACAGGGATAGCCATCAAGGAACGGGTGCACCGTACAAATTAGGGTGGTATTACCTCCGTTGTCAGGCAGGAGGAAGTGCAGGGCAAGGCCCATGACCTGACCGACCTTATTGGACTACCTATGCTTTGACCTAAACCGGCCATCTCTTCTGTAACCCTTACTGGTTTCTGCCCCATAAACTACCCTGATGTAATTAATACACACCACTTTGCTGTTTGCCTGGTATCCCTGTGATTTTATATATATTAACTAATAAAAGTTACTGTTTTTAGACATTTTTTGGTGTATAGTATAGTACTACAAAGCTATTCTTTCAGGGCCATTATTTAGTTTTCCTCATGCTAAAAATGTAATAAAAAGTATACTTTATAAGGCTTTAATTAGAGCTCTATGATTTCTCTTGTCCAATTTCCAGCAATGTTTTCTATCATATTTGATCAGTATTTGAGTTTTTACTATCAATATTTAATTAGGGATTTTCTCAAATGCACCCCCCCAAAAAAACGGCAAAGTTTCCACAGCCCATTATAATGTTAAAGATGGAAAGCAAATGGATGGCAAGCAAATGGTTTTTGCGTTTTCTCCTTAATTTTCATGGACGCACAGGGAGTCTTAGACTAGTTTGACCTGCAACTCAGCAAAAAGAGGCATAACTTCTTTTTGTGGACCCCACAGTCTAAAAAAAAAAATAAAGCATGCAAACAGCTTTCTAGGTTATAATGGCTACATGCATGGGACAAACCTAGGAAATGTACATTACCAGAAAAGCAGAAATAAAAGTACAATATTTCGAGCTGTACGTTAATTAAATATTCCCGTACACAGTCGATATAAATTGTAAGAAAAATCATTTGGCAAATAGCTATCTCTTAAGATGCTCCAAATTTTATAAATCAAGTCACTTGAAGGGCTCAAAATATGCCCAGAAGTAGCCTTGGCATATTTGTGTGCATTTTTGGTTGAAAATGTGTGCCTATTATTACTGAAAAGAGTTTAAAAATGGTTACTGGTTCCAGGATTGCAGTATGCGGGAGCCATTACAGCAATGCACATCATACACCTCCGGAGGTTACACTGCATACAGTTAGGTCCAGAAATATTTGGACCGTGACACAATTTTCGCGAGTTGGGCTCTGCATGCCACCACATTGGATTTGAAATTAAACCTCTACAACAGAATTCAAGTGCAGATTGTAACGTTTAATTTGAAGGTTTGAACAAAAATATCTGATAGAAATTGTAGGAATTGTACACATTTCTTTACAAACACTCCACATTTTAGGAGGTCAAAAGTAATTGGACAAATAAACCAAACCCAAACAAAATATTTTTATTTTCAATATTTTGTTGCGAATCCTTTGGAGGCAATCACTGCCTTAAGTCTGGAACCCATGGACATCACCAAACGCTGGGTTTCCTCCTTCTTAATGCTTTGCCAGGCCTTTATAGCCGCAGCCTTCAGGTCATGCTTGTTTGTGGGTCTTTCCGTCTTAAGTCTGGATTTGAGCAAGTGAAATGCATGCTCAATTGGGTTAAGATCTGGTGATTGACTTGGCCATTGCAGAATGTTCCACTTTTTTGCACTCATGAACTCCTGGGTAGCTTTGGCTGTATGCTTGGGGTCATTGTCCATCTGTACTATGAAGCGCCGTCCGATCAACTTTGCGGCATTTGGCTGAATCTGGGCTAAAAGTATATCCCGGTACACTTCAGAATTCATCCGGCTACTCTTGTCTGCTGTTATGTCATCAATAAACACAAGTGACCCAGTGCCATTGAAAGCCATGCATGCCCATGCCATCACGTTGCCTCCACCATGTTTTACAGAGGATGTGGTGTGCCTTGGATCATGTGCCGTTCCCTTTCTTCTCCAAACTTTTTTCTTCCCATCATTCTGGTACAGGTTGATCTTTGTCTCATCTGTCCATAGAATACTTTTCCAGAACTGAGCTGGCTTCATGAGGTGTTTTTCAGCAAATTGAACTCTGGCCTGTCTATTTTTGGAATTGATGAATGGTTTGCATCTAGATGTGAACCCTTTGTATTTACTTTCATGGAGTCTTCTCTTTACTGTTGACTTAGAGACAGATACACCTACTTCACTGAGAGTGTTCTGGACTTCAGTTGATGTTGTGAACGGGTTCTTCTTCACCAAAGAAAGTATGCGGCGATCATCCACCACTGTAGTCATCTGTGGACGCCCAGGCCTTTTTGAGTTCCCAAGCTCACCAGTCAATTCCTTTTTTCTCAGAATGTACCCGACTGTTGATTTTGCTACTCCAAGCATGTCTGCTATCTCTCTGATGGATTTTTTCTTTTTTTTCAGCCTCAGGATGTTCTGCTTCACCTCAATTGAGAGTTCCTTAGACCGCATGTTGTCTGGTCACAGCAACAGCTTCCAAATGCAAAACCACACACCTGTAATCAACCCCAGACCTTTTAACTACTTCATTGATTACAGGTTAATGAGGGAGACGCCTTCAGAGTTAATTGCAGCCCTTAGAGTCCCTTGTCCAATTACTTTTGGTCCCTTGAAAAAGAGGAGGCTATGCATTACAGAGCTATGATTCCTAAACCCTTTCTCCGATTTGGATGTGAAAACTCTCATATTGCAGCTGGGAGTGTGCACTTTCAGCCCATATTATATATATATAATTGTATTTCTGAACATGTTTTTGTAAACAGCTAAAATAACAAAACTTGTGTCACTGTCCAAATATTTCTGGACCTAACTGTATACTGTGTATCTCCACTACACCTGGTAACTTAAATTATCTGATAATTTAAGACAATTTATTGCTTGTATATATAGGTTCTCGACAGACACAGGTACTCTGCACTTTCTACCCCTGAGGAAGCCACCTTGGTGTGGCGAGTTGCGTGGGGTCTTCCTCTCCCTCCATCTCCCTCATGATTCTGTTCATTTAAACACTTTGCCCTTGCAGAAACAGGTCTTGTGCGTGCATTTTTCTATCACATCTTGTGTATTTGTCCCTGTTTCTCTTGTGTTGCCTTTACAAGATTGCCCTTTATTGTATATGTAGTATCTCAGGTTTATTGCACATGTTTTTGTATTGTGATTTTGGTGTGATCACATTAGGGCATGGCACACGTTTTTTCTTCCCTATTTCATGTTGTTGGATTTTAGAGAATGGATTTTGCCCTACAATATGCACACCCATTGTGTGGTTTCTTTATTAACGTTGGTGCTTTTTAAATGTTTTTAAAGTGTGCCTTTGGTTTTTTGTATTTTCAATAAAATATTTATTTTGATATTTTGGTGATCCCTAAATTTTTCTGCATATCAGTTTTTCTTTTGCTCCATTCTCATATATGCTTATGATATGTATTTGGGTTTTATCCCTTATACTGTGGGGCCCTCTTTTCTTCATCGGTCTCACACAAATAGGAGGAAAAACACCAGTCCAAAAAGTCATGACAAAATCCCTTAAAACATGCTCAAAAAAATACATGTAACCAAAAACGTTACTAAAGCACTATGGAAAGGACAAAAAAAAAGATAAAAAGATGCTTCAGGAAAGAAGTCACCAGCATTTACTGATGTGTTGGATTCCGCTGCCTGAAAAAATAAGTCATGTACACATACCCTTAAAGGTATTCCTGATTCCTGTTCTAGAAAATAATGAAGACAAATAATGATCAACTTCTGAGGAGTCACAGAAAGTTGTATCTGTTGATCAAATATTAGCTATCCAGTGTGAATCTTCTATAATACCAATTTTTTCCTCCAATCTTCAAAGATTCAGCTTATGACTGACTGTTATAGGTTTCAATATTTTGTGCAATTTTTTTATGTAAACTCTTTTTCTAGACCCATGGTATTTTAACAGTTTAACTGTAGTCCTGGAAATAGGCATATCTTACACTCCCTGACAGAAGTTCTGTCGCTTATCCATTTTATGTAAATAAAAGCTTATAACCTGACTTTAAATTCATCCATTGGTTTTATAAATTACTCTTTTGAAAGCTGAAACCCTCCCAAATTTGGTTTAGGTTATGAAAATAAAGCTGCTGCAAAGCTGAAATATTGATCATTTAATGAACACAGAAAGGTCAGATTTTGGCAAGACAAATGTTTTGTTGCCCACAGAAAGTAATTCTGTAAAAGTGAAATTTAAACAAATAATTAACTTCTAATAAAAAGATATGTTGCATAACATTGGTGAAGTTGTGGTGCTAGTGGAGCCATAACATTTTGTGGGACTTAAATGAGCTTGATGGACTGCATTTATGCGGTTCAACAATGATTCATACAATTTATTGATGAAGTCATCAGGAATAGCAAAGAATGCAGTCTTGCATGCCTCCCAGAGATCATCTAGATTCTTTGGTTTTGTCTTCGAAGTTTGCTTTCATCCTACTCCAAACATGCTCAATGATATTCATGTCTGGTGACTGGGCTGGCCAGTCCTTGAGCACCTTGATCTTCTTTGCCAGGAGAAACCTTGTTGTAGAGATGGATGTATGAGATGGAGTACCATCCTGCTGCAGAATTTGACCCCTTTTATGATTGGGAATGTAAGAGGTAGCTAATACTTCTTGATATTTTAGGCTATTGATATTGCTTTCCACCTTGCAAATGTTTCGCACACCCCATACTGAATGTAACCCCAGACCATGATCTTTCCACCACCAAACTTAACTGTTTTCTCAGTGTATTTTGGATTCATACAGGCTTCAGTAGGTCTCCTGAAGTATTTGTGGAGGCTGTGGTGTAATTAAACTGAAGATTCATAAGAGAAATCCACCGTCTGCCACTTTTCCAGCGTCCATCTGTTTAGCTGGCTGTGGGACTTGGCAAATGCTGCACGTTTTTTTTAATTGCTAATTACTAATTGTTTAGTGCTGGCTTCTGGGCACTGATTCGAGCATGGAGGCAATTTCGAGACAGAATCCTACAAACTGTTCTAGTTGACACAGGAACTTGAGGGGACCAGGCCTGTTGGACCTCTGCTGCAGTGGAAGAGGGGCTGGCTTTGGATTTTTTAATCAACAAATTTTCCTTCTGAGCAGTTGACCTGGGCTTGTCAAAAACATCTCCAGTCTCTTCAAATCTTTTTTCAATTCTTTGTACTTGACACTGAGACACATTAAAGGTGCAAGCTACCTCTGCAGTGGATCTGGTGTCCAGCCTCTTGATAATCAAGGTTTTGGTCACAGGGTGGATTTTTGACATGTTGTCAGAGGTCAAGTTACAGTTCAACTGAAGGTCTGAGGTGCTGCGTTTGTTTTTATACACACCCACTAATTAACCGATCATTTAGTGAGCACAAGTGAGGATGTAAACTAGGATTGGGTGTATTATATGATAAGGCGACAAAACTTTTGTCTTGCCAAAATCTGAAATCTTTCTGTGTTCATTAAATGATCAATATTTCAGCAACTTTATTTTCATAATCTAAACCAAATTTGGGAGGGTTTCAGCCTTCAAAAGAGTAATTTATAAAACCAATGGATGAATTTAAAGTCAGGTTATAAGCTTTTATATACATAACATGGATAAACAACAGAACTTCTGTCAGGGAGTGTATGTATAAGCATTTTTTACTTAAAATGGTTAGATAGGGGGTGTAAGTATTAAACATGAGTTTGCTCTGTTTCCACCTTTTTAGCCATTTGAATGCCACTGTCAATCACTGTCTCTAGCATTAAACAGCTAGGATGCCAGTGTATGCTTGCAATCGATGGATGCTGATGGCATACCTTGGCATTTCAGTTGTCTGCTGAAGGCCTCCATGGCTGCCATTTTTGCCTTTTTTTAACTATATTCTCCATACTGCAATGTACAGTATAAGCAATCAAATGATTGCAGGTTTGTGTTGACTAAATAAAGGAGGTAAACCAAAAAAACTTTTAAAAGAAATATATAAAATATATAAATAACAGAGTTTAAATCAACCTCACCTGTTTTCCCAGTTAACCCCTTCACGACCATGGACGGAAAGATCCGTCCTTGTGCCCTGGGCCTTAACGACCAAGGACAGATCTTTCCGTCATGGCGGAATCGCGGCACCGGAGCCTCCGGTGACTGCAATATGTTAACAAAAACCACAGATTCGGGGAGGAGGGGACCTGTTCCTGACCTTAGGAGGGGTGGTGCCTCCTCCCAGGACCTACGGAGGCTGTGATTGGCTGACGAACGCCGCTCAACCTATCACAGCCACTGTAATGTTCCAGCCATTTAAAATGTCTGAAACATTGAAATCCAGCCCTGGCCAGTGCAGCTGTAGCACTGGCCATTGGCTGGAGCTGGGTGACCTCACTGGATCACCCTCCCCCAGCTCCAATGCTCTGATTGGAGAGATCGGCCTTGTGACCGATTTCTCCAATCACAGTGGACCTGTTGCCGGTGACCGCCCCCATCAGCTTCACTTGTCCCTGCAGCACGCCAGCACACTGAGCACAGTGAGTGTACACAGTGCAATGGCAGGGCGACAAGCTCCGGTCCCATGCTGTTATGAGACCGGAGCATGGGACCCGGAAGTTGCCGCGCTGCCATTGCACTGTACGAAAAGCGTCCCGATCCACCGCCGCTGCCGCTGCCCTCCGCGATCTGCCACCTGTCTCCCCGATCTCCTGCCCGCACCCTCACCCCCACACCTCCCGATCCGCTGCCTTCGCCGCCCTCCATCTGCCACAGTGCCACCGCTCCCCCTAATCTGCTGCCCGGCCCCTCACCTCCGTGCAGCAGATCGGAGGAAGCGGTGGCACTATGACAGATGGAGGAGGACAGGGATCGTGCACCCTGTCCTCCTCCATCTGTCATAGTGCCACCGCTCCCTCCGATCTGCTGCCCGGCCCCTCCCCCTCATGATTGGTGCCCGCCCCCTCCCCTCCGTGATGTGCTGCTCGCCCCCTCCCCTCCGTGATGTGCTGCTCTCCCCCTCCCCTCCGTGATGTGCTGCTCGCCCCCTCCCCTACGTGATGTGCTGCTCGCCCCCTCCCCTCCGTGATGTGCTGCTCGCCCCCTCCCCTCCGTGATGTGCTGCACGCTCCCCCCACCTCTCACCTCCGTGGTCAGCTACCCACCCCCTCCCCTGTCACCGCCGTGATGTGCGCTCCCTCCCCTGTCACCGCCGTGATGTGCGCTCCCTCCCCTGTCACCGCCGTGATGTGCGCTCCCTCCCCTGTCACCGCCGTGATGTTCGCTCCCTCCCCTGTCACCGCCGTGATGTGCGCTCCCTCCCCTGTCACTGCCGTGATGTGCGCTCCCTCCCCTGTCACCGCCGTGATCTGCGCTCCCTCCCCTGTCACCGCCGTGATGTGCGCTCCCTCCCCTGTCACCGCCGTGATGTGTGCTCCCTCCCCTGTCACCGCCGTGATGTGCGCTCCCTCCCCTGTCACCGCCGTGATGTGCGCTCCCTCCCCTGTCACCGCCGTGATGTGCGCTCCCTCCCCTGTCACCGCCGTGATCTGTGCTCCCTCCCCTGTCACCCCCGTGATCTGCTGTCCACTTTCCCTCCACCTCTCATCCCCGTGATCTGCGCTCTGCTCACCTGTCTCCCCCGTGATCTGCGCTCTCTCACCTCTCACCCCCGTGATCTGTGCTCCCTCACCTGTCACCCCGTGATCTGTGCTCCCTCACCTGTCACCCCCGTGATCTGCTGTCCGCTCTCCCTCACCTCTCACCCCCGTGATCTGTGCTCTGCTCACCTGTCTCCTCCGTGATCTGTGCTCTGCTCACCTGTCTCCTCCATGATCTGCGCTGTGCTCCCTCCCCCACCTCTCACCCTCCCCGATCTGCTGCCCCCTTCATCTCCTGTGATCCAGCTGCCTAGATCCATCCTGTAGGGTAACTATCCCCAATCTCACCTCCCACTCCCCTTCCCACCCATCCCCCCCATCCCCCCCTCCCCCCATCCTCTGCCGCTCCTGCGTCCACTGTGCCCTCTCCCATCCGCCCCCACCCTATCCCAGCTGCCGTCTCACAATCACAGATGCTCCCTTTAGATGCCGCTGCCCCCCCATCTGCTGCCGCCCCATCTGCCGCCCACCCCCATCTTCCGCTGTTTTTTTTTTTCTATGCCATGGGGGTCTAGTTTCCAAAATGGGGTCACATGTGGGGGAGCTCCACTGTTTCGGCACCTCAGGGGGTCTCCAAACAGCATGGAATACGCTAATTATCCCAGACAATTTTGCGTTTGAAACGTCAAATGACGCTCCTTGCCTTCCGAGCCCTGCTGTGCACCCAAACATTTGAGTTCCACCACATATGAGGTATCTGCGTACTCAGGAGAAATTGCACAATACATTTTATGGTGCAATTTTTCCTGATACCCTTGTGAAAAAAAAAGCTACCTGGTTGAAGTAACAATTTTGTGGTAAAAAAGTTTTTTTTTATTTTCACGGCTCAACTCTATTAACTTTTGTGAAGCCCCCAGAGGCTCAAAGTGCTCAATAAACATCTAGATAAATTCCATGAGGGGTATAGTTTCCAAAATGGGGTCACATGTGGGGGAGCTCCACTGTTTCGGCACCTCAGGGGGTCTCCAAACGCAACATGGAATACGCTAATTATCCCAGACAATTTTGCGTTTGAAACGTCAAATGACGCTCCTTGCCTTCCGAGCCCTGCTGTGCGCCCAAACATTTTATTTCCACCACATATGAGGTGTCTGTGTACTCAGGAGAAATTGCACAATACATTTTATGGTGCAATTTTTCCTGATACCCTTGTGAAAAAAAAAGCTACCTGGTTGAAGTAACAATTTTGTGGTAAAAAAAAATTTTTTTATTTTCACAGCTCAACTCTATTAACTTTTGTGAAGCCCCCAGAGGCTCAAAGTGCTCAATAAACATCTAGATAAATTCCATGAGGGGTCTAGTTTCCAAAATGGGGTCACATGTGGGGGAGCTCCACTGTTTCGGCACCTCAGGGGCTCTCCAAACGCAACATGGTGCGGCTAACGATTCCAGCTAATTTTCTGTTCAAAAAAGTCAAATGGCGCTCCTTCCCTTCCGAGTCCTGCCGTGCGCCAAAACAGTGGTTTTTCGCCACATATGAGGTATCTGCGTGTTCAGTAGAAATTGCCCAACAAATTTTGGGGGTTCGTTTAATCCTTCTACCCTTGTGAATATGCAATATTTGAGGCTAAATTAACATTTTTGTTGCAAAAAGTAAAATGTTCATTTTTTCCTTCCACATTGCTTTAGTTACTGTGAAGCACCTGAAGGGTTAATAACCTTCTTGAATGTGGTTTTGTGTAGCCTGAGGGGTGCCGTTTTTGGAATGGTGTCACTTTTGGGTGTTCTGTGTCATGTAGACCTTTCAAAATTGCTTCAAATGTGATGTGGTCCCTAAAAAAAGTGGCTTTGTAAATTTTGTTGTAAAAATGAGAAATTGCTCATAAACTTTGAACCCCTATAACTTCCTTAAATTTTTTTTTTTTTCCCCAAAATTGTTCTGATGTAAAATAGACATGTGGGAAATGTTATTTATTAATTATTTTGTGTCATATGTCTCGTTGGTTTTAGAGCATAAAAATTCAAAGTTTGAAATTTACAAAATTTTCAAAATTTTCGCGAAATTTCCGTTTTTTTCACAAAGAAATGCAAAAAATATTGGCCTAAATTTACCACTAACATGAAGCCCAATATGTCACGAAAAAACAATCTCAGAATCACCGGGATCCGCTGAAGCGTTCCAGAGTTATAACCTCATAAAGTGACACTGGTCAGAATTGCAAAAAATGGCCTGGTCTTTAGGGTCAAAATAGGCTTGGGGCTGAAGGGGTTAAGGCAAAGAACTACATAAAAAAACAGATATGGGATGTCATAATGTCTATAAAGTCCATTTTGTAACAAATTCAGTAAAAGGCAATGAAAATGCTTAAAATAGTATCAATAAAATTGTCAGCTCAGTACTCAAAAAACAAGTTCTCCCACATATGGAAATAATATATATATATATATATATATATATTTATATATACGGTATATCTGATATATAAAGCTCATGTGTGTGTGTGTGTGTATGTGTGTATGTCCACTAAAGGGCACCGTCGCATGTACAATCACGAAATTTTGCACAGACACTCCATGTGACTCAGGGAACGTCATAGACTATGTTTTGGCGGGAAAATGTAACCCCGTGCTTAACAGTTACTCTACAAAAATCCTGCAGCCATTAAACTCAATGCAGCTGGGAGCTGCAGGCTATAAATAGCAACTGTCAGTGGTTGCTATAGGAACAAAATAAACTGTTA
Source organism: Anomaloglossus baeobatrachus (assembly GCF_048569485.1). Classification (NCBI taxonomy): domain Eukaryota; kingdom Metazoa; phylum Chordata; class Amphibia; order Anura; family Aromobatidae; genus Anomaloglossus; species Anomaloglossus baeobatrachus. The sequence goes on from NC_134356.1 coordinate 234,889,827, forward strand.
GTATACGAAGCTGTGTGAGCTAAAAAGATGTCGGTGGTGAGACGGATAGAGAGAGACAGGAAAAGACAGAGACACAGACAGAGACAGACGGGGAAAGAGACAGGCGGGGATAAGAGACAGATGGGGAAAGAGACAGACGGGGAAAGAGACAGCCCTGGAAAGAGACAGATGGGCAAAGAGACAGACGGGCAAAGAGACAGACCGGGCAAAGAGACAGATGGGCAAAGAGACAGACCGGGCAAAGAGACAGCCAGGCAAGGAGACAGCCGGGCAAAAAGACAGACCAGGAAAGAGACAGCGATGGAAAGAGACAGCCATGGAAAGAGACAGCCCTGGAAAGAGACAGCACTGGAGAGAGACAGTCATGGAGAGAGACAGCCCTAGAAAGAGACAGCCCTGGAAAGAGACAGCCCTGGAAAGAGACAGCCCTGGAAAGAGGCAGACCGGGAAAGAGGCAGACCGGGAAAGAGACAGGCGGGAAAGAGGCAGACCAGGAAAGAGACAGACCTAGAAACAGACAGCCGGGCAAAAAGACAGCCGGGCAAAAAGACAGCCGGACAAAGAGACAGAGATACAGAGATTGAGACAGTGTCACATGCACTTCATTAAAATGGATTTCGTATTTCACCAAGTTCTTGTCCTTGGTCTCTTCTTTTACCAGTGAAGACAGAGACAGTTACTATTCTGGGCAACCCCCGGGTACTACAGCTAGTATATATATATATACTGTATATATACCATATATATATATATATATATATATATAATGTTTTTTTCCCACAAATTCTGAATTTTATAGCTACTAACTAGAGTTGAGCTATGTTCGAGTCGAACGGTTTGCCAATTTCAAGTTCGAGTGATTTTGAGTAGTGTTCGAGTAGTTCGACGAACTCGAACGATTTCCTTAAAACTCGGCAGTTCGAGTTACCATTTGAGAATGGGTCGATCACCAAAAGCGTGGCTTTTCACAGTAAGTATGTGTGCACGTTGCGTATTTGCATGCGTATTGCGTCCCCAGCACAATCCCTCTCTTTTTCCTACTCACCGATCACGGGCGACTCGCTGCACGGCTGTCACAAATCTCCGGCGGCTTTTCCTCTTTTGAAAATGGCTGCCACTTCATGATTCAATCAGGTATTCCCTGCTTTCCCTGCCCACCGGCGCCCATGATTGGTTGCAGTCAGACACGCCTCCACGATGAGTGACAGCTGTCTCACTGCAACCAATCAGAACCGCCGGCGGCCGGGTCTATATCGTGCAGTTAAATAAATAAATAAAGAATTAAAAACAAAACTGTGGTTCCCCCAATTTTGATACCAGCCAGGATAAAGCCACACAGCTGGAGGCTGGTATTGTTAGGATGGGGAGCGCCACGTTATGGGGAGCCCACCACCCTCCATTAGATGCGGCAGTCCCTGGACTCTACCCAGCTCATCCCGAATTGCCCTGGTGCGGTGGAAATCGGGGTAATAAAGAGGTTAATCATGAGAGGCGTCTCCCTGAGATACCTTCCATGATTAACCTGTAAGTGAAATTAAATAAACATACACAACGAAAAATCCTTTGTTTGGAATAAAAGACAAAAAAACCCCTCATTTACCTCTTTATTAATCCCCAAACAACAATCCAGGTCCGAAGTAATCCACACGACGCTTTCAGCTCCGCTACATGAAGCTGACAGGGAGCGCCGTAGAACACGAGCGCTCTGTGTCCTCTCCACGCAGCACCTGAAGTGAGCCGTGCTGTCATCGGAGACGTCACTTTGCAATGCAGAGGTCAAGAATACCAAATCTTCCTATGCTTCTCATTAGAGCCAGTGGCTCAATGGTTAGAGCTACTGTCTAAGAAGCATTAGTTCACGAATTCAAGTCCCGGCCGCCTCGGTAAAGAATTTAATTTATTTTAAATTATAATTATTATTTATTTATAATTATAATTTAGTTTAATTATGCACTGAGGGGAGAAGCCGGACATCAGCTGTGAGCCGAGGGACACACCTCTAAAATCGGAGCAGTTCACGGAATGAGGCTGCATTGCTCTCTCCTCTCTCTCTCTTCTCTCTCTTCTCTCTCTTCTCATTCTCTCTCTTTTCTCTCTCTCTCCTCTCTCTCTTCTCTCTCTCTCCTCTCTCTTCTCCCTGTTTCTCCTCTCTCTCTATTCTCTCTCTTCTCTCTTCTCTCTCTCTTCTCTCCTCTCTCTTCTCTCTCCTCTCTCTTGTCTATCTCTCTTCTCTCTGTTTCTCTCTTCTCTCTCTCTATTTCTCTCTCTCTTTTTTCTCTCTTCTTTTCTCTCTCTCTTGTTCTCTCTTTTTCTCTCTTTTTCTCTCTTTCTCTCTCGTTTTCTCTCTTTCTTTCTCTCTCTTTTTCTCTATTTCTCTCTCTTTTTCTCATTCTCTCTCTTTCTCTCTCTTTTTCTCTTTCTCTCTCTTTTTCTCTCTTTCTCTCTTTTTCTCACTTTCTCTCTCTTTTTCTCTCTTTCTCCCTCTTTCTCCCTCTCTCTCCCTCTCTTTTTCTCTCTTTCTCTCTCTTTTTCTCTTTTTTTTTCTCTCTCTTTTTCTCTATCTCTTTTTCTCTCTCTCTCTTGTTCTCTCTTTTTCTCTCGTTTTTCACTTTCTCTCTCTCTCTTTTTCTCTCTTTTTCTTTTTCTCTGTCTCTCTTTTTCTCTCTCTCTCTCTCTTTTTCTCTCTTTTTCTCTCTCTCTTTTTCCCTCTCTCTCTCTTCTTTGTAGCTGAATAATCCACTTCTGGATTCTCAAGTGCAAAACAGATGTCAAGATTACCAAATCTTCCTATGTGTTTAATTAGAGGCAGTGGCTCAATGGTAAGAGCTACTGCCTAAGGAGAACTAGTTCACAAGTTTGAGTCCCGGCCGTCCCAGGAAAGAATTTATTTATTTTTAATTTTAAATTATAATTATTATTTATTTATAATTATAATTTAATTTACTTATGCACTGAGGGGAGGAGCCAGACATCAGCTGTGAGCCGCGGGAAACACCTCTAAAATCGGAGCAGTTCACAGAATGTGGTTGCATTGCTCTCTCCTCTCTCTCCTTTCTCTCCTCTCTCTCTCTTCTCTCCCTTCTCTCCTTTTATCTCCTCTTCTCTTCTCTCTCTTCTCGCTCCTCTCTCTTCTCTCTCTCTCTCCCTCTCTCTTCTCTCTCCTCTCTCTCTTCTCTCTCTTCTCTCTTGTCTCTCCTCTCTCTCTTCTCTCCTTTTCTCTCTCTCCTCTCTTCTTTCTCTCTCACCCTCATTCTCCTCTCTTCTCTCTTTTCTCTCTCTCTTCTCTGTCTCTATCCTCTCTCTTCTCTCCTCTTCTCTCTCTCCTCTCTTCTCTCTCTCTTCTTTCTCCTTGTCTCCCTTTCTCTCTTCTCTTTTCTCTCTCTTCTCTTTTCTCTCTCTTTTCTCTTTCTTTTCTCTCTCTCAGACCTGGCGATGATCAGCTGATGTGGTCACCTGACAGCATCAGCTGACACTATAAGTCGAGCGATGAGGCCGGCTTTTTACCGCCCGGTTGGCTAAACTATCAACTGCTGCTGTCGGACAGGAGTCTGCACAGAAGTGTGTAGTTTTTTTTTGTTTTTTTTTTGCACTGATGCATCAGCTGATTGTATAAAAGCCGTTTATACAATCAGCTGCTGTGTCATGCTGTGGCCATGTCTAATATTGGCGTGACACCATGAATTTCGGGCTTAGGGCCAGCTGATAATATACAGCTAGCCCTAACCCCATTATTACCCAGTGAGCCACCCGGCATCAGGGCAGCTGGAAGAGTTGGATACAGCGCCAGAAGATGGCGCTTCTATGAAAGTGCCATTTTCTGTAGTCTGTAGCCAATGAGATAATAGACACGTGACTGGTCACATGCTATTTTGACGTCACTGAAGGTCCTATCATCAGTGCTGGTTACCGGGAGGGTGCAGCGATGATCGGAAGGGAAAGCGTCGGGAGACAAAGTACAGGACACGTCGCGGGGACCTTTAAGTGTAATGGCAATGTTTATTAACTGTATGTGTATATGTATAATGTGTTTTTATTTGTTTGTGTTTGCCTGCCATTGTTTTCAATGTGGTTCGAAGTGGTTCATCGAACGTTCGTCGAACAGAGCCACCTTTCGACGAACCGACCCGAACTCGAAAGTTAGGGGGGTGGCTCATCTCTACTACTAACGTTAAAAAAGTTTGATACTGTACAGTCACAATGAGCCGCAAAATGGGGAGACAAAAAAACAAAGCACACAAACTGAAAATCATCCAGTCATTAGCAAATTAAACAACTTTTAATTTGGATCTTTTAATGACTTCTTTAAGCAGTGAAATTTCCAATGAGGGATCACTTTTTTGGAGTTTGATTGACTTGGCACCTCAAGGGCTTGGCAAGAGGTTCTTCACAATTTATTCAAATGGAATCTGCATTCTAAAAGCCAAGAATTGTTCCTTGTTATCCAATGCCTGACGTGTGATCAGACAGTACTGTACAACACATGTAAGAGTACTGCCACATTCAGAAAGAATTGCATAACAAATTATCCTGTCCATTTTCTCCTATAACCCCTTGTATGAATTAAAGCTTTGAGGCTAAAAAAAAATTTTAACTAAAAAACTTGCTAATTTTCAGGGACCAATCTTTGAAGATTCTGTGTTGTAGTTTTTGGGCTAAAAATTCTCACTAAACCAATTAATTAATTTATTTTGCAATCTAATTTGCTAAATGGTGTCACTTGGGGATATTTCTGTTTTTTGAAATCACAGTGGCTCTGCAATTGCAACACAGCTTCCAAATTTGCGTTAAAAAAATGCTCTTTGCTTTCCAAGTTTTGCAAGTGGCTAAACAAATGTTTTTGACTACATATACACTACAGTTCAAAAGTTTGGGGTCACCCAGACAATTTTGTCTTTTCCATGAAAAATCATACTTTTATTGATCAAATGAGTTGCATAATGAATAGAAAATTTAGTCCAGACATTGACGAGTTTAGAAATAATGATTTTTACTTGAAATAATTTTCTCCTTCAAACTTTGCTGTCGTCACAGAATGCTCCTTTGCAGCAATTCCAGCTTTGCAGACCTTTGGCATTCTAGCTGTTAATTTGATGAGGTAATCTGGAGATATTTCACCCCATACTTCCAGAAGCTTCTCCCACAAGTTGGATTGGCTTGATAGACAATGTTTGCGTACCATACAGTAAAGCTGCTCCTACAACAGCTTAATAGGGTTGAGATCTGGTGACTGGGCTGGCCACTCCATCACAGATAGAACACCAGCTGCCTGCTTCTTCCCTAAATACTTCATGCATAATTTGGAGGTGCGCTTTGGGTCATTGTCCTGTTGTAGGATGTAATTGGCTCCAATCAAGCGCTGTTCACAGGGTATGGCATGGCATTGCAAAATGGAGGGATAGACTTCCTTGTTCAAAATCCCTTTTACATTGCACAAATCTCCCACTTTACCAGCACCAAAGCAACCCCAGACCATCATATTACCTCCACCATGCTTGACAGATGGCGTCAGGCAGTCTTCCAGTATCTTTTCAGTAGTTCTGCATCTCACAAATGTTTTTCTGTGTGACCCAAACACCTCAAACTTCGATTCGTCTGTCCATAACACTTTTTTCCAATCTTCCTCTGTCCAATGTCTGTTTTCTTTTGCCCATATCAATCTTTTCCTTTTATTAGCCAGTCTCAGATATGGCTTTTTCTTTGCCACTCAGCCCTGAAGGCCAGCATCCCGAAGTTGCCTCTTCACTGTAGATGTTGACACTGACATTTTGCAGGTACTATTTAAAGAAGCTGCCAGTTGAGGACCTGTGAGGTGTCGATTTCTCAAACTAGAAACTCTAATGTACTTGTCTTGTTGCTCAGTTGTGCAGCGGAGCCTCCCACCTCTCTTTCTTCTCTGGCTAGAGCCTGTTTGTACTCTCCTCTGAAGGAAGTAGTACACACCGTTGTAGGAAATCTTCAGTTTTTTGGCAATTTCATGCATGGAATATCCTTCATTTCTGCGAACAAGAATAGTCTGTCGGGTTTCACATGAAAGTTCTCTTTTTCTAGCCATTTTGAGAGTTTAATGGAACCAACAAATATAATGCTCCAGAATCTCAACTAGCTCAAAGAAAGGTCAGATTTTGTTAGGTCCTGGTGGTGGATCCTCTGGGCGTGTACTGGACTCCTCCAGTGAGGCAACCCGGAGCTAACCCCTGTACAGGGACTGTCCAGTCACCCCACCAGAGGGCCTAGATGCACGGTAGCCGGAGCACTAGTGGTACAAGGTCAGCATCCTTCAGGGGACTGGTAGCAAGATGCCTCTAGAGGCACAGGGTTCCTGGAGGCAATGCAGATGATGGAGACCAGGTTCAGGTACTGGATAGGAACATCAGGCGAGATCTGGATCCTGCTGGATGGAGATCACAAGGTGAAATCGGGGATCGGAGACAGGTTCAGGCTGACAGCAGATGATGGGAGTCACAGCTGACAGTCACCGGAGGACTTACTGGGCAATCCGTAGTCAGGACCAGGTTAAGGTAGCAGGGCTGGCTCTGTGGAAGACACAGGATTAGAGAGAGGCAAGGCACTAGCAGACCTGAATACCTAGCTTACAGAACACGTTGATCAGGCGCCACCCACATGGAAAGGGTAGTCTTATATACTCTGCACCTGCCTCAGCCATATCCTTTTTCAGGAGTGCTGAGCCTATAAGACAAGGTGAGTGGGCGCGGCCCCGCCCTATACACAAGCATGTGCCTAAGAATCAGAGTCAGACTCAAGAGGCCAGAAACAGGACGCAGGACAGCACGAGCGGGAGCGACAGCCGTGACCGGTGGGCACATGGACGGAATCAGTGGGTAAGGAGTGATGCCGTCACTGTGAGACTGGATCAGTGGGTAAGGAGCGGTGCCGTGATGGCGTGACCAGATCAGTGGGTAAAGGGCGGTGCCGGGACACCGTGACGGTGACAGATTTATAGCTTTGCTAATCAGCAAAACTGTTTTCAGCTGTTCTAACATACTTGCACAAGGGTTTTCAAGGAGTTTCTAAATATTCCTTCTAATACAGTTAGCAAACACAATGTACCATTAGAACACTGGAGTGGGGGTTGCTGGAAATGGACCTCTGTAGACCTATGTAGATATTGCATTCAAAACCAGACGTTTGCAGCTAGAATAGTCATTTACCCCATTAACAATGTATAGAGTGTATTTATGTTTAATTCAATGTTAGCTTCATTGAAAAGAAAATGTGCGTTTCTTTCAAAAATAAGGAAATATCTAAGTGACCCTAAACTTTTGAACTGTAGTGTAGGGTATCACTGCATTCAAGAGAAATTGCATAACACATTATGGTGTCTATTTTCTCATATTAAACTTCATGTAAATCATAAGCTTCATGTTAATACAGTACTTTACTGGAAAAAATGAAATTTTTTGCTTTCACATCTAAATGTTATAAAGTTTTGTGAACCACCTGTAGGTTAAAAATGCTAAGTACACAACTAAATTAATTCCTTGTTTCCAAAATGTGGCTACTTGTGGGGGATTTCTGTTCTTTTGGCATGTCGGGGGCCCTGCAAATTTGACATGGCATTCACTTTCTATTTCAGACAAATACTGTATATGCTCAAAAAATCAAGTAGTGCTCTTTCCTTTCCGAGCCCTCCATGTGCCCAAACAGCAGCTTTGGACCACATATATCACGTTTGAGAGAAATTTAATTACAAATATGAGGTCTGTTTTTTCCTATTATTTGTTGTGAAAATGGCGAATTTGGGGCTAAATCAACATTTTAATGGGAAAAACATAATTTTCGTTATCACATTCACATATTAAAAAGTTCTTTGTTCGTGCTCATTACATCCCTAGATGAATGCCCTGATGAGTATAATTTCAAAAATGTGGTCACTTCTGTTTATGCACCTTGTGGGCCCTGGAAATGCGACATCTCTTTCAGCCAAATTTTTGTTCCAAAATTTAAATGATGCTTCTTTCGTTAAGAGCCCTGTCATTTCTCTAAACCATACTTTTTGAATATATGTGGAGTATCGCTGCCCTGATAAGAAAATGTGTAACACAATATGGTGTCCATTTTTTTAACTCTTGCAAAATTCAAAAATTACGGGCTAAAGCAACATTAATTCCTGTTTAGCACCTGAAGGATTAAAACATTAAAACATTTCCTGACGGCAGTTTTGAAATATTTAGGGGTTCCATTTTAAAATAGTACTACTTTTGAGAATTTTTAATATATAAGCAGGGGTGGGATTCAAATGTTTAACAACAGGTTCTCTGTAAACCCAGCCCAGTTGAAAACCTCACCCATTCTGTAACCACACACATTTTGGTAGCCACACCCATTTCCACACATTTTCCTCAACCAAAAAATACAAGTAATTTAAAGTAAAATCTCTTTCCTCTTCTTCCCCTCCTCTACAGTCACCCTCCTGTCCAGCACCAGTTGTTCCAGTCACTGTCACTATTGTATTAAACGGTTTTTCTACAATTTTTTAAAATTATTACTAAAAGAGCCCTGCCAAAATTGGAACGGACGACCTTCCCCATACAGATCCCATCCCATGTGGCTTCTTTCCCCTGCAGATCCCATCCCATGTGGCTCATTTCACCAGCAGATCCCATCCCAACATGGCTTCTTTTCCCAGCAGATCCCACCCCATGTGCTCCTTTTCCCATCTATGCAGCCTCCTGTCCCCATATAGCTTTCATCTATGCAGCCTCCTCTCCCCATATAGTTCCCATCTATGCAGCCTCCTCTCCCCATATAGCTCCCATCTATGAAGCCTCCTCTCCCCATATAGCTCCCATCTTATGTGGCCTCCTCTCCCCATATAGTTCCCATCTTATGCAGCCTCCTGTTCCCATATAGCTCCCATCTATGCAGCCTCCTCTCCCCATATAGCTACCATCTATGCAGCCTCCTCTCCCCATATAGCTCCCATCTATGCAGCCTCCTCTCCCCATATAGCTCCCATCTTTATGCGGCTCCTCTCCCCATATAGCTGCTATATTATGAGGCCCCTCTCCCCATATAGCTGCCATCTTTTGTGGCCTCCTTTCCCCATATAGCTGCCATCTTGTGTGGCCTCCTTTCCCCATATTGCTGCCCTCTTATGCAGCCCCTCTCCCCATATAGCTGCCATCTTATGCGGCTCCTCTCCCTGCTCCCTGCATCTTTGGCTCTATGAGCACTTACCTGCTCCAAACACCGGCGGCTGCTTCCCTGTCCTCCGTCCTCCTCCGCGGCTCTCTGCAGTCACAGTGACGCTGACAGACGACATTAGGAGGAGCTACCTCCTCACACTGCCGTCACCTCTGTAGCGTCCGCACGTCGCTGCACGCCTGGTCAGGAAGCCAACAGGCTTCACTGAACACGGAAGTGCGGCGCGGAGGTACAGAGATTCATTTGTGCTAGTGTCTTAAAGAGACACTAACACAAATGAATACAGGGAACTGGATCGCTGGAGCTGTTTATTGCCGGTTCTGGGAACCGGCTGCTATTTTAACAACCGGTTCTCCAGAACCGGACAGGACCGGCTGAATCCCACCCCTGTATATAAGCCCCTCAAAAGTCCATTTCAATTTGAGTAGGTTACAGATTTACAGGTACAGGTTTGTAAATTTCCTGAAAAAATGAGCTATTGCTGTAAGATTTTAACATTTCTAACATCCTAACAAAATAAAATGTAATTTGAAAATGATGCATACATAAAGTAGACATATAGAAAATGCTGTTTATTAATTATTTTGTGCAGTATAACTAACTGGTTTAAGGATATAAATATTGAATGTTTGAAAATTGCTAAATTTACTTAAAAATTATCTACATATATTTACCACTGAACATAAAGTACAATGTGTAACAAAAACACATTGCAAAATCACTGGGATATGTTGAAGCCTTCCAGAGTTATTACCACATACAAAAACACTGGTGAGATTTAAAAATTTTGGCTTCGTCATCAAGGTCAAAATTGGATTGGTCACTAAGAAGTTAAGTGAATGGCTGGGTTTTGTCCTATTCTTCATGAATTCAAAATCTAATAATTTAAAAAAACCTCTTGGACTTCCCTTTATATTTGGTAACCATCTGAGGTAAAACAGAAAGCTGAGGGTTGCAGCCCACTACTGTCTGTTTTACATTTACTGCTTATCAAAAATAGGTGGCAGCCCACGCCATGTTTTCTTATTTATTCCATATCCACATATTTCCAGGGAAATTGTCACCATTCTTTATCAGTCCCCTAGGCCTTACTATGGCCATTTTACAGACATTTTACATCCCAGATGTTCGGATCCCCATTGACTTATATGAAATTCAGGGTCCAGCGTCAAATGCGAGTCAAGTCTGGGTCCCGAACCAAACTTTTAACAAAAGTTGATCCAAACTCGGCAAACCTGAACTTCCTCAGATTCGCTCATCTCTATCAGAGAACCTTGATATTGGCCTAACTTCACAATGGAGATTATGATGTTTGCTACATTGTTTCTTTATTGATATGAAGATTTTTTTAATGCAATTTAGGAATTTTTATCAATTAACTTAAATGAGCATTGAAGATTATGGACTGTGGACAGTTTATGTTGTGGAGTTTAAATGAATTTTATCTCAGAAAGATGACTTTGTCAATTCTTTAGCCTGCAGAAATGTTTCACATGACCTGCCTATACACTGTATGCTATGTTTCAGTGAATTATGCACATGAGTGGTTAATTAATTTTAAAGATATAGAACAATTAACTATATGTACTATCAAATGTCATTGTAGAATGCGAAAAGACTCCTCAACAAAGTCTTGAAAGAAGGTTCAACATGTTAAGATCTTTATGTGGCAAAAATTAGTGTTACCCATCTAAAAAAAGGCTCATGTAGATGTCCAGATGTCCAAGAGACTGTTCATACCATGATCTTAGAATTGGCCGGAGTCTCTGGCTCAGCTTAGCTGTACCTTTGAATGCCTTTTCCTTTGTTTTCAAGCATACACACTCAACTTATGTCAAGATCGTAATGTGAACTGTCCTTAACCTAGTCATGATGATTTCGCAAGGATATTTTTTATAATACTTTTATCCTAGCTGGAAAACAATGAGACTGACAAAATAGTAAAACAACATGTGTTAATTGTGTCACATCATTCCGATATATTACCAGTCATCTAGATTTACTGGTTTCCATGATTTGCACATCACTTCTCTTTTAAACTGATATATGTGCCTTGGCTACTTTTATTTTGGTATGTTTGCTGTTTTTACAGCACTGTTCATGTTGGGTTTTAAATGTGCATTTCACCTCTTAAAAGTTTTAGGAGCGATGTCAGCTGAGGTTGCAGCTTGACACATTGCTGTCAGGTTGTTCTTTTTTTTCTTCTTTGAAGGAACAGAAATGTAATTCAGCTGTTGAAAAAGGCTTTTTTTATGTATTCATCTACAAATAGAGTTATTCCCATGAAGTAATAGATACTTGTTAGGACACAGTGCCTCCAATGATCTATTTCCTTAGTAACTTATAATAATGGATACACATTATTTTTGTACATCCAAAATGTTGGCTTTCTATGTGGAAGAGAGTTCAATTAAAATTCAGGAATGCAAATATAGGTTGTGGTATAAAAGTGTAGTTAGTTTTTAATTTGGTCAGTTGCTGACTGAGGCTATCTCCCACATTCAAAATTCCAAAAACTTGTTTTTCATGTTTTTTTACACTGTCCTCTGATACTCAATAAATTCTCTTCTACTGTCAAAATAACTCTTGCATCTGCCTCTGATCCTGACATGGGTGTGAAATCAACTAAATCCTGGACTATACGAAGGTTAATGGGCACCTTTTCTGCGTGATTGATAGGAAGGAATATGGTCCTAAGGAGAGATGTTGGGTCTGTATAAAGGATATTAATGATCCAATTTTGCTGAGGAGAGATCATGCCAAGGATCTTCTTTCCTCTGTTATGAATTTTTGTGGAAAGACGTTAAAGATATAGGGGTCACTATCACTCACCTGTAGAGATGAGCGGTTTTGTCGAGGCTTAGTTTGCCAGCAGCAAACGAGCATAGCTCCATAGGCTCGAGCTTGACCAAAACCCCGGATCAAGTCACTGATTGGCAGTTTGAGTCTCCACTCACATACAGCCAGCAATAAACAGATCACTTCTAGGGGAGGGTGGCTTTTTCAAACTTTTGTTTGTTGCACACTACATCAGAGCACTCTGTTGTTACCCTCAGTGTGCGCCGTTAAAACACTGCAAGCGCCTCGCACAGGGCTAAGTAACATCTGAGCACGGCATTGCTCACATGAGTTTTGTTCTCAAATACAGCATCCGAACCCCGAACCCGAGCATTGATTTTTAAATTGGGTGTTTGGTTCGAAAACCGAACCTGAGGTTTGCTCATCTCTTCTCACTTGTCTTGGCTTCCTTCCCTTATTGCCCATGCTCTTTGCTTTAGTACATGCTGTTTTTTACAAGCTTTTAAGGCCAATTCTGACACATATATTTTTATGAGTAGTAGGGCTCATGCAAAGACCTTATTTTTGGTTGCTGTGCTGTTAAAATGTCAGATTGCACTTGGATCAATGTTATTTAATAAGGCAGTGTACATGTCCAAATTTCTCCTCAGACTGAGCGGTTTAAGGAAAAAAATTCAGAATGCCCTATTAGCCTTCGAGAATCAGATGGCACTCGGGCATAGTTGTCTATGTGTCTGTGAAAAAAAATGGACCGCTCTCAAGTGTGGTCTAAATTTCATGGACTGACTGAATAGAGGAGATGGAAAAAATTTTTTTGTTTATACTCCACCTCCAAGAAAATCGCATCCCACACTGATTATTCTCTGATCAAACTCTGATTAGCATGATGAGATCATTTTTAGTGGATGCAAGAATTACGGTCATGTGAATCTACCATTACAGAGTAAAAAATATTCTGCATTACTAGCAATACATAGCATTTCTGATTAATGCAGGTCCAGGGCCTGAGATCTCCACCAATGTATTACAAAATTACTAGGAAGTCTACAGCTACTGCATCAGTTGCACACACAGAGCAGTGTACTGACTCAATATCAAGTCTACTGTGTCCATACACAGCTCTATGAGAGGGATTGAACAGACCCATAGACTTACTAATGAACACATATACTGCTCTGTGGGTGTAGCTCATGTAAGAGCCATGGATTTCAGGCCACAGTTTTGACTGATTGGTGACTAACTCAGGGCACAGATCCTCATTAATCAGAAACACTATGCAGTGCCAATAATATAAAAAAAAACTCTCATGAAATGATAGCTACCCATTTTATAAACTTTGTGCTTAGTTACCTTTTGCTTAGGATTTTATTTCACCAATTCTGTTAGCTGGTAATCATCTCTCTAAAGTTTTGTCTGTTTTTACAATCTGTATTTACGCCCTGACTCAGACCTGCTGCTATTCCTTCATCTGTTGTAAGCTCTTCTCTAGAGCTGTTTACATTATAAATTATGCCAAAATGGAGTAATCATCTCTACAAACTAGTTTTCCTGTTCATTACTCCTGGCTGCAGCTATCCATTTATTTGCTGATTAATCCTTCATCTGCTGTAAGAATAATGAGCTCTGCCATACAGCTGCAAGCCCTGGAGAGACTTCTTCATCTCCTGTATATGTATGCACTCCTAGTTCTGTATCTACTGGTATTTCCTGCTCCAGTCTATCTGTCTTTTTGGTCCTCACTGTTACACATGACATTTATTATTTGTATTATTATTATTTATTATTATAGTGCCATTTATTTCATGGCGCTTTACATGTGAAAAGGGGTATACATCATAGGGACAAGTACAATAATCATAAACAGTTCAAGGCACAGTACTAGTAAAAGAGGAGAGAGGACCCTTCCCATGAGGGCTCACAATCTACAAATTTTGCAAGTCTGACCTGCTGTGCCTTTACTTTAGCCCGTATTGTCCACCCTGACCTTTGACTAAGAAAATCCACCTGACTAGATGAGCCCATAACAGATAGTAAAAATGAATCATTTATTTTTTTTTTAAAAAAGTCCTTTTCAAACTAAACAGGAGTAGCTTAGGACTCCCTTGAAGCATGGTATGTGCATTTCTATTTGTTGTAATTGGATTTAGCCGTAATATTGGTCACAACCCATTAACAAACACCTACAGAATGCAAAATCTGAAATAAAACTTTGGCAAATTTGCATCAGATTCAAATGTTTGCAGTAGATTATGGCCAAATTTTTGGTGAAAAAATAGGAAACGGGTTTACTGCCTTTATCGGTGAACACATTTCTATAATGTAGAAATACCTGCCAGCAAACTACTTTTTTCTCATCCACTTTTACAGTTAATACTAATCCTATTTTTTCTACTGATTTTTAAAAAATATTTAATTAGATAATATATAAATGGGGGAGGGAGGATATGGAGGGAAGTGCAAGTGGACCTGTGGAAGTACCAGGAGGTACGAAATGGCCGTCGTCCTGAGGGAGCTGGCACCCGGCTCTCTTACCGCTGTTTTACTCCACTTCATGGCTTGAATAAAGAACAGCTTGGATTTTCCTTGTGAGTGCCGTGATCTCATTTCTTCTTTGGAATTCTTGGATTCTTACCTCGTCTCCACGAGCACCCAGAACCAGCATAGTGGCTGACTCTGACCGTCCTAGTCTCACTCATCCCGGGCACCAGCACAAGGTACATGACGGTAGTGCACACCCATACTTCTTTTTTTGGCTCTTCATTTGTATTCTTCCCACATGACCTACAGCCCTTTTGACAATGAACTTGGGAATTTTGAGAATTAGTACAGTATGTTCACATAGTGGCCATTTTGTAAATGAACTTGTCATCATGTTGTCACCGTTGCAAGAAGCCCACTGCTATTGGCATTTACATCCAATGAATGACAGTACCATAGTTCTTGCGTACGAATCACTACACATTACTTTCCTTATTATTATAGATCATTGCACCATTGTTCTATCACAACTAATTTTTAGAACAATGATGGCTATTGGTTTATGCGTGGAACTAACTATTTAGATTTCTAGAAGCTTTGACCTTCATCTATGTGTTTTTGAACAAATAGTTTATTAGTTATATAAAAATAAGTGCTTAACTCTATGCTCACAAGAATTTCTAGTTCAAATTTGGAGAGAAAAGGGTTAATAGACTGTGCTGCTGTAGAAAAGAGGATTCATGTAGAAGGAATGATTTTATTTGTATACGCCTTTCAAAACCTTATAGCTTCTTCCTCAGGACAAATCATATATTGTATATGATTTGTCCTGGGAAAAAGCCATGAGGCTTTGAAAACAAATAAAATCATTTGATCTACAGGGATCCTCTTTTCTACGACAGCACAGTCTATTAACCCTTTTCTCTCCAAATTTGAACTGCATCTGCGAGTTTTGCTGTAGCCTAATTTACACCATTACAGTGGTTGTGACTTTCACAACTACGCCAGGTTAGTCTACCCTTCCAGCGCCTTTGCTAACAGTTTTTTAGGATAAGACCCTACTTGCGCTAACTGTCTCTTCAAGCATTTTGAACACAAGAATTTCTAGGTAACTACTTATTCTAAGGCCATGCGACCTCTCTAAACATTGAACTTTGAGTGTCATACACCTTAACCGATCCTTAAAAGTCCCCCTTCTAAATCACATTACCCCATTATTGTGTATTCACTTTCAGTTTTGTTTTTAAGATAGCTAGTACCAAGCAGCAGTCACTGAACCACCAATTTTCATAAAAATAAATTTGGGCAATTACCAAAGAAACCTGAGAGCACATAAGAAATTTGTGAAACGACCGTCCAGGTTTCCTTTTTGGTGATAGTCTAAGTCTGTTTATACAATCTATTGTTTTAGAAATGAAATCCAAGTGTCTAGTGTACCATGAACTGAAAGTTTCTTTCAACACACAGTGCAGTAGTGGCTTGGCGTTTCTCCAAGCTCATAAACTTGGTATGCGATCAAAAGGTTGTGACATAGCTCCAAAAGATTAATAATTCTCGCTTTAGAAAAAACAAACAAAGCCACAAGACAAATGAATATGCTTCTGTTCT
The DNA here is from genome assembly GCF_048569485.1 of Anomaloglossus baeobatrachus. Lineage (NCBI taxonomy): Eukaryota > Metazoa > Chordata > Amphibia > Anura > Aromobatidae > Anomaloglossus > Anomaloglossus baeobatrachus. Next base: position 234,905,877 of record NC_134356.1, read on the forward strand.
GCAGTATGTGACCTAAGGTGGCATAAACAAGCCGTTCCAAACCTGACTTTGCTCCTATTACTTTACATAAATCTACATTTGCAATTAATTTTGCTATTCCCTCATTTTCTTAATTAGACCTTAATTAAATCTTCTAATGTGAGGAAGTTGATGATGTGCTCATTCTTCTTGGAATGTTGTGGGATACTTTTTCTCCTGATTGATTATATTAAAAAGAACAACAATACATTTTCTTTAGCTGTAGAACAGTTGCCATAGAGATTATTTGTGCAGACTGGACAAAAGTCTTTGCCATAGAACAAGAGAATTCAAAACCAAAATTTAATTTTATCCATAGGCATGTATTAGTGACATATATAACCTCTTTCTCAGTTTCATGTCTGTAAGACATTAAATGGTAAAAATAGAAACAAAAATCCAAAAATAAAGAAACATTTCTATTACAATAATGCTATTGAATAGCTGTTATTTAAAAAATACATTGTTTGTACAACTTACCATATTTTTCGGATTATAAGACGCACTGTTCCTCCCAAAAATGTGAGAGGAAAATGAGGGGTGCGTCTTAAAATTCAAATGTAGCTTACCGGGGGGTGGACAAGGGTCATAGGAGGCAGGGGCAATGCTGTGCACTATGCTCTGGGCGCTCCTCTGTGTCGGGGATGTGGGTGCTGTTCTGTGCGACTCTGTGCGACTCTGTGCGGTGGGCGGTGTGGCTCTGTGCGGCTCTGTGTCGCTCTGTGTGGTGGGCAGTGAGTCACGGGTCCATTCTGAAGATGTCGGAGGTGAGAGCTTCAAATAATGGCATTTATAGTCAGAGCGTGCACAGATCGAGCTCGTAGGTTGAGCTCTCATCTGCACAAGCGCCGCTTCCGGTCTATTGACGTCCCAGCAGTGGACTTAACCAAAATGGCACTTGGAGGTGGCACTGCACAGATGAGATCTTGGCTTGTCATTGAGTTGATAACTCAATATGTGCACTGCCATTTCTTTAAAGCCCGCATTGCCGACATAATAAGAATGGCCCATGCCTCACCACTCGCAGCGAGCACCAGCACAGAGCAGTGTCCGTTGTCCCAAGAAAAGAGCAGCGCCTACTGCCCCAGTACCACAGTGAGCATCTCGGCTTCCTCTGTACCACCCGCAGCATCACCGTACTCCAGCATTGCCCCTACTTCCTGTGACCCCTCTCCACCATTGCTGCCGCCCCTCCTCCCTGGTAAGACACCACTGGTTTAAAAAACAGACCCCATATTTTTTTTTACCTTTTTTTTTCCTCTATATTTGGTGTGTGTCTTATAATCCGGTACGTCTTATAAAACTAAAAATGCGGTAAATACCTTTTTGTCCACGTTGCGATTTTTCCTAGGACGATTCTAAACTTCCCTCAAAATATCTCCTCTTCCTCTATGCATTTCTTTAATTTTTTATTGAGGTTTATTAAAAATTTGTATTCTTCTTGCGTAGGAGGCAAAATGGTAACTAATGAACACAGCATTGCTTATAAAAAGAAATTTTTAACAGCATCTGCCAGGAGTTTGTATGTTCTCCCCGTGTTTGTGTGGGTTTCCTCCGGGTTCTCCGGTTTCCTCCCACACTCCAAAGACATACAGATAGGGACTCTAGATTGTGAGCCCCAATGGGGACAGTGTTCCTGATTAATGTTAAGCGCTGCGGAATATGTTAGCGCTATATAAAAAAAAGATAAAAAAGTTAAGATTTGATAAAAAACCTTTTCTTAACAATTGTATATAAGAATTGTAATTAATTCAAAATGAATTTAAAATTTACAAGTAAATTTAGTATGGGTATCTGTGTGAATGTGCCTACAACAGAGCATGGTGTAATATATAATGCTTTTTAGAGGACCATGTAATCATTTTTTTTCTTCAACTGATTTGCTATCGACTATGTTTCCGTGTGCTTTCAGAATATATTGCAGCTCAGACAGAATCAAGTCAAAATGTTCAGGCGAAAAAACAAAAGAGAATTTCTCACCTCCAAAATGGATTAGATCAGCTGTTTCAATTATTCCGGAGAGGGAGAGACAGTGACCAACTGACTTACACATCCTCGAAAAAAAAAATGATATCCAGTCCTGTGAGGATGCCATATGCTCTGTGTTTTGAGGCAAGCTGCCTACAGTACAGTGCAATTACAAACAGACTGGAGGCTACACTAAAATTTGATGAAAAAATGCCAGCAGAGAACAATGTTTCAGGGTTTTCTTAATTACTAATGGAGACAAACAGCTACATTTTAGTTATTAGTCACAACTTAAGTTGGTTAAAATGCAAATTCCTGCATCCTTTCTCCTGCAAAGGGACATATGCATAGTTACAAAACAATTACATTTTTTTATGTCTGGGATTATTCCCGCTGGCCTATCAGTCGTTAAGAATCTTAAAATTCTTCGCCCTGGCTTTAAATAATACATCTATTAGTGGTGCGCTATCATACCCTGCTGCTTAAGATGTATCTGATAAATTGAACATTTACTCCAGTCTAGACATAATATTGCCTCCCAGGCACTTGCAATATTGACAATTAAGTTGTCATTTTGAAAATTACACCTATCTAAACTATATACATGGAGAGGCATTGCACTTTTTGTCTGAATAATAAGGCCTGTATTCTATTAAAAATTTTATTTTGTCAGCTTTTTATTATCCATGGAGCTGTCTATATAATATTTAACAGATCATAAGAGAGTAAGTAGTCCCACAGATTTGCTAACACAATGTGAGTAAATTAATGTAGCTGGATTTACTTTTATTACTGTGGTGTACAACATTTTAAAATTGGGTCATACATAGAGATGAGTGAACTTGAGGTTCGAGGTTCAAGGTTCAGGTTTGGAAACTAAGCTTCAAAAAATCAAGGTTAAAGTTCAAGCAGTGTCGGACTGGCTACTAGAGAAACTGCCAGTAATACCAGTCCTGGCTGCGGTTATCTGGATTGAACTCCAGAGGTCTCACCTGAGGTCCGGAGTACAGCCTGGACTGAACAGCAGGTTTCCAGAACTGAACTGCGAGCACCGACTGATTCCCCGACGATTGCAGTTCAGTTCATGACAGCTGCGGACAGGCCGGGCTGCACTCCGGAGCTCAGGTGAGAGCTCCGGAGTTCAATCCAGGTAACCGCAGCCAGGACTGGTATTACTTGTAACAGGATAAGGCACAGCCACAGAACTAGAAACGGAGGTGCACTTGTCGGTTTCCAAACCATATACATTCAAGTTAAACAAAGCACTCTTCAGGCTTTATTTTGAAATGAAAAATTTAATTTTTTTTGTTGTGAACATGGGACGTTTCGGCCACATAATGGCCTTCATCAGACAACTCACATAAATGTAAATATTGGAGCAAATACACAAGCAGCAACGTGTATTGGTACTGTAAATCAAAGCAGCCTCTTATATAAAAGACCAAGGTCAGCAAGAAGATAACAATATAGACATTTTAGACAATATTATGTCAAATAAGAGATGCACCTAGTAACAGGAGCCAGTGTCAGCTAGGAATGGCGCTATAAAGCAGCGGTATCCCGCCATTCCTTGCGGACACTGGCTCCTGTCACTAGGTGCATCTCTTATTTTACATAATATTGTCTAAACTGCCTATATTGCTATTTTCTTGCTGACCTTGGTCTTTTATATAAGATGCTGCTTTGATTTACAGTACCAATACACGTTGCTGCTTGGGTATTTGCTCCAATATTTACATTTATGTGAGTTGTGTGATGAAGGCCAGTACGTGGCTGAAAAATCACATGTTCACAACAGAAAAAAATTAAATTTTTCATTTCAAAATAAATCCTGAAGAGTGCCTTGTTTAAACTGAAGGACTGGTATTACTGGTGATTTCTCCAATAGCCAGTCCGACACTGGGTTCGAGGTTCGAGTGAGTGACGAGTATAAACCACTCAAGCAAGCCATGCTGTTCTTGGATATTAGTGATGGTCAGCCCTGTGTGAACCGCGTGCAGTGTTTGATTGGCTCATATTTGTGTTTAAAATCAGCATGATCAGATATAGTGTACACACAAACCCCCCAAATATTTTTTATAAACCCTGCCCATCCTGCCCCAGAAGTGTTTTGCTAATGGCCCATAGGCAAAACACTTCCGGGACAGGGTGTGAGAGGTTTATAATTTTTAGGGGGGGGTTTTGTGTGAAACACTACATCTGATCACACTGATTTTACCCCAAATGTGAGATGATAAAACACTGCCCATGGCTCACACAGGGCTGAGCTTTACTCATACCCAAGCACAGCACTGCTTAGTTCAGTGGTTCGTACTCGTCACTCGCTCAAACCTCGAACCCGAACCTTGTTTTTTTTAGAGCTCGGTTTCCGAGCTCGAACCTCAAGCCTAAGGTTCACTCATCTTTAGTCCTATAGGCAGACCTATCTTCTAATGTCAAGTTTAAGCCATCTCTAAGAAGATCCAAGATGTGATGTTATTGGGGCCCATGAAAATAAATAATTCCAAAAAGCAGGAGAGTAGATTATTTGTACAGTGCTTCAGCTACGTGGATTTAGCTTCTGTCATTGTAGACAAACTTAAATAGAACCTTTGACTATTTTCTATATGCTTGACTGGTCACATCAGGTTAAAGTGGCAAAAGATCGAAATAAAGTGTATTTTTTTATTTCTCATCCCTATTGCAGAGCTATTAATGTGTATATGCTAAGTTCCACTTTAACTTTGGAGGCATTAATAGAAATTCTTCTCTGGAAGCGTTTACTTTTTCCCCTGCATGACATTACCCAATCATAAGGAGGCAGCATCGTTCATGGAACAAAAAGAAAACACACCCAGAGAAAATGACAATCGGCCTTCACTTTGTGATATAGTAAGACACATGTGACACTGAGCTCTCACTTACTGTGATTACAAATAGATTGGGAGGACAGTTGCACTGCAATGACGTTGCTTGCATTACTCTGCATTCATCCCATTCATTGGGAAATAATGTCCTAATAACTGGAATATATGCAGAATATGCAGCATGTGCCACTCTGTTGCTCCCATCTAACATCACTGATAATATGGCGGAGGGGAAGGATAGCAGAGTTGTGTGTCATTACATAAACCACTCTGCATAAATCCCAGAGTCACAGCTCTGCTCTCCTCCCAACACATGTAATTGTAAGCTGGTTACTTGGATGCAACAATGCAGTAAAGGTGACTCAGTGGTGACTCAACAACAGATATTTATTTACACAAGTAAAGGAGTGGCAGTGGTATGCTGAAATCAGGGAACAGCACAAGTGACTATTAAAAGGCAGATTATATTACAGTAGAGGAATTAGAAACACAGTTATTTGGAATATAATCACAATATTATCTACACAGTATTATTCCTATCACTATACAACAGTTACCGCCAACATTATCATAGACTTAATCCCTCTATCAGGGAAATGTCAGCATCACTCTACCTGTCACTGTTGTTCTTTATCTAAATGAGACTAAATTGCACACAGGCTCTAACAGGTTCGGAGACGCTGCCCAATAGGCCACAAGTTCAAGTTGTTGCGTATCCTCACACACAAAATTAGCTGCCCCCTTTATTCTCAGAGATGTGGGCTCAGTCCTCACTCAATACCGTATCTCTGCGCCAAATCTTCTTCTGAAAACAATGTTTGATCTTTGGTGTTCAATCTTTTATATTTTATCTTCGATATTTGTTCTTCCATTGGTTCTGGTCACAGGGCTGAGCTCCTCAAAAAATGTCCTAATGCTGGGCAAGAAAAAATATATATTTGTAAAATTTATGCAATGGGTTAATACCCAAAAATTCAACATTTTATAATCTATACACAGGATAAGTCATAGACGTCAGAATGATAGGTTCTTCAGATTGTTGCATTCCAATAATCATGAGGACAGGGGACTTCATAAACGGACATTTGCCTGTTACTACCTACAGTACTGGTCCCAAACTTTATTACTTGAAAGTAACATTTAGCTCTGACAGGAGGTGTAAGCCACACCCCGAGCCCACCGAGCAGTGATATCAAGGTGCTGCCCCACCTTTCCCCTCCACAGAAGCCAAACCCAGAACTTCCATTACCATTGAAAAAAAAATAAAAAAATTCCCCATAGAAATCACACATAGGCAGTTTACTTACTTCCAGGGGCTCCCACCTTACCCCTATTAGGCATTCTCACATCAGGCACCCTCACAACAGTATTGCATCCAACTTTAAGAAACCCTTTAACTGGCAGTGTAATCCTATCTTTAGCTCGCCATGCTTATTCTATCACTCTAACACTTAAGTCAGAATATTTGCATCCACATTTGCTTTTTTGAGTAGGACTACTTACAAAGTCCCCATCTGGAGATCTGCTTATCATATCTGGCCATGAGCCACACATATTGGGCTCACAAGCCACATGTGGCTGCTGAGCTCCAGATAGGGGACCTCTGATCTGACTGAACATGTTCAGACATATGTCTAACAACACCACCTTTTACAGCATCACTGGGTCTTCCAGTAGCAGGGAATGAATGGTTAGAGGAGCAAGAAGTCATAAGGCCCACTGGTCGGTTCCCTCATACATGTTTAGGCACAAAAGAGCAGTAAATAGTATTGCCAATCCCCAGGGTCAAGAGAATCAGGGCCTAGTGCAGCCTACTATGGCCAGCCTAAAAGGCTCATTAGCCACATTAACTGAAAACTCAAATGCCCATATGATTGCATAAACTGCCATTTTGAATGGACTACCACATAAACTGCATTGCTGTAGGCCATAGACCATAGGCCATTACACTGTGGGAGATCATACATCATGTCATTAGATGCTATCTATTGATGTGCTAGCAATGGCTCTTTACAACATATTAGGGGATTGTCTCACAAACAAAATACATTTTAATTAATTGATCATGGAATAAAAATGATTTCTACAATTGAATGTACTGAGATATTCTTAGAAATGTGCCCCTGCTATGTACTGTGTAATGGCTGTGTCTGATCATCCTGGGACATGGTCTGATCATACCATATCTCCTGGGAATGGGCGAAAGGAAAAGCGAGTATATCAATAGCACAGTATGGGATCACAGCTGATTCTTTCTGTGAAGTAAAATATATTGTTAAACAGGCAGTAAAATGTTTTACCTCACAGAAAACAGCAGTTGTGATCCCATGCTGTCCTGTCTGTATAGTTTTGATTTGTTCCCCGCGCAGAAAATGTGGTATGTTCAGACCATGTTCCTGTATGGAAAGATGCAGCCATTACACAGTATGTAGCAGGGGCAAATATATAAGATTATCTTAGCACAAGAACATTTTGTTAACACATTCAATTGTGGAACTTATTATTATTCCAACATCTAGTGGTTAAATGTACTTTGTTCATGGGACAATATATTTAACTTGAGCCCTCATGTAACATGAGTTCATGTAAATTTCTGTCAAATTATTTTCTGTGTCTCCTTAAACATATAAGGTTGCGCCTGTCTACACTTCTGAATGTGTTTTTACAGTGTGTATGTACACTGGAGATCAAAATTAGAGAACAATGTATGAGCACAGAGAAAGATTATAACTAAATTTTCTGAAGGTAACAACAGTCACTAATCAGTAGGACATGTACATGCTTTGAATGACTTCAGCACATCTGTGGCCACAGGACCTCACTATTCTCTCACACTGCTCTGGTGTGATTTTGGTCCACTCTTCTTCCAGTCTCGTCCACAGTTCTTTGCCTGTTGTGGGTTTCTTGGCCATAGGTTTGTCATCAAGGATTTTCCAGAGGTTTTCTATTGGATCTAGGACTCTGGGCTGGCCACTTCATTGAGTCAATGTCTTCTGTTTGATGGAACTGCTTTACTTGTTTTGCTGTGTGACAGGGGGCATTGTCCCGCATGATAATTGCTGGCTGATTGAGTGATGAACACAAGTAAGTTACCATGTGGTGTGGAAGAACGTTCTGATACACACTAGTATTCACTCAGGTTCAACTCCTGCTGCAAAAAATATTCCCCAAACCATGACACTTCTTCCACCACCTTTCACTGGCTTCTTGACACACTTTGGACTCAGTCTTTCCCCAGTTTGTCGACGAGCATAATGTTTCCCATCAGACCCAAATAAATTAAATATGCTTTCATCACTATAATGAACTCTGGACCACTTCTCAGTCCACACAACATGCTCCACACCAAAGGGGAAATCTAGCCTTTTGATTCTTTCTGCTAATGATAGGTTTGGTCCCTGCAAAGGGGTTTTTCAGTCCAAATGCTCTTAAATGTCATGTCATGGTATGATGAGACAGATCCTTACCCTGTTCAGTGCTGAACTGCCGAGCAATTCCAGCTGCAATGTTGAAACGATTACCCATGGAGATTCTCTGCATTATTCTGTCATCTCTTTCATTTGTCTTTCGAGGGCGACAAGCCTTCTTGGGGGACTGGAAAGAGTTTGTGATATTGTAAAGATGCAATATTCTCGAAATCACGGACTTGGAACAACCAATTTCTCTTGCTATGGCTGATATGTCACCTCTTTGGTCTTCATCTGGACAACCTGCTGCTGGAGGGTTTCAGTCACTTTGGAACGGCACACCATTTTTTCAGTCACTGCAAACTGGAAAGTTAGGCTGCCAGTTAAATAAGGTTTGTCAGATAATTAAGGAAATTAGAACCAGGTGCCAGATTAACACCAATAATTTGCAGGTATCTGAAATTATTCTCTAATATTCGGGAGTGTTCTTTTGCATTTATCTCATTTACATTTCTATTATGTGCTTTAGAATAAATTCAATTTATGAAATAAGCTTAAAATACTGCTAGCTTACTCATGGTAGGATATAATCACATATGACGGCACAATGACTTTAACAGGTAGGAAATTGTATGTTGTTCTCTAGTTTTGATCTCCAGTGTATTTTTATATGTGTTTAATATCATATTGCTGTTTTCATGATCAGCTAGAGGTAAAAATGTGTCTGTAGGTCTGTGTACCAGTATATTCACTCTTTAAGTCATAGAGGTGTGACTGGTACAGCAACTTCGGTCACTGCTCAGTACATTGTGAGTGATGTCTAAAATGACATTCCGATATTGACTGACAGGCGACTCTATATTGATGCAATGTTGAGTCAGTTGTCAATCAGTGACAGGGGCAGGGTTACCGCTGTTGCTCATTATGCATATACAGTAGCAATAACTAAAACTGCAACAGCACCTAATCTGAGCACACCATAATGTAGAGACAGAGAATCTGATTCCCGCAATGAGTCACTTACAAGGCTGCTTGGTGTAGTTTTACTAAAACAACTCTTTTATCAGCAGTAGATTATCACTTAAGGACTAGTTAACCTGTTGTCATGCAGTCCTCAATATTCATAAGCTTTGTATAACCCTGCATAATAATATTAATAATAATATTTATTCATTTATATAGTACTATTAATTCCACAGCACTTTACATACATATGCAACACTGTCCCCATTGGGGCTCACAATGTAGAGTCCCTATCTGTATGTCTTTGTGGTGTGGGAGGAAATTGGAGTACCTGGAGGAAAGCCACGCAAACACAGAGAGAACATACAAACTCCTTGCAGATGTTGTCCTTGGTGGGATTTGAACCCAGGACCCCAGTGCTACAAGCCTGCAGTGCTAACCCCTGAGCCACCGTGCTCTCCGCCCCAATCCACTGATTGGCAGCTTTCAGCCTAGGCACAGTGTATAAAGATTACTGTCAATCAGTGACGCGATGAATGTAAATGGTGTTATATAAAGCGTAGATCTGCATCAGATAAATCAATGATTTCATCGAAATACCAGCACACAGCTCAGTAAGTGATACATCACTCATCAGGGTCACAGCCCCTTTATTATGCTGCCTTGAGGTAGCAAAGCCTGACAGATTGCCTTTAACCATTTAGAGTAGTTCTATATTTTGTTCTCACTTTTTTCTAGCATTTTCTAACAGTTTTAGTCACTTAAACACTTTAATCTTGCGATGACAAAAAAGAGTACATCAAAGATTATTTAATGGTGAAGCATTACTAGTGCGTAGCTCTTTGATAGCAGAGATCAAATGATAGAAGTACACTGACACAGTTGTAGATCTGTGAGAACCCCCTCCCGCTCCATACATTAATGGGGTTAATGCGCTGGCCTGTGTCAGACTGCTTGAGAGGCCGGTGTCATCTTTGTTTAACCTTTGTGCATGATGTGACAGAAGCCTAAATTTATTAATTTTCTGTGAGCTATGAAACAGGAACAGTGGGCAGCTTTGTGAGAAACAATATCATCTGCAGGGAGACAAGGGCAAACAAGGTTGGTCAGTGTCATCTTTTATGCCACTGTATGTGATAGGGAATTACTGATTTTTTCTTTTCCCACAAAGAATGCTACTCTTCAACCTTATCTAAACTCATCTTCACGTAAGTGAGAATAACATACAGTATTTGTTACTTCTGTACTTTCTATTTTAAGTGCCCTAATGTCTTAAAGGAAGTTATCAGTTTTTGGTTATGGTGCAAATGTGGGTCCATGTATCATCAGGTGATCAACTTTGATTATTCACTACTGAGACCCCCCCAATTAACTGCTACGTTGTTTCTTGTGTGCATTGTTGGTCTTTAAAGGGAATGAGTTAGCAAAAATAAGATATTTATGTTAAACACATTGCTAAACATTTTGTAGGGTGATTTGTTTTATTTTCATACCCCAATTTTGTTTCTGGACACTAAGCCTAGTATAAGGGTACACTCCCATGAGCGTATGACTAAGACAAGTGCAATACGAGAAAATCTCGTATTGCACTCGGACCAATATTATTCAATGAGGGAGAGAAGATGGTCAGCTTTTTTCTCATCCAGATTCTGGATGAGAGAAAAATCGCAGCATGCTGCAATTGTCAGTGAGAGCCATGTCACATGCACCCATACAAGTCTATGGGTGCGAGTGAAACATTGGACTGCTCTCGGATGACACCGGGGTGCAGTGCGATAATTGTATCAGCTGACAATGGAGATGGGGAGACTAATACCTCCCTCTCCTCCACAGCTGTGATCCAATCGCAGGATAGAATCACAGTTGCATGACACTTGGCTCACACTGGCAGCACAGCGTAAGCCGAGGGTCATTAGCATATCACACTCACATTGGATGCCATACCATCATGTGAATCCAGCCTTAAGGCCCAGTCACACACAACGACTTACCAGCGATCCCGAAAACGATGCGACCTGATAGGAATCGCATGTAAGTCGCTGGGAGGTCGCAGGTGAGATGTCACACAGTCAGATCTTACCAGCAATGCAGGAATGATACAGGTCGCAGTAGCGACCTGTATAACGATCTCAGCAGTCACTGTGACCCTGTCACACAGTGTGAAACACAGCGATGTGTCCTGCCCAGCAGGACATCGCCTTTGAAGAAAATAGCCTGGACCATTCTGCAACGACTAGAGATCTCACAGCAGGGGCCTGATCGCTGGTAGGTGTTGTGATGACATGGACTCTCATGGGTTAAAATTTCTTAAAATCCAGCCAGACAGCATGATAGATTGTCTATAGATGGGGGAGAAGTGCCTCATTGTTTTTACAAGACTCTTGTTGACTCAATGTAATTGTGTTGGCCACTGAAAGCCAGACGTATTGTTCTCCAGACATTTCCAGTAACCATTGTATTGTAGTTGTGTATTGATAATGTAATTACCTTAGTAGCCATTGTCTAGTCGGTGACTTGCCGACTCCATGTAGATATACTGAGTCTTTCTATGCACATCATTTAAATGAACATTATCCATGCAGCTTGAAATTCATCCAATGGGAGAAGCAATCTTGTCCAACCAATCGATGAGGACGCAGTGTATCCTAAGGGAAGGTTATGGCTATAAAAGGGACTTCTTTAAGCCACCAGGGTTGATGAAGGTTGATGGATGCTGATGGATCCAGTCTAAGCTCTTTGGAGCTGACTAGAGAATCAGGATATCTTATGGCTTCAATCTAGGGATTCCGGTCCCGGTTGGAGGCCATATCCACAGCCTAGGGATTTCGACTCCGGCTGCCAGGATTTTAACATCAAACCAGGACTACCTAAGGAGGACACTCAGGTTGGGACAGTTCAGTCACCTGTTACAGACTTTGCAGACCTCAGACAGCTTGGAACCTGTGAGGCATGGACATTCTAAATCCCTGGTGAGCTAGCGGAAGGGTGAGACTCTGTTGCCTGTTACATTTGTGTGTTTTGCTGGTTATGTGTTTTGTGCCGTTAATTGTTTGGGGATCCAATAAAGTCTAATTATTGTGGTTCCCTCACCCTGTGTTGTCTGAGTAGTGTTACGCCCACGGTTAAGGAGGCCGGCGTTCAGTTGGGATGAGCCCTGAGCCACGCTGTCTTTCTAAAGGCGGCGGGTTTTAGTGGACGAGAGCACCCACTGAGCCCCGTGTCTCCACAATTGGTGGCAGCGGTGGGATACTACTCAGCCTGGTTTACCCAGGGGAGCTGCAGTGGACTAGTGTTCGTGGACACCGTCCAGGGCTCAACAACCAGGGAGGCACATAAGCATATCCAGCAGGCCATAGGGGAGGCATTCAGGTTTCAGACGCTGCCATGTCCAACCCCACCAGCTCAGCCATGGGACAAGGACAAGAGAGGAGTTACGACCGCTGCAGTAAATGGATGCTACAGGATCTGTGCCAGAGGCGAAAGATTATCTACTGGAACGCTGAGACTCGGTCGGACTTGATCTGGAAATTAGTCCATTGGGATGCCCAGAATGATGCAGAGGACGATGAGGATCCCGCCGATATTGACCCAGAGGATTTAAACTATGTGCCACATCATGGATCTAGTGACAATCGGGAATCAACTTTGTCCAAAATGGCCCAAGCCACAGCGTTGTTGGATGCATTGGGGCCTAGATCCTCAAGAGAAGAGAGGGCTTATGTTCTGGAATATGTTTATGGGATTCCAGCTGCAGTACTGCTAACACCAGCCGGTCGAGAAGGATGGTCCCGCTACCCAGCAGAAGCTGCGCCAAAACAAAGGACTACAAACAGGGCCTGTGACTCGCCCAATCTATGGCACTGTTATACATGTGGGCGCAATGGACATATAGATAAAGATTGTCTCCAAAACCGAGGCCGCATGCTTGGAGCCCGTCTGCCAGTCCAACCAGTCAACATATGCCGAGATGAACCAACGAGACCTGAGGAATGCTACTCCCAAGAAACACCAATAGCTGAGGAAGTGGTTTATCCAGTCCACACCCTACGGCAGGCTGGACACCATACACCAGCCAACCTCCATCCCCACATCCAGACGGTCAAGGTTGGTGATATACAGGCTCAGGGACTTTGAGACATTGGATCTTCTATCACTCTGGTAAGCCCAGTTATTGTTTCCCCAGAAGACCCTGTACCAGATTCCCAGTTATCCATCTCCCTGGCTGAGGGCCAGCGCTCAGACATTCCTCTGGCATGTGTGCAGTTGGACCTAAGGACCGACCAGGGAGAGATCGAGGTGGAGCTTGTGGACAGCCTCCCCACACCTGGTATTTTGGGGACCAACCAGGAAGTGATCAATGTGGGGATTGTGAACAGCCTCCCCATACCTGACATTGTGGAGACTGACCAGAGCAAGGCTGATGTGGAGCTTATGGACACTGTCCCCACACCAGTTATTTCGGGAAAGGACCAGGGAGAGGTTGATGTGAGACTTGTGAACAGTCTCCCCACACCTGTCATTGTGGAGACTAATCAGAGCAAGGCTGATGTGGAGCTTATGGACACCGTCCCCACACCAGTTACTTTGGGGTCTGACCAGGAAGAGGTCCATATGGAGTTTATGGACAGCCTCCCCACACCTGTTGTTTCGGGGACTAGCCAGGAGGAAGTTGAAGAGGGGTTCATAGATGGCCCCACCAAGCCTGTTGTTTCGGATACCACTCAAAGGGAAGTGAAAGTGGGGCTTGTGAATTACCTGCTCACACCAGTCATTTTGGAGAATGACCTAGGACAAGGACTATCCAGTCAGTTTGAAGAAGCCATCACCCACCTCCAAGCCAAGCAGGACCCTGATGTGGATCTTTCCAACATCTTTTCCAGGGATGGTTTGCATTCCCGGTCTCCATCATCCACTTCTGAGCCAAGAACCGTGAGTAAGCCTAACCACACTGTGGCTATTGACTGGGGCAGGATTGATAGTGGGAGATTTGTGCAGGCCCAACTCATGGATCCCACCTTAGTGCTTGTCCACAATATGGCTGCTCAACTTGGGGGAGGTAATCAGGGGGAGGTGTATAGATGCAAGCCTCTGTTGCTGACCTCACCATTAAAAAGGACAATGCCGTCAAGAGGAGAAGGATGATCGGAAGCCTATCATGTCTGGCTAATATTAAGAAGGGGGAGGAATGTGACGACATGGACTCTCATGGGTTAAAATTTCTTAAAATCCAGCCAGACAGCATGATAGATTGTCTATAGACGGGGGAGAAGTCCCTCATTGTTTTTACAAGACTCTTGTTGACTCAATGTAATTGTGTTGGCCACTGAAAGCCAGACGTATTGTTCTCCAGACATTTCCAGTAACCATTGTATTGTAGTTGTGTATTGATAATGTAATTACCTTAGTAGCCATTGTCTAGTCGGTGACTTGCCGACTCCATGTAGATATACTGAGTCTTTCTATGCACATCATTTAAATGAACATTATCCATGCAGCTTGAAATTCATCCAATGGGAGAAGCAATCTTGTCCAACCAATCGATGAGGACGCAGTGTATCCTAAGGGAAGGTTATGGCTATAAAAGGGACTTCTTTAAGCCACCAGGGTTGATGAAGGTTGATGGATGCTGATGGATCCAGTCTAAGCTCTTTGGAGCTGACTAGAGGATCAGGATATCTTATGGCTTCAATCTAGGGATTCCGGTCCCGGTTGGAGGCCATATCCACAGCCTAGGGATTTCGATTCCGGCTGCCAGGATTTTAACATCAAACCAGGACTACCTAAGGAGGACACTCAGGTTGGGACAGTTCAGTCACCTGTTACAGACTTTGCAGACCTCAGACAGCTTGGAACCTGTGAGGCATGGACATTCTAAATCCCTGGTGAGCTAGCGGAAGGGTGAGACTCTGTTGCCTGTTACATTTGTGTGTTTTGCTGGTTATGTGTTTTGTGCCGTTAATTGTTTGGGGATCCAATAAAGTCTAATTATTGTGGTTCCCTCACCCTGTGTTGTCTGAGTAGTGTTACGCCCACGGTTAAGGAGGCCGGCGTTCAGTTGGGATGAGCCCTGAGCCACGCTGTCTTTCTAAAGGCGGCGGGTTTTAGTGGACGAGAGCACCCACTGAGCCCCGTGTCTCCACAATTGGTGGCAGCGGTGGGATACTACTCAGCCTGGTTTACCCAGGGGAGCTGCAGTGGACTAGTGTTCGTGGACACCGTCCAGGGCTCAACAACCAGGGAGGCACATAAGCATATCCAGCAGGCCATAGGGGAGGCATTCAGGTTTCGGACGCTGCCATGTCCAACCCCACCAGCTCAGCCATGGGACAAGGACAAGAGAGGAGTTACGACCGCTGCAGTAAATGGATGCTACAGGATCTGTGCCAGAGGCGAAAGATTATCTACTGGAACGCTGAGACTCGGTCGGACTTGATCTGGAAATTAGTCCATTGGGATGCCCAGAATGATGCAGAGGACGATGAGGATCCCGCCGATATTGACCCAGAGGATTTAAACTATGTGCCACATCATGGATCTAGTGACAATCGGGAATCAACTTTGTCCAAAATGGCCCAAGCCACAGCGTTGTTGGATGCATTGGGGCCTAGATCCTCAAGAGAAGAGAGGGCTTATGTTCTGGAATATGTTTATGGGATTCCAGCTGCAGTACTGCTAACACCAGCCGGTCGAGAAGGATGGTCCCGCTACCCAGCAGAAGCTGCGCCAAAACAAAGGACTACAAACAGGGCCTGTGACTCGCCCAATCTATGGCACTGTTATACATGTGGGCGCAATGGACATATAGATAAAGATTGTCTCCAAAACCGAGGCCGCATGCTTGGAGCCCGTCTGCCAGTCCAACCAGTCAACATATGCCGAGATGAACCAACGAGACCTGAGGAATGCTACTCCCAAGAAACACCAATAGCTGAGGAAGTGGTTTATCCAGTCCACACCCTACGGCAGGCTGGACACCATACACCAGCCAACCTCCATCCCCACATCCAGACGGTCAAGGTTGGTGATATACAGGCTCAGGGACTTTGAGACATTGGATCTTCTATCACTCTGGTAAGCCCAGTTATTGTTTCCCCAGAAGACCCTGTACCAGATTCCCAGTTATCCATCTCCCTGGCTGAGGGCCAGCGCTCAGACATTCCTCTGGCATGTGTGCAGTTGGACCTAAGGACCGACCAGGGAGAGATCGAGGTGGAGCTTGTGGACAGCCTCCCCACACCTGGTATTTTGGGGACCAACCAGGAAGTGATCAATGTGGGGATTGTGAACAGCCTCCCCATACCTGACATTGTGGAGACTGACCAGAGCAAGGCTGATGTGGAGCTTATGGACACTGTCCCCACACCAGTTATTTCGGGAAAGGACCAGGGAGAGGTTGATGTGAGACTTGTGAACAGTCTCCCCACACCTGTCATTGTGGAGACTAATCAGAGCAAGGCTGATGTGGAGCTTATGGACACCGTCCCCACACCAGTTACTTTGGGGTCTGACCAGGAAGAGGTCCATATGGAGTTTATGGACAGCCTCCCCACACCTGTTGTTTCGGGGACTAGCCAGGAGGAAGTTGAAGAGGGGTTCATAGATGGCCCCACCAAGCCTGTTGTTTCGGATACCACTCAAAGGGAAGTGAAAGTGGGGCTTGTGAATTACCTGCTCACACCAGTCATTTTGGAGAATGACCTAGGACAAGGACTATCCAGTCAGTTTGAAGAAGCCATCACCCACCTCCAAGCCAAGCAGGACCCTGATGTGGATCTTTCCAACATCTTTTCCAGGGATGGTTTGCATTCCCGGTCTCCATCATCCACTTCTGAGCCAAGAACCGTGAGTAAGCCTAACCACACTGTGG
Source organism: Anomaloglossus baeobatrachus (assembly GCF_048569485.1). Taxonomy (NCBI): domain Eukaryota; kingdom Metazoa; phylum Chordata; class Amphibia; order Anura; family Aromobatidae; genus Anomaloglossus; species Anomaloglossus baeobatrachus. Next base: position 234,922,946 of record NC_134356.1, read on the forward strand.
CTATTGACTGGGGCAGGATTGATAGTGGGAGATTTGTGCAGGCCCAACTCATGGATCCCACCTTAGTGCTTGTCCACAATATGGCTGCTCAACTTGGGGGAGGTAATCAGGGGGAGGTGTATAGATGCAAGCCTCTGTTGCTGACCTCACCATTAAAAAGGACAATGCCGTCAAGAGGAGAAGGATGATCGGAAGCCTATCATGTCTGGCTAATATTAAGAAGGGGGAGGAATGTGACGACATGGACTCTCATGGGTTAAAATTTCTTAAAATCCAGCCAGACAGCATGATAGATTGTCTATAGACGGGGGAGAAGTCCCTCATTGTTTTTACAAGACTCTTGTTGACTCAATGTAATTGTGTTGGCCACTGAAAGCCAGACGTATTGTTCTCCAGACATTTCCAGTAACCATTGTATTGTAGTTGTGTATTGATAATGTAATTACCTTAGTAGCCATTGTCTAGTCGGTGACTTGCCGACTCCATGTAGATATACTGAGTCTTTCTATGCACATCATTTAAATGAACATTATCCATGCAGCTTGAAATTCATCCAATGGGAGAAGCAATCTTGTCCAACCAATCGATGAGGACGCAGTGTATCCTAAAGGCCCCGTCACACTAAGCAACATCGCTAGCAACATCGCTGGTAACGAACAACTTTTGTGACGTTGCTAGCGATGTTGCTGTGTGTGACATCCAGCAACAACCTGGCCCCTGCTGTGAGGTCGTTGGTTGTTGCTGAATGTCCTGGGCCATTTTTTAGTTGTTGCTGTCCTGCTGTGAAGCACAGATCGCTGTGTGTGACAGCGAGACAGCAACAACTAATGTGCAGTGAGCAGGGAGCCAGCTTCTGCTGAGGCTGGTAACTAATGTAAACATCGGGTAACCAAGAAGCCCTGTCCTTGGTTACCCGATATTTACCTTTGATACCAGCCTCCTCCGCTCTCACTGCCTGTGCTGCCGGCTCCTGCTCTGTGCACATGTAGCTGCAGCACACATCAGGCAATTAACCCGATGTGTGCTGTAACTAGGAGAGCAAGGAGCCAGCACTAAGCATTGTGCGCTGCTCCCTGCTCTGTGCACATTTAGCTGCAGCACACATCGGGTTAATTAACCTGATGTGTGCTGTAACTAGGAGACTGGGGGCTGGTCACTGGTTGCTGGTGAGCTCACCAGCAACTCGTGTAGCCACGCTCCAGCGATCCCTGCCAGGTCAGGTTGCTGGTGGGATCGCTGGAGCGTCGCAGTGTGACAGCTCACCAGCAACCTCCTAGCAACTTACCAGCGATCCCTATCGTTGTTGGGATCGCTGGTAAGTTGCTTAGTGTGACTGGACCTTAAGGGAAGGTTATGGCTATAAAAGGGACTTCTTTAAGCCACCAGGGTTGATGAAGGTTGATGGATGCTGATGGATCCAGTCTAAGCTCTTTGGAGCTGACTAGAGGATCAGGATATCTTATGGCTTCAATCTAGGGATTCCGGTCCCGGTTGGAGGCCATATCCACAGCCTAGGGATTTCAATTCCGGCTGCCAGGATTTTAACATCAAACCAGGACTACCTAAGGAGGACACTCAGGTTGGGACAGTTCAGTCACCTGTTTTTAGCAATCATCAGATTAGCATAACAAGCAGGATAACAGTGACTATGGATGGGAGCATAGCTTCTAACATGATCAAATTTGTTTAGAATTTACCAAAATTTTATGGCATTCTTATCGCACAAGTCTAGCAAAATGGTGAACTCACAAGATGCCATTTTAATTGATTCATATGAGTTTGAAATGGATTAAAAAACAATAAAATTAATTTCATATAGACCCTCACCTGTCCGTGACTTCTCAGCTCCTTGCTGGTTCTTCCTAAGGCCCTGCATCTGTTTCCTGTTCATTCTTTGCTGACACTTCTGGCGACAGGTAGGTCTTGAAATGTGTTGTGATTGCATGATGTGCACAGCTCCATGTGATCGTGTGGGGTGATACACAGCATAAAGTCGTAGTATCATGTCATCAGAACACACATTGAGGCTTAACTAATGTCATAAGAGTGAAGAGATAGCATTGGAGTACAGCGGGGCCTTGGAAGTCAACAAAGGACCAGTGCGGAGCTGTAGCAATAAAGACAGATGATAGGCTAGGTGAGTAGAATTATTATAGTATTGTAACCCCTTTCTGGGCCAACCAATTGGAGTGGGAAGACCTCAGAGCTTAATAAACAGTTTTTTAAAACTACAAATTTAATACAAATTAAGTCCTCAGGTTAAATCTGCTAAATTTGAATTTTGGCATCCCTTTAGACAATGTTTATGTGTAAAATGTAGATTTTTCACAATAGAGCAACACTAAGCACCAGCACTTTACAATAATTAGATGCATAAATCCCACTATTTCTACATACATAGAAATGTGAGGCTCTTTGCTCATATTTGAGCTTATCAACTAATTACGAAGAGTCTCAGTGGTTATAAAAATGTCTACAAACCTGATTTTAAGTTTTAACCTGTTTTTGCCAGGTTTTTGTCATGTGAAAAAAATTGCACCAAAAATTAATTTCAGAAAATTTTCCACTTTTGATGTTAATCATAGTATCTATAATTCAACAGAAAAATACAGAATAATCTACACACTAAACTTATACTTTGTTAAAGTACTTTCTGTAAGTACCCTTGGAATTTATTAGTGCATGCCCTCATCATCCTCCGCCTCGACTACTGCAACCTCCTGCTCTCTTGCCTCCCTTCCAACACCCTTGCACCCTCCAATCTATCCTAAACTCTGCGGCCCGCTTAATCCAACTCTCCCCTCGCTATTCCCCAGCCTCACCACTCTGCCAATCCCTTCACTGGCTTCCCATCGCCCAACGACTCCAGTTCAAAACATTAACCATGATATACAAAGCCATCCACAACCTGTCTCCTCCTTACATCTGTGACCTAGTCTCCCGATACCTACCTGCACACAACCTCAGATCCTCACAAGATCTCCTTCTCTACTCCTCTCTTATCTCCTCTTCCCACAATCTTGTACAAGATTTCTCCCGTGCCTTCCCCATACTCTGGAATGCTCTACCTCAGCATATCAGACTCTCGATAACTCTGGAAAAAAAAACCTTTAAAATTTAACTTTTAATAATTCCACTAAAATGTGATAATTTATCACAAATAACAAACAGTTGACATAAAAGAATATGGCCCTCCTGTCGCTTCAAAGGATCTATGTAAGCCAAAGAAATTGCTTGGACCTTCACCCCCAATGTAATCGGACTTTAGTAACCATAGTTATAGGTGCCAATTAACATTAGCGTCCACTAGTAATTGGATAAGTCTTACCTCACTCCACAATAGAAAAATGAATTGGTCTCACCAAATTTATTTGGATGCCATCTAATACAATTACTGGGGTCCAGAAATGCCCCTTAATGATCAGTCGTGCCTCCTGACGTGTTTCATTCAGGTATAGAACTCTTCAGGGGAGTCTCAAAACTATCACATCCTTTTAGGGTCCCATAGAAAATGAACCCACCATTCGCATAACGTGCTGAAACCAAATATATAAGATTACAATAGATATCAGCATGTCAGCCAACCAATCATATCCATAAATAAAAATATGAACATAAAAAAACTCACCAATTAGTATGGACTCATCACATAACCACTCTGTGACGCATCCAATTTCAGTCCTAACAATTATGGACCCATAGCCTATATACCGTGCTGGGAGAGATTGTGCAACAAAATAAATGTCAGCACATCATATGCTGCTGTACACACAAACACTTAGGGGACTCACCATGTGGCTGGAGCGGCCGTGCTTATTGCTCTATCAAAAGAGCTACTGCACACCGCCCTAGTTTAAATATTCCCACCAACTCATAGCGTGTGATGCAACTTCCGCCCACCCGGTCATGTGACTCCGATCAGATCATAATGTTTACCCGGTTACCATAGTGCCAGGACATACCGTCCGGCACTGTTACCTCCCTCCAAATCACATGACCGCAGCTGAATTACACCCCGTCATGTTGTTTATGCGGCTACCATAGCGCCGGGTTTCACCGCCCGGCATAGTGCCCGCCCCCCGGATCACATGACCGCAGTCAAGCTACACCATGACATGAAGTTAATGCGGTTACCATGGTGCCAAGTGACGCTACATAGTACTACCGCCACCCCTCGGATCACACATTGATAGCCGGGTAAATCACATCTGGCTATCAATAGCGCCAGGTTATATCACCCGGTAATGCAACCGCCCCCAGGATTACATAACCGCAAATAAGCTAACCCACATCATGGTGTTTATATGGTTACAATAGCGCAAAATGACGCTTATATCAGCACACACCATCCTCTTATAGTCGATTGCCATGATATCACTTGATCCATGGCCGCCTTATACACATGTCAGTCAATAAGGTACAAAAAACAGTGTGTGCAAAGACAGCAACATCATTCCAACCTCTCCTTTCCAACAAGAATTTTATGGAGACAAACATAAGAGGGTATGTCAAAACCTTATACCAAAAAGGACAATAATAAAAAATCTTTTTGTGATTGAGAAGCTGCTCCCGCTCATTTGAGTCGGTGGTACCCATATAGATCACAAAAAAAATTTACAAGGTGATTGCATACTGTATTTATACAGATCCTGGCTAAATCACCAGAAAATCATTCTGATACACACCTGGAGAGACAATAGCTCCGTATAAATATGGTGTATCACCCAGATACATGGAGGTTTCACTTATAGTACAACTATTTTCATAAAGCTCATAGTAGCCAAATTAAGCAGAAAATATCAGAAAAAATGTCAGAAAATTGATGATAAAGATGTCAATAACAGAATATAAGTTCATACTAACGATTTTAGTTTTAGTTTCAATAGGGCATTGATCACAAACAGATTTAATGGTTAATGGTTTTAATTTAATGGTTTTATGGTTACTAAAGTCCGATTACATTGGGGGTGAAGGTCCAAGCAATTTCTTTGACTTACATAGATCCTTTGAAGCGACAGGAGGGCCATATTCTTTTATGTCAACTGTTTGTTATTTGTGATAAATTATCACATTTTAGTGGAATTGTTAAAAGTTAAATTTTAAAGGTTTTTTTTCCGGAGTAAGTGAAAAATATGCTACTTATCATTTGATAAATTGTATCTATACCCAGTGGCTATTTATTTCATATCAGACTCTCCCCTACCAAGGAAAGCTTCAAGAGGAACTTGAAGACCCATCTCTTTTAACAAGCCTACAACCTACAATAGCCCTCAGTCCAGTACACCACTGCGCAACCAGCTCTGACCTCACTTATTGTACCCTCACCCATTCCCTGTAGACTGTGAGTCCTCGCAGGCAGGGTCCTCTCTCCTCCTATACCAGTCTGTTTTGTATTGTTAATGATTGTTGTACATATACCCTCTTTCAGTGTAAAGCGCCATGGAATAAATGGCGCTATAATAAATAAATAAATAATAATAATAATAATAATAATTTATGACAGCATTCAGTCTTTTTTGTTAGGAATCTATCAGCATGGCAAGTCGAAAAATCATAATCATTGCCAACTATTCATTACAGTAGTATTTCAAATCTGTCAGATTGTGAAGGATCTCCTTGGTACAGCGCCCCATCCAGGTAAACCCACAGATTTTCTATTTAATTCATGTCTGCACACTGGTTGGGTCATGCCAAATAATAATTAATAATTAATTTTATTCATTTATATAGTGCTATTAATTCCACAGCGCTTTACATACATTGGCAACACTGTCCCCATTGGGGATCACAATCTTGAGTCCCTATCTGTATGTCTTTGGAGTGTGGGAGGAAACCGGAGTACCCGGAGGAAACCCACGCAACACGGGGAGAACATACAAACTCCTTGTATATAGTGTCCTTGGTGGGATTTGAACCCAGGACCCCAGCGCTGCAAGACTGCAGTGCTAACCACTGAGCCACCACAATGCCAAACCTTTGAACTTGTTTTGGTGAAGCCATTGTTTTGTTGATTTGGAGGAATGCTTAGGGCTGTTATTATTCTGAAAAGTAAAATAAGATTTTTAGCAGAGCCCTGAAGCTTTTGTTGTAATATGAAAAAATATTGGGAACTAAAGCCTCAGTTCCAGCTGCTGGAAACAGCCTCAAAGCACAATTCTTCTTCCACCATGCTTCACTGTGGGTTTATGTTGGTTTTTTTTTTGAGTGATGGGCAGTGTTGGCTTTATGTCAAACATACATTTTTGAGTTATGGGAAAAAATGTAAAACTTGCTTTCATCAGACCATAACATGTTTCCCACGTGCTATTGTGAGAATTCATGACAAAACATAGCCAGGCTTTGATATTTTTCTTTGTAAAAAAAAGCTTCAGTCTTTTCCAAATTATTTTTATTGGGATTTTTGGGGAAGGCTAACAAAACACACACAAAAAAAATATCAATATAAACATAAATCTTAATATATATATATACAGTATATATATTAGAGTAGTAAGGATAAAATAAAGGTTTAGGCAAGAGGGGAAGGGATATCATGAAACATCAGGATACTAAGGTCGACTGAGTATCAAACATCTGTTCATATTATCTATAGCACAAATTTTTAAAATTACAAGAAAACAAGAATGAAAAGAGATAGCTGGCAATATAATATTGTCTATAGTTTCAATTTAAAGGGACTTCAATATTGGGAGGATATACGTCAATCCAAATCAGTCTTTTCAACCTACTCCAAAGGCCATACTTATGAAGATTATGGATGACCACTGTCACATGCAGTAGACAACCAAAACTTGCCAGATATTCCAGCAACTCCTTTAATATTGTAGTAGGCATCCTGGCAGTCTACCGGCCCAATTTTCTTCTTTCTTTTCATCAATTTTTGTGGAACATCCAGTTCTAGGTAATGTCAATGTTGTACCAAATTTAATCCACTTTTTGACTATCATCTTCACAGTGTTCCTTGCTAAATTGAATGCCTTCGAAAGTTTTGTTTACCCTTCCCCTGACTGATAAGTTACAACAGTGGTTTGGCTTTGACTGATTGTGTCGTAATCAATTTATGAACCATGGCTTGTGCCGTAAAAATGCAACTACAAAAAGGTCAAGAAATCCTAGCAGAACATCTAAACATAATCACTATAAATGATGGCAGTTGTTCTCTGACTACTATTTAAAATGAGTTTTAGGCTTTGTGCGCACGTTGCATTTTTTTTGCATTTCCGCAGCGTTTTGAGCTGCAGCGTCACATTGTCAAAATTCATGTACTCTGGTTCCCAAGCAAAGTCTATGAGAATCATGCAAAATCCGTGCACACGATGCTTTTTTAAATGCAGCGTTTTGATTGTCAAAAATTTGTCAAAATCTCTGCGTTTAGAAAATCAGCATGTCAATTCTTTTGAGCGTTTTGGCAGCATTCTACACCCATTGAAATCAATGAGTTGTTGTAAAACGCTACCAAAATGCTAAGCAGTACGTTTGCACTGCTTTTTTGTTGCGATCCGCATGTTTTTTTGACAAAACAAACGCAGATCTTTCGGTCTCTCTTTCTTTCTGTCCATACCGACAGAAGAAAAAACTGTGGAAAAAGGAGCGCAATAGGGTCTTACCCCGGTATGAGCGGGGGTATTAGGAGGGGGATATTCCTACTCACCTATAGGGGTTGTGAAAGTCACAACTCCTATAACAGCATGTAACTCCAAGCCACGGCAGCAGTCCCCACGTTGGCAGATAACAGAGAATAGTAGAGCTGGGTGTCAAGCCGCACCAATGACCAACAGATCAGGAAGGTTGAAGATTAATGATGCTTTATTATATGATAGGTCGGTCAACTCGTTTCGGGAGACTCTGCTCCCTTACTCAGGACAGACTGGCAAAGAACATTTAATGTTCTTTGCCAGTCTGTCCTGAGGAAGGGAGCAGAGTCTCCCGAAATGCGTATTCTCTGTTATTTTCTCTCTGTCCATGTTGGTCTCTCCCTCTCACTCCCTCTCTCATACTCACCAATCCACGATCACCAGCGCTGCGCTGCACGGCGTTCACACTGTGGCGGCTTCTCCTCTTTTGAAAATGCTGGACGCTCATTAATCCATCTCGTATTCCCTGCTTCTCCTGCCCACCGGCGCCTATGATTGGTTGCAGTCAGACACGACCCCACGCTGAGTGACAGCTGTCTCACTGCAACCAATCACAGCCGCTGGTGGGTGGGTCTATATCAAGCAGTAAAAAAAATAAATATATAATTAAAAAAAAAATGACGTGTGGTCCCCCCAATTTGGATACCAGCCAGGGTAAATCCACATGGCTGAAGGCTGCTATTCTCAGGATGGGTGAGCTCCACATTATGGGGTGCCCTCCAGCCTAACAGTATCAGCCAGCAGCCGCCTGGAATTGCCACATCCATTAGATGCGACAGTCCTGGGACTCTACCCGGCTCATCCCGAATTGCCCTGGTGCGGTGGCAAACGGGTTAATAAGGAGTTAATGGCAGCAGCCCGTAGCTGCCACTAAGTCCTAGGTTAATAATGGCAGGCGTCTCCCCGAGATGCCTTCCATGATTAACCTGTAAGTTAAAGAAAATAAACACATACACCCAAAAAATGCTTTATTTGTAATGAAAAACAAAAAAACACCCTCTTTCACCACTTTATTAACTCCTCAAAAAAACCTCCAGGTCTGACGTAATCCATGCAAGGTCCCACGACGCTTTCAGCTCTACTACATTGGAAGCTGACAGGAGCGGCAGTAGAACACCGCTGCTCCTGTCAGCTCCATGCAGCAACTGAAGTGAGTCACGCGATCAGCTGTGCTGTCACTGAGGTTACTCGCGGCCACCGCTCTCAGGTGGAAGACTGCAGCTGTGGTCGCGAGTAACCTGAGTGAAAGCACAGCTGATCACGCGGCTCACTGCAGTCACTCAGGGGATTTGCGATCACAGGTGAGTCCTTTACCTGTGATTGCAAATCAAGCCGCGGCGCATAGAGTCGCGCTATCACAATGAAGTCGAGTGAAGTTCATCCGAGTTCATCCTGATCGCGCGGCACTGTTTCGCAGCCAGCCATGCTCTTTTTGACGAGTGGGACCGCACTGTCAAAAATGTGCATTCTGGATGCTTTTCAATGCGTCTCAGAATGCAGCTTTTTCGGCTGCGTTCTGAGACGTATACACTGCGGAATAGAACGCAACATGCGCACATAGCCTTAATGTTATCGGATACCTTTGATCACAATCACATCCCCAATTATAAGTTGGTGTTCACACTTAACTCACCACATTAGTGTTTTTACCTTTTTTTCCATCCTGAAACATATTTAAATTTGTTTCTCACTAAGTTTGTATAGATTATGGGTGAAAATAACCCATTAATGATGAACGACGGGCTATGTACATCATTCAATGTCTATCTGTCTTTGACGTTAACTCACATACCAAGCCCGTTTTCCCTGCACAGGTCAGTTGATCTAATAAGCTGACATGTGCCTTTAATAAAAAAAAGCCAAATGTTTGCAGCACCTATGGTAAAGGCTTGCACATGTGTATAATATACACTATTAGGCAAGATAGGGATGCACATCCAATTAAATGGATCTACTTGAAACAAACATACCAAGTCCAAAGGTATGACAGCATTCCACTGGGTGTAGACTTTGCTGTGCTGCCTTGATGGATTAAAGATGGATTAATTGCTTCATGTAGTGGGATGCTGTCATAATTCTGGACTTGGTATGTGCCTCCAATAGTCCCAGTTGGTGCAGCACTGAACGAGCGGCTGTTAAGCTGTTAAATGCCACTATCAATCTCTGACAGCGGCAGTTAATGTGAACCGGCAGAGGGGCATGCTGTTCAGACCCTTCTTCAGTGCTCCAATGATGCGATTGCAGGATGCCAATGAGTTACCATAATAGCCAGGGGTCAGTTGATGACCTATACAGTTAGGTCCAGAAATATTTGGACAGTGACACAATTTTCGCGAGTTGGGCTCTGCATGCCACCACATTGGATTTGAAATGAAACCTCTACAACAGAATTCAAGTGCAGATTGTAACGTTTAATTTGAAGGTTTGAACAAAAATATCTGATAGAAATTGTAGGAATTGTACACATTTCTTTACAAACACTCCACATTTTAGGAGGTCAAAAGTAATTGGACAAATAAACCAAACCCAAACAAAATATTTTTATTTTCAATATTTTGTTGCGAATCCTTTGGAGGCAATCACTACCTTAAGTCTGGAACCCATGGACATCACCAAACGCTGGGTTTCCTCCTTCTTAATGCTTTGCCAGGCCTTTACAGCCACAGCCTTCAGGTCTTGCTTGTTTGTGGGTCTTTCCGTCTTAAGTCTGGATTTGAGCAAGTGAAATGCATGCTCAATTGGGTTAAGATCTTGTGATTGACTTGGCTATTGCAGAATGTTCCACTTTTTTGCACTCATGAACTCCTGGGTAGCTTGGCTGTATGCTTGGGGTCATTGTCCATCTGTACTATGAAGCGCCGTCCGATCAACTTTGCGGCATTTGGCTGAATCTGGGCTGAAAGTATATCCTGGTACACTTCAGAATTCATCCGGCTACTCTTGTCTGCTGTTATGTCATCAATAAACACAAGTGACCCAGTGCCATTGAAAGCCATGCATGCCCATGCCATCACGTTGCCTCCACCATGTTTTACAGAGGATGTGGTGTGCCTTGGATCATGTGCCGTTCCCTTTCTTCTCCAAACTTTTTTCTTCCCATCATTCTGGTACAGGTTGATCTTTGTCTCATCTGTCCATAGAATACTTTTCCAGAACTGAGCTGGCTTCATGAGGTGTTTTTCAGCAAATTTAACTCTGGCCTGTCTATTTTTGGAATTGATGAATGATTTGCATCTAGATGTGAACCCTTTGTATTTACTTTCATGGAGTCTTCTCTTTACTGTTGACTTAGAGACAGATACACCTACTTCACTGAGAGTGTTCTGGACTTCAGTTGATGTTGTGAACGGGTTCTTCTTCACCAAAGAAAGTATGCGGCGATCATCCACCACTGTTGTCATCCGTGGACGCCCAGGCCTTTTTGAGTTCCCAAGCTCACCAGTCAATTCCTTTTTTCTCAGAATGTACCCGACTGTTGATTTTGCTACTCCAAGCATGTCTGCTATCTCTCTGATGGATTTTTTCTTTTTTTTCAGCCTCAGGATGTTCTGCTTCACCTCAATTGAGAGTTCCTTAGACCGCATGTTGTCTGGTCACAGCAACAGCTTCCAAATGCAAAACCACACACCTGTAATCAACCCCAGACCTTTTAACTACTTCATTGATTACAGGTTAACGAGGGAGACGCCTTCAGAGTTAATTGCAGCCCTTAGAGTCCCTTGTCCAATTACTTTTGGTCCCTTGAAAAAGAGGAGGCTATGCATTACAGAGCTATGATTCCTAAACCCTTTCTCCGATTTGGATGTGAAAACTCTCATATTGCAGATGGGAGTGTGCACTTTCAGCCCATATTATATATATAATTGTATTTCTGAACATGTTTTTGTAAACAGCTAAAATAACAAAACTTGTGTCACTGTCCAAATATTTCTGGCCCTGACTGTATGTCAGTCATTACAGTACTCCTATGAAAGCAAGCCCAGGTCGGCTTCCATAGGGGACTGTGATTTCTTTTATGTACAGCAATGCTGTGGCATTGCTGTAAATAGAACAAGTGATTGGAATTTTACAGGTTCGAGTCCTTTAAGGGGACTATTATATGCAATACAAAGTAGAAAAAAATGTTTTAATAAATATAAAAGTATAAAAGTTGAAATATTCCACTTTAACCAGATTAAAAATGAAAAAAAAAAAAACGAAACAGAAATTTGGTATCACTGTCTTTGGAAAAAGTCCAATTTCTAAAAAAAAAAAAAAATCAGATCACTAAATAGTGTATGAGAAAAAAAATAATCAAATAGCCAGAATTGCCATTTTTTGTCACAACAACCTAAAAAAAATTAATAGCAGGTAATCAAAACATCATATAAACTCTAACATCAATAAAAACATCAGCTCGGAGCATAAAAAACAGCTCCATATCTCAAAAACTTATGACACAAGAAAGATTTTTTTTCAAACTCTGAAATTTTTTTCACCTTTTAAATAAAAAACTGTACATGTTTGGTAGTTACGTAATCTTACTGACCTGGAGAATCATACTGCTAAGTGAGTTTTACTGTAACTTATATACTATAAATAATAAAAAAAACAAAAAGCAATTGCAAAATTTTACTTTTTTGCTCTTTCGCCACTCTTGGAATTTTTTTCCTTCTTACCATTACAACAGATGGTTAAATGGATTCAGTTATAAAAATGTAGAACTCATGGTGCAAAAAAAGCCCTCACACGGCTATGTCAACGGAAAAATAAAAAAGTTATGGCTCTTTGAAAAAAACAAAAAAATGGAAATAACCCTGTTCTTAAGTGGTTAAAGGTGAAAAGTTCTGAAATGATTTTTTTTGGTATGATTTTTTTTTACGGTGCGAAAACCCGGCATTTTTTGCAGATGTGTGTAGACATTTTTATATCCTCTGTAATGATATGTGCCAACGATCAGGACTCTGCGTACAGAACACAGCGAGTCCTGACCTGCGGGTCTGCACATTTCCTCCATAGGAGAATGCAGGAGACTGCTGCTGCTCATACCCATGATCACGCTTGTGTTCTCCCTACGGAGGACGCCTGCAAATCTGCAGCAAACAATTGACATGCTGCGGTCTGGAAAGTCTGGAAAGTCGCACCACAGGTCAGTGTTTGCTGTGCAAAAAAGAAGCACAGTGATGACGAGATTTCGAGAAATCCCATCCACTATGCTTGTACTGTACAACGCAGTGTTTTGGACACAGCTGAAGCATGCTGCCTCCAAAACGCTGCAAATACTGATCGTGGGCATGCACCCTAAAGCTGTGTGCACTCATTGCAGATTTGTCACTTTTTTTATGCGTTTTTCATTGCAGATTTTTCACACAACCTAAAGGGAATCCTGATGCCAGCAAAGTGAATGAGATCCTGAAGTCTCATGCAAATGTTGCTTATTTTCTCCTGGCAGATTTGGTGCAGATTTAAATCTGCAGCATGTAAACTCATTTTGTGTTTTTGCACCCATTCTAATGAACTGGGAAAATTGCACTAAAATGTGCAGAAAAAACACATAAATAATGTGGCAAAAATGCACTTATTTGCCTTTGCGCTTTTCCTACCAACGGATGCAGAAATGCTGACATTTTTGCACCAAATACTTTACGTGTACATACCCTAAATGATCCCTGACACTTTAGCACACCTAGAATATACATCTTCTATTCTCCTCAGCACACAGTGATAGTTGCAAGAGAATAAAATCCACTTTAACAAATGTCCAATTCACACACAGAAGGCTAAACAACATTTTGTCTTTTATTCAGCGTTTATCAAGGTCTGTCTGTGTGTACAGAGCTGTATAGCTGTATATATAAAAAATAATAAATTATCGTGCATAATAATTTCTTCATGAAATTCATGTGTAAAAACAGAAACAAAACAACAATAAAGGACATTATAAATGCGAGATCATCCGTGAGAATATACAAAGGACAGATTTTCAAATGTAGCAAAATGAAAAAAGAAGACATAATAGTATCACATAAAATGACAGTACCTCCTTGTTAAAACATTTCTCCAATGACATATAGAATATTGTTTTGTACAAGTGTAGCAAAGTTACAGTTGAAGCCAGAAGTTTACATACACTTTCTAAAAAGATATATATCCATGTTTTTCTCACTATCTGACATGAAATCAGAATAAACCTTCCCCGTTTTAGGTCAATTAGGAACCAAAATTATTTATATTTGCTAAATGCCAGAATAATGAGATAGTGAGAATGTTTAAGGCATTTTTATTAGTTTCTGCAACTTAAACGTTTACATACATTTAATTAGTACTTGGCACCATTGCCCTTAGATTGCATGACTTGGGTCAAACGTTTTGGATCTCCTTCCACGAGCTTCTCACAATAGTTTGTAGGAATTTGGGCTCATTCCTCCTAACAGAACTGGTGTAACTGAGCCATGTTTGTAGATTGCCTCTCTCGCACCAACCTTTTCAGCTTTGCTCATAAATTTTTAATAGGATTGAAATCAGGGCTTTATGATGGCCATTCCAAAACATAAACTTTGTTATCCTTAAGCCACTTTGTAACCAGTTTGGCATTATGGTTCTGGTCATTGTCCATTTGGAAGACCCATTTCCGCCCAAGCTTAAAGTTCTTGGCTGATGTCTGTTGCTTCAGTATTGCCACATAATCTTCTTTCCTCATGATGCCATCTAGTTTGGGAAGTGCAACAGTTCCTCCTACAGCAAAACAACCCCACAACATGATCCTATCACCTCGGTGTTCCACAGAGGGTGTTCTTAGGCTTCAAAGCTTTTTCTTTTTCCTTCAAATGTAACTATGATCATTATGGCCAAACGGTCTCAGTTTAGTTTCGTCAGATGACAGGACATGTCTCCAAAAATTAAGGTCTGTGTTCTTGTGTGCATTTGCAAACATTAATCTGGCTTTTGTATGTTTCTTTTGGAATAATGGCTTCTTCCTGGCAGAGTGGCCTTTAAGCTCATAATGATACAGTATTCATTTCACTGTGCATAATGACACAGGTTTACCAGCCACCACCAGCATCTTCACAAGGTCTTTTGTTCTTTGGTTGATCTACACATGTCTGACCAAAGCACATTCATCTCTATTATAAAAAAACCTCATCTTCTGCTGAGGGCAGTGAGGTGGGTGTCCCAGATGCTTGCAGTGAATGCTGTAAGGCAGGGGACATTCAGAAAATGTCGATATTGCGGGCTTCAAAGAAATGGCACCCAGAGTTGGTGCGTGTGTAGATTGAGCCATCGGCTCAATGACAAACTGAGATCTCATCTGCACACATGCCATCTCCGGGCACCATTTTCCTTAGGTCTCTTGCTGGGAGATCAATGAGCCGGAGACGGCACGTGTTCAGATGAGATCTTGAGCCGAGAGCGCCATCTGCACACAAGCCGACTTCAGGCATCATTATTTGAAGCAGCACTGCTGAGATTTTCAGAATGGCCCCTGCCTCACCGCCTGCAGTGAGCACCAGCACAGAGCCTACAGCACAGTGCCCACAGCCCGCAGCATTGCCCCTGCTTCCTGTGACCACTCTCCACCACCTCTCAGTAAGCTACGTTCATATTATAAGATGTCCCTCTTTTTTGCCTCCCAAATTTTTGGAAAAGTGCGTCTTATAATCCAAAAAATATAATACCTAATTTATAAGTGATGGTTCACAAGGGATAAATCCCACACTATAGAAAGTTATATCGACTGTAGTAAGAAACAATAAGTAATATCCTATTATGATCCAAACTGTAAATCAGACAATAGCCTGACACAAATATATCAAACGCAATAATAAGAAGGTTAAATACCTTGTGACACTGGGATATATATAGAATCACAGGGGAATAAGTCCTGACTCCTGAACTAAGGACATTAAATAGTAATATGAAAGTAAATGTTGTCATGAGAATGCAAGTGAGGGCAAATTGTAATAAAATACCTAATTGAAACTGATTTTCGGAGTGCGGTGACTTATCAAACTGTGTGAGAGAGTATTGCATGGATGGCTCCATTAAAATGAGTCGGTGGGTGATGTAATTTCCTGACAGTGAAAGGAAAAAAAGAGAGGGGCGCATTTGCAGAGAATGGGGGGGGGGGGGGGTTGTCGGTGTACAGTATAATTGAAGAATGCCAATGGATGCCAAAGGTGGTGGACATGTGCAATAAGAGTGTACAATATGTGAGTGCTATAGTAGAAAGTGTTGCACAGTGAAGTTATTGCGGTGTTTGAAAAAGCAAAATGAATAAATAAATTATATTACCAAGGCTTATATGGTTATGTATATGCAGAATATGTGCAACCATTGTTTAAACATTGGGAATATACGATGGAAATATAAAAAGCAATGTTATCATATTTTCCCTAAATATACTTTAAAATGATAACATTGTTAGGGAGTACACCTTATACAATATACTGCAAAGGTAAATAGCAATGAAATATTGTTCATACATATACCATTACAATATCACTTCATACTCCCTATTTAGCTCATGTGGTTCTAATATTTGTAAAACATGGATACATTTGCATTCTCGTTCTTTTTATTGTTCCTATTACCCCCTTATCTAATAATAATAATAATAATCTTTATTTCTATAGCGCCAACATATTCCGCAGCGCTTTACAATTCAGGAGGATCATATAAAAACAAGTAACAGTTATAGAAAATACAATATTTAGAGGGAAAAAAAAGACAACCCTGCTCGTGAGAGCTTACAATCTACAATGAGATATGGGGGGAGGGGGCAAGGTACATGTGCTTATTTACAATGACAATCCAGCTATCTCAAGAAAATGGGGGATAGATAATTGCTTCCTGGACCAATTGGCCTGAACCTTGAGATGCATTTGGGTGCCATGGAGTTTGACGTGGGGTTATGTTGTGAGAAGTTGTAGAGGGACTGTGTGAATTGGATTTGATTAGGGAGTGTGATAGGCCACCCTAAAAAGATGTGTTTTTAGGGTGTGTCTGAAGCTGAGTAAGTTGTGATTCGTCCTAAGTTCTTGGGGTCGAGCGTTCCAGAGGTTTGGTGCAGCTCAGAAGAGGTCTTGGATCCGGGAGTGGGAGGTTCAAATTAGTGTGGATGTTAGTCAAAAGTCATTTGCAGAGCGTAGGAAACGGGTGGGGTGATAGACAGACATGAGGGTGGAGATGTAGGGGGGTGCTGCACTGTGGAGAGCTTTGTGGGTGAGAACAAGCAGTTTGAATTGGATCCTGTTATATATGGGAAGCCAGTGCAATGACTGGCACAGAGCAGAGGCATCTGAGTAGCGGTTAGCTAGATAGGTGACCCTAGCTGCTGCATTAAGGATGGACTGTAGAGGAGAGTATTGTTAGGGGGAGACCAATTAATAGAGAGTTACAGTAGTCAAGGCGAGAGTGGATCAGGGCCACGGTGAGGGTTTTTGCCGTTTCCATTGTGAGAAAGGGGCGGATTCTAGAGATGTTCTTGAGGTGCAAGCAGCAGGAGCGGGCAAGAGATTGGATGTGGGAGGTGAAGGAGAGATCAGTGTCAAGTATAACACCCAGACAGCCGGCTTGCAGCCTAGGACTTATTGTTGTGCCACACACAGAGAGGGAGATGTCGGGTTTAAGAAGGTTGGAAGACGGAGGAAAAAGAAGAAGTTCAGTTTTGGAAAGGTTAAGTTTCAGATAGAGGGCACACATGACATTGCAAACTGCAGTCAGGCAGTCACTTGTGTTCTGTAGTACAGCGGGTGTGAGCTCCGGGGATGAGGTGTATAGCTGTGTGTCATCAGCATAAAGATGGTACTGGAAGCCAAATCTCCTGATGGTCGTTCCAATTGGGGCAGTGTAAAGGGAGAAAAGAAGAGGGCCAAGGACTGAACCTTGAGGAACCCCAACAGTGAGAGGAAGAGGAGAAGATATGGAGCCAGCAAATGATACACTGAATGAACGGCCAGAAAGATAGGAAGAGAACCAGGAAAGCACAGTGTCCTTTAGGCCAACAGAATGGAGCATAGAGAGAAATGGAGATGGTGGTCAACAGTGTCGAAGGCGGCAGAGAGGTCAAGAAGGATAACTAGAGAGTGGTCACCGTTATGTTTTGCTCTCAATAGGTCATTGGTCACTTTGACAAGGGCAGTTTCTGTTCAGTGTAAAGGGCAGAAGCCAGACTGTAAAGGATCTAGAAGAGAGTGAGAGGAGAGGTAGCGGGTGAGGCGAGAGTAGACCAGGCGCTCCAAGAGTTTAGAGATGAAGGGGAGATTGGAGACTGGTCTGTAGTTGCTTGTGCAGGACGGATCAAGGGAAGTTTTTTTTAATGATGGAGTAATGATAGAGTGTTTGAGGGAGGAGAGGAAGATACCAGAAGAGAGAGAGAGATTGAAGATTTTAGTTAGGTGAGTGGTGACAACCGGAGAGAGGGACTGGAGTAGCTGTGAGGGAAAGGAATCAGTAGGGCAAGTGGTAGGATGAGAAGAAGAGAGGAGCCTGGAGACTTCCTCCTCTGTGACTTGGTCAAATGTTGAAAGTGAGCTGGATGGGATGTGGGGAGGGATGGGATTCACAACGCTTGGTGGCTGGGAGCTGATCTCTCTGCGGATGTTTTCTATTTTCTCTGTGAAATACGAGGCCAGGTCATCAGCATGAAGGTCTGTGATGGGGGTCTGTACTTTGGGACTGAGGAGGGAGTGAAAGGTGTCAAAGAGCTTTTTTGGATTGTTGGATAGTGAGGAAATAAGGGTGGTGAAGTAGGTCTGTTTGGCGAGATGAAGGGAAGAGTTGTAGGTCCTTAGGTCCTTAAGATGAACTTGTAGTGGATGAAGTTTTCTGGTGTGTGGGTTTTCCTCCATAGGCGTTCAGCATTCCTAGAGCATCGCTGTAGAAATTGAGTTTGGGATGTGAGCCAAGGCTGTTTTACCCTGTGTTTGGAGGTTCTGAGGGTGAGGGGTGCTACTTGGTCTAGGGTACTTCTGAGTTTGTCATTGTAGTGGTTTACAGCCATATCAGGACAGGAAGGTGAGGAGATAGGGGACAGTGATGAGTGTAAAGAGTCTGTAAGGGTCTGGGAGTCAATGGCCTGTGGGTTTCTGAATGTGTGATAGGTGGTAGTGTTCTGGGGTGGACGAGGGATTGTCAGCTTGAAGGAGAGGATGTTGTGGTCAGATAGGGGAAGAGGTAAGTTGTCAAGATTGAGCAGAGGTCGATAAAGACCAGGTCAAGAGTGTTACCATCTTCATGTGTCTCAGAGGATGAGAGCTGTGAGAGGCCAAGGGAGGTGGTGAGAGATAGAAGCTGGGATGCAGATGGGGAGGAGGGGCTGTTCATGGGTATTTTAAAGTCTCCGAGGATGAGGGTTGGTAATTCTGAGGACATGAAGTGCGGCAGCCAGGCTGAAAAGTGGTCAAGTAACAGGGTGGGTGAGCCTGTGGGACGGTATATGACTGCTACTCTGAGGGAGAGGGGATGGAAGAGCCTGATGGTGTGGACCTCAAAGGATGGGAATGAGAGTGATGGAGCTGGGGGGATGACCTGGAAAGTACATTGTGGGGACAGGAGTAAACCGACTCCACCACCATGTCTGTTATCAGGTCTTGGTGAATGGGAAAAGTGTAAACCACCATGAGAAATGGCAGCAGGGGAAGAAGTGTCAGAATCCTGAATCTAGGTTTCAGTGAGGGCTAGCAGGTTAAGAGAGTTATTGAGAAAGTAGTTGTGGATGTAAGGAAGCTTGTTACATATGGACCATGGATTCCAGAGAGCACAATTAAAAGAGGGAAGTGAGGGTGTACAAGTAATGTTAATAAGACTATCAGAGTTTCTATGGGAGGTGGGGAAAGGGGTAAAGTTAGCATGGGGTGGACCGGGATTAGGAGAGATATCGCCTGAGAGAAGTAGCAGTAGGAGGAGAAGATCAGATGGGTTTTGGACTTGTGGCATGGCTTTTTTGGCAAGATCCTGGAGCATGATGGATTAAGAGTATTCAGATAGGTGAAAAGAGCCTGGGAGCTGTACATAGGAGAGGGGAGGAGAGAAGGGCTGATGTGGATGAGTGGTGATGGAGGGGGGACAGGGCGATGAAAGTGGATGGTAAAAACATATAGGATGATAGAGATAGAAATAATGGTCATGGTTGACACAGAAGGTGTCAAAGAGTAGTTTACCTGACTGCTGCCCTGACTAACTGCCATTCAAATAACTGCCCAGCACTTAGCAACGATGGCACTTTGCAAAAGATGGCATGCATGCAGGCACTCCACACATGTGCACCCCTTAAGGAGCACACAAATATATAGGGAAGACTAAAGGAAGAGGTAAGGGTGATTGTGGGAGCTCAGCTGAGGTTGTATATGTATATAGTATATATAGTATATAGTATAGTATATAGTATTACCTGAAATTTCAATTGGGAATTGGAATATCCCTTTGATTTGAAACGTGCAGGTGTAAGGATTAAATTGTACTTGCATCTAATTGTCGATTTATGTTGACTTATGCTGTCACAGATATGCTGGAAGGTCTTTCCAACATATCCGAGATTGCAGGGGCACTATAAAAGTTATAGCATTAAGTGAGAGTCACACATAAAGAAGTATTTTTATGTAAAATATTTTACCTCAGTGAGGATGAAAAAATGAATCCACTTTCGTGACATTGGAGCATTGTATGCACCCTAAGCATGTGAAAGTCCGCTTGTCACTGATAGAGTACTTTCAGTTAATTTAGTCAATCTTGTGTCCATATCTGTTTTCACCAAATGACCCCTGAGGTTATGTGATCTTTTGTTATATATCAATGAAGACAACATAAATTCGGAAATTTCAGGATAAGAATGTTTCCAAATCTTCCAATGTTGTATGATGTTCTTATTGATTATAGGGGTTTAGGGGTGTATGGGTAGTAAGCACTAACAAATGCAATTGTATGGCCTGTGGTCTAATGTTGATTAGAGAGTGATGGGTTTTGTGATATTTTAGTGCAATATCCTCTGTGTGAGAATTTTTGGTTCATTTCTGCATGTCGTTTTTGACAATACGATTGATGCGGTGATGTTAGGAATGTGGAAGAGACCTTTTTATGCGTCTAGGATGAAAGCTGGTGTAAAATTGTTTCGGTCGGTAGGTGTGACATATAGATCTCTAGTTATTGTCCTATCAACGTTAATGGTGATCTATGTATCAAGTAAGATCATAGAGTTTTGATGGCAATGTTGAGTAAATATAAACTTGGAAATGTTTGTGTTGATGTTGGGAAAAAACGAATTGGGAGGTTCCAGGTTAGCATCCCAGATGAGTAAAATATCATCTATGAATCTTTTCCAAATGATGACATTGTCTGGATATAAAGATGTTTATATAAAATTTATTCTTTCCTCAAATTCAGCAATGAAAATATTTGCGTTTGGTGACAACTTTTGACCCCATCGCTGTGCCTCTCTTATGGATGTAAAATTGTTCTTGGAAAATAAAAAAGTTAGTTGTCAGTATAATTTTCAAGGTGTCCAAGCAGAATTTATTTCTTGCTCCAAAAAATTGGTATTGGTTTCAAGGAAATCTTTAACAGTGAGGATGCCCGCTGAGTGTTCTATGCTTGTATACAGACAATTTACTTCCATAGTGGCTAGCATGCAGTTATTTGGGACATTTTGAAATAATGTAAAGAAACAATGTAATTCTTGATCAATAATGAATGTATTCAAGGCTGGTGTGAGGAAAAAGGAGAGTCTCTTTTGTAATAGGGAGATCTCAGACAGTGAGAGAACGTAGTATTGTCCTGTGTACCTAAGATCTTGTGATAATCCTGTGGGTGTTGTCGTAAATGCCTCTTGGCTCCTCCTCTTTGTGAATGAGTCCTGTGTTGATCTAAAAAATGTGCTGATCATGATATGCCCTGTTCATTGTGTGAATTTGTGGGTGTAGAAAGATTTTCTCGTCGGGATGATCTGTTTGGTCTGGAAAATTTTGATTTATGACATCTGTATACTTGTTTTTTTGGTAAAGTAATCCTCTAAGGGGTACTTTGCACACTACGACATCGCAAGCCGATGGTAGCGATGACAAGCGCGATAGTCCCCGCCCCCGTCGCAGCTGCAATATTTTGTGATAGCTGCCGTAGCGAACATTATCGCTACGGCAGCTTCACATGCACTTACTTGCCCTGCGACATGGCTCTGGCCGGCAAACCGCCTCCTTCCTGAGGGGGCAGGTCGTGCGGCATCACAGCGACACCACAGAGCAGGCGGCCAATAGAAGCAGGGGGGCGGAGATGAGTGGGACGTAAACATCCCGCCCACCTCCTTCCTTCCTCATTGCAGCCGGGACGCAGGTAAGGTGATGTTCCTCGCTCCTGCGGCTTCACACACAGTGATGTGTGCTGCCGCAGGAACGAAGAACAACATCGTAACATCGGTCCTTCCGAAATTATGGAAATGACCCACGCTACACCGATCATACGTTTTCGACGCTTTTGCGCTTGTTAATCGTAGTAAAAAGGATTCACATACTCCGATATTGACAGCGACGCCGGATGTGCGTCACTTTTGATTTGACTCACCCGACATCGCAGGTGATGTCGTAGTGTGCAAAGTACCCCTTAGTCTCTGACAAATTTGGTTATTTTCTTTATCTCTAAGTTTTTCTTAAAATCTGAGATTATACTCTCAGTCCTTGATTTAGTAGAGGCAAAATCTTCACTTGAGGAAATGTTGAACAGTTTCTCTTAATTAGTATGGATTCGAGAAGCAATATCCATGAGTTCTTTTTGTAAAAACTCAATCGTCAACACGATGATGTCCATGGAGCTTGTGTTTATGATGCTCTCTAATTTTGTACAGTATTCTGTATTAAAGAAAAACAAAAAAAAAATGAGCCGGAGCATGACTTGGTACACATGCACGTAATATAAGCGCATGTTCACACTGGCCATAAGACAAAGAAAACCCAAGATGAAAATAATATGGACGTATACCCTACTGTAACTAAATAAAAGCATAGTGGGTATAAATAAAAATTGGGTACTTAGTAATCACTATTTTTGATCACAAAAAGCATAAAGTCATCCCACCGTGACAAGGTAAACCCAAATCAGGACGGTACCTAACACTCTCTAGTATTAAAACCTTACCATGTGTCAGAACAGTCCTCAATCTGAATAAGGGCGCAGAATGACTGGGTCTCATCCACCTGATGAAGATATACTACTATATATCGAAATGCATTGTGGTATTAAGAAATAAAGAAATTCAAGCAAGAAACCCTCCATCTCCTTCTTAGCGCCCCACAGGACTGTGTATTCATACAGCTTGCTCTACTTTCCCCCTCGGGACTCACGGCAGGAGCTACTTTAAGCCTGAGGCTGCTTATCTTCCCACTGGGATCGGCGGTGACTCGGTTTCCACGTGACCGGTCACATGACCACCCTGCAGGATGCAGATGACTCGGGCAGAGGAATAGTATAGTGGTGACTGGGAACCTGACCGGCTCCACAACCAATGCTGTAATCAGGGGTTGTGCAGGGTTGCACAACCTGCTCAGGTGAGCGGCTACACTTTAATAACATCTAATGTGTCTCTGAAATTCTTCACATGCGCTCCTCCTTTCTCCTCCTCTGTACTTTGGGTCTCAACTATGGGCACACAACCATGGGAAACACTGGATTACATACTCAGTGAAAAAGTGGGCCACACCCTATTTGTACTGACAACAAGACACTAAAGAAAAACAAACAAAATGAGCCAGAGCATGAGTTGGTACCCATGCACATTATAAGGGCATGTTCATAATGGCCATAAGACAGTATTCTGTATTATCCTGAAATAGAGTGGGCCTAAGTGAGACCCTTTTGTCTTGAGGGACGCGTTGCACTCTATGATATTCAGCGAAGGTGGTGCAGCGTAGCGCCAATGCCGCCTGTCTTCCTAATTCCTTTTTGTAATCCCGGAAGCTCACTCCTTTTGTAGGTACTATAAGAAATGGGTTAAAAGTGTTGTTACTCTGAATAGAATTGTTGAAGCTTCATCTTGATTGTATGAGAAGGTGAAAAACTACAAAAAAAGACATGGGTGTCAATGAGCAGAAGCAAAGAACACTGCCAAAATGGTGTTCTGAAGTTGAATACATTTGTTCTTCTTTAAATCACCACTTTAGC
Source organism: Anomaloglossus baeobatrachus (assembly GCF_048569485.1). NCBI lineage: Eukaryota > Metazoa > Chordata > Amphibia > Anura > Aromobatidae > Anomaloglossus > Anomaloglossus baeobatrachus. Next base: position 234,946,702 of record NC_134356.1, read on the forward strand.
AGTAGGGGAAGACTTATTCTGACTGATTTTCTATTCTACACCACTATTTTAGTGTACAAATATTTCAGATTTTGTTGACAATATATTTGTGCTAAAATTTGAAATTTGTCTTGCAACTTGGTGCATTTTATTCTCAAAGAGTTTGCATTAAGACTGACATATGAATATTAGTCTTAATAAAGCGCCCGGTTATTTTTTTCATTTCTTCAGCACAATATCTGAGATTGACAGCTGATTTTTGACATTACATGTGGTCATTTATTTAACTAAAGTCATCTTCAGCCATCGCTGTCTTCTGCATTATAATTTTACATTACTACTTGAAGACTGAGACATTCCTGAATAGCTTACCCTTTTATATATTGCTGCAAAAAAAAAGAAATCTGTTACCAAATCGCTAAAGGTTCATTAACATACAATAGCTTACAATAACTACTTTAGCAAACTGTTGTAAAAAAGAGTAAAAGGACTTTTAGCTCCTCTTATTCCCTACTCAGATCTAAGAACACTTCAGTAAAACTGTTAAAAATATTTCTGTGAATATCGCCGTATATAGGATGTAGTTTTGTACTTTGCTTTCATGTTGCATTTCAGAAAAGCCTTAAAGAGTGATGAAGAAAAGTGTTTCACTCTCACTTAGATCAGTGTAGACATAGAAAGACACAAATGAGTCTGTTTCCGTAAAGATTCTGTAGGTTATTTAAGAACAAACAAAACATTTTCACTTTTTCAACTCAACGAAGCGCAAATCTGTTTACAGTGAACTGTAAGATCACTTATGCTCCCAATTATTTAAAGAATCATATTAATATATCATTGAATGCATTTATACATGTACATGATGATAACATTGCTAAAAAGTAAAGTTAATGTGTAATACATTGAATTACTTATGTAGCACTGGTCCTTATTCCCAGTATCTCTTATAATGCTGACTGTGTTCTGAAATGAGCAGACTTCAGAGCTGAAATCTCACAGCATTACTAGGTGGCTTAATATTTTGCATGGACTTTGAATTGACGATTTGCATTCTGCAAGACACTGTACAAAAATCAAAGAAAGGAAAAGCTTATATTTCCATTGCATTGCATTATGAAATCCACTAATTTAATGGCTGTAATACAAAGTGTCTATTTTTTTCTTTTAGCAACTACAGTAAAAGAAGCATCAAGGCAGCTCTGAAATATAATACAGTCAAAAAAACACAATACCCTTGTGAAAAAAACGAATGCAATGTATTTATAAAGTGATCAGTTCAAAAGATAGATACCTTGCTCCAATAAAATCTGCAACCAATATATAAAAAGGGAAACAGAAATGAGAAGGTAGGTCAGTAATAAAGGCAGAATGACCACAAAGATAAATACCGTATCTTATGAATTGTAAGACGCACTGAGGGGGCGTCTTACAATCTGAATTTAGCTTACCGGGGGGTGGAGAATGGGTGCTGTGCTGGTGGCAGAGGCTGTGCTGGCAGAGGGCGCTGTGCTGGCAGCTGGGGCTCGTGCAGGTGGCAGGGGCTCTGCTGGCTGCGGGTGCCCATTTTGGCAGCGGTGGCCCATGCTGGTGTTTGGGGCCTTGCTTACTGAGGGGAGCAGGGCGGTGCAGCTGGGGTTCCAGATGCTGTGTTGGTGGTACGGGCTTCAAAGACATGGCAACCACAGAAAAAAAAGAGCGATCAGACATCTTATCATGCAAAATTTTAATGTTATTTTATATTTAAACAAGTGCAAGGTGGGGAGAGAAAACAACATACTTAGGGTGCACAGACCCCGGTTCCACTAAGCTCAGGAGGATAATATTAGAAGTAGTTCAGAATACCCTAATAAATACACAGTATTCACAATAATCACTATAATTATTATAGATTATTCAGTAATGTGTGAAACAAAGAATATTAAGGTTATGCACTTGCACTTATTTAAATATAAAATAAAATTTAAATTCTGCATGATAAGATGTCTGATCACTCTTTTTTCTTTTCTGTGGTTGCACTTTTTGCCATTTGTCTGGTGTCCCATACATCACACACCTCCATCTACCTTAACCATTAGTCCAGTATATCAATATGGTGGTGTGGTTGTTGAAAACATTTTTCAAAGAAATGGCACTTGGAGTCGGCACAGATGGCGCTCTCTGCTCAAGATCTCATCTGCACATGTGCTGCCTCCGGCCCATTGATCTCCCAGCAGCAGACCTAAAGAAAATGGCGCCCGGAGGTGGCTCATGCGCAGATGAGATCTTGGCTTGTCATTGAGCCGAGAGCTCAATCTGCACACTCACGACCTCCAGGCGCCATTTCTTTGAAGCCCGCACAAACGAAGGAGCATCTGTGAGTGGGACACCCACCACACTGCCAAGTTCTGCTCAGCCCCCACAGCCAGGACAGACACTACAGCCAGGGCAGACCATGCAGCAAGCAGAGCCCTCACAGCCAGTATGGTCCCCGCAGCCAGCACAGTTCCCACCAAAGTGCCTGCAGAATCGCCCCACTCCAGCATCGCCCCTGCCTCCTGTGACCTCACTCCATCACCACTGGTGCCCCCCTTTGGTAAGACACCACCAGAATATAAGACAGACCACATTTTTTACCTTTTTTTTCCTCTAAATTTGGGTTGTGTCTTATAATCTGGTGCGTCTTATAAAGCGAAAAATACAGAATATAAAGAATAGACCAATAACCAGCAATGTCTCAACAGGCTAAAACATACCTTAAAAATAGTTTCAATATTTTGAAAAAGCCCAAAGAACCTGCTTTGCATGACAGTTACTTACAGGCTTGGAGTGACCCACAGGGGAACAGGTCAATCCACATTTATTCACTGTGTACCTAAAATTGCAGCATCTCATCATTTACTTATCAAACTACCCACTTTATGATATGGTAAATTTGTGAATTCATGTAATGTAATATATGTATGTAGCTAATCAGTGGGTCCCCAAACGCAAAGTTACTAGTGGACCCTAGTCGCCCCAGTCCAACCAGTCCAACACTGTTTACTTTCATAGAAGAATGGTAGATGTCCATTCTTTTCTGTTATTACTGGCTGAGTAAAAGTCATTTTCCACTTATAATCCATGTTGTGATCCACAAAACCCAATATTTCCTCAACAAATGTCGTGTAAATCTGATGCTTTCTGTATGGCATGATAGAGCGATTTGGCCAATAGCAAATGTGACGCCCTGGACTAGCCAGGTAGTCACAGGTAGGCCCTTACACAAACACCTTCCCCTAAAAAGATAACAGCAGCCAACCTTAAAACCCTGAGTCACCCCTCTCAGGACTTGACGTTCACACCCGGGGGGTGGAGCCAGGTGGTTGGTCACACCCACCGAGGAGTTCGGAGAGCCGGAGGTGGGAAAAACAGACAGATTAGTGACAGGAGTGGAGGAGAGTGGCAGCAAAGCGTAGACGTCTGTCAGGGATCTGAGTCGGAGCCCAGATACCCTGTGGCCAGGAGGCAGACTGTGGTGGCCGACTGCAGGAGCTGGGATTACAGCCGGTGGAACCATAAGGGACCGGGACCGGGTAGTGGCCCGCCGGTACCGAACCGGGGAACCGATTGGAAACCGGAGCACCAGGAGGGGTACTCAGACCCAGTACGAGGCCCAGAAACCACTGGACCGAGTCGAATTCACTGATTGGGGTCTGGACTTTAGGTCCTTTCCCACCCAAGACCCGACTGAAGACAACAACCCAACCAGAGGGATAGAAAGCCACCGCCCAGGCATCGAGATCCCACGGGCCAGCGTCTGCGGGCACACAGGCTCTGCTGGCACACACAAAGCTGGGGAGCGGACTACCGTTGCTCAGGCATAGGAGTCACCATTCTACTAAAAGTGACGTGCAGGGGAAAGGCGGAAACCACCATCCTGAAAAAGGGGAAAAGCGCAGCTGGCTGCGGGCACCATCCACCATCTTGTTTGGTTTACCAGAGACTCCAGTGTGTCTGTAATAGTGAGTATAACAGTGCCCTCGGGCCGCTCACCGCGCCGCACCGCACCGACCTGCCAGCACGCATCCATCCCCTCGCCTCAGCACCTCCCTCGGGTCCCCGGGACCATCACCCCCTACCCACGGAGGGGTCAACACCAAGCTGCGCAACACCATCTCCGGGAGCCTAGTTAATGGCAGAGGTGGTGTCCATCCATTCACCACAACCCGTGGGTGGCGTCACGAACTTAACCCCCCAAAAAAACCGCGGCCTCGGCCGTGGACCTCCCCACCGAACACCACCCCTGACGTAGCGCCAGCATCCTTTCAGAGCGACGTGACCCCCTGGGTCCGGGAGGAGCTCGAGCCACCCACTGACGAGCCCGGATCTGAGCGGCTCGGCAGCCGGCCGAGCCCTGGGGCGGTACACAAATTCCTCTCACTTCTGCCAATCTTCAAACCAACTCAGTGACATCAATATTTCCACAACACCATAGTATTTTATTGTTACATTACACTGGTCTACATTCAAAAAAATTCATTCTGCTGAGCTAAATATTTTTGCTGATTTTACTCAAATGAAAGGTGTTTCTTCTAGACATGAAGTTGAAGCTTATGCAGTATGTCCAATTTTTCACAAATGAGAAATGTTTGATAAAAGGTTTTAAAGTCGAATATCAGGGGTAATAAAAAAATTCTGAATAAGTAATAGTGTGTTATATATTTGTTTCATGCAAAAATCGGGTCTGTCATTTAATCAGGAGAGCAATAGTTCTGTAAATTTTTATTGTCAGGGAGAAATTTTCTTTTTTGGATGCTCTGGAATAATTATGATGAGAATTGTCACTTAGGAAACACCATCAGTAGTCTGCCATCATCTGTGTATTCCATCGTCTTGATAGCTATGGTCCATGGTCCTGACGATTTGGTGAAAGCATTTTCCTTGTTCTTCACTCATATCGAAAAGATTAGAGAGGAAGTAGTTTAGGTGGCTATGAAAGAAATGCAATTTGACACATTTTTGCTCATTTGGGCTTTGTAAAACATCCACAAACGTAAAAAAAATATATCAGGATCATTCCAGCACTGTCCACGAATGGCTCGACTGTTGTATGAAATATTCAACAAACATTTTTTTGACAGAGTTAAATTTGCTGCAACTTGTAAGCCTCTTGAATGACTGAATGCTGCTGTTGGTTTTCATGCTGCTTATATACGCATAAATGTCTGACATTGGCAGATTTTAACTGCTTATTAAAGGGAACATGTCAGGTCCTGTAAATTGCTAGTCCCTGCCTAACCGTCCCTGTATCAGGTAGCATACATAAAGGGATCTTTAGTAAAGTATTTCTAAAGATCATTTATGACATGCTACTGAGTGAGGGGACTAGTCACAAGGGCATTAGTCGGCTGGTCAGCTCCATTAGCATGTAAGCATGCCCCTGTGCAGCGTCAGAGGCGTGGTTGCTATCACCTCTTCTGCAACTGGTGGTTTTTGGCTCAGTGCGCACGATTAGAACATCCCTGGACTTCCGGTCATGCGCAGTACACCAGTTTGAAGCCGGGACGCGTACTTCCTATCTAAATAATATAATTATGATTATATATGTTAAGTTATTATCATAAGAGATTCATAGTAAACAGCATTTTGCAGAAAATCTGGATGTGACTGGAGAAAATGATTGTGATTTTTAGATTCAGCAGACCCAAATTCTTAACAGTTACATATTATCTTGCAGTCAGCAAAATTGCTGCAGAGTTTTTTAAGAAACAGATCTAGGTATTTTACTGTTATATTTCTGTCTCTGACATTACTGTTTTTATATAACTAGTTGCAGTTTTTGTAGGAGTGCATCACTTATGTTTTAAATTGATTTTTCTGGCCGCTTTAGTGCAGTTAATAATAATAATAATATTTATTTTTAGATAGCGCAAACATACTCCACAGCACTTTACATATATCATCATCACTGTCCCCAATGGGGCTCACAATCTAAATTCCCTATCTGTATGTCTTTGGAGTGTGGGAAGAAAACAGAAAATGTAGAGGAAACCCACGCAAACACGGGGGAACATACAAACTCCTTATAGATGTTTGAACCCAGGACTCTAGCTCTGCAAAATGGCAACGCTAACCACTGAGCCATCGTGCCACTCTGCATGCTATTCACTTTTGTTACTGCTCCTAAATATTTTGTCAAGCATACTTCATACTTCTTGTTTAAGGATTGTGGCACTAGTATGGTGACATGGTATATTGAGAATTTGCAAATATATTCAACTTGCTGTGCCAATAATATCCGTATATATTTTATATATTCCTCTGGACACTGAAGCAAATCTTAGCAACATTATATTAAAATCATGTGCAAAGGTGGACTTACAGTATGCCTTACAGCAAATTTATTCAAGTGAAATTTAATTATACTCTAATTTTACAAAAATTCCATATTCTCCAGAATATGGATATTCTCATTATTGCTTTGTCTCCTTCAAGTGGCCGTCATTATGCTAAATTGTAGGGGCAACAGTGATTCTACATGCTATAATGATACTATTACCATTCTTAAGTATCAATGTTTTTTCATGCTTTACAGTTTTTTCAAATTGTCTCTCCAGTGAAACTCTAGCGCCACCTATTGGAAGTAGCAATACTAAAAGTCAAAAGTGGCTTTTTAAACAAGTCTTTTCATTAGACTTAGGATTTATTGCCAGATCAAAATCCCAATTTGCAGACACGGTGTTTCGGGGTGATTGCCCCTCGTCAGTGCAAAGTGTGGGTATCTGATCTGGCTTATGAGAAGCTATGTTACAGTTTTTTGTGACATCCTAACATTGATATCGCTATATATTTGTTGATACCTTCATGTGTATTGATTTTTTTTTATACCCATTTGGGGTTAAGGTTTTGATTATTGTGGACCAAAATCCCCATTTTCCTCTTAGCTTGTGGCTATTTTAACATTTTAAAATAAAAGCTATATGTTATCTCTCATGTCAGTGCTGTTATCATTTTAAACTGTAGAAGGGCAGCAAAAAAATAAGAACAAAAAAATCAACCATTCCCTCACGGCTCACGTCTGTACTCACTGTTGCTGCTTGCTCTTTCCTATATGGTGCCCTTTGCCTCTTCTAAAGAGTGCTTTACACGCTGTGACATCAGTAGCGATTGCTAGCGATGTCGCTAGCGTTAGCACCCGCCCCCGTCGTTGGAGCGATATGTGGTGATCGCTGCCGTAGCAAACATTATCGCTACGGCAGCATCACATGCACTTACCTGTTCAGCAACGTTGCTGTGACTGCCGAACAATCCCTCTCTCAAGGGGGAGGTGCATTTGGCGTCATAGCGACGTCACTGCGGCGTCACTAAGTGGCTAGCCAATAGAAGCGGAGGGGTGGAAATGAGCGAGACGTAACGTCCCGGCCACCTCCTTCCTTCCGCATTGCTGTTGGACGCAGGTAAGGAGATGTTTGTCGTTCCTGCGGTGTCACACACAGCGATGTGTGATGCCGCAGGAACGACGAACAACATCGCTACTAAGCAGGCAACGATTTTTGTTTTTTGTACGACCTCTCCAAAACCAACGATTTTTGACTCTTTTGCGATTGTTTAAGGTCGCTTGTACGTGTCACACGCTGCGATGTCGTGAACATGAAGTGGCCCAGGGTTTAAGAATTAAGAAGAGTAGCTAATTGGAAAACAAGCAGTGGAGGAGGGTCTAGAAGAGTGACTGATAAGTATAGATCGTTAGAAGAAGTAATACAGACCTCCTGGTACTAGTAAGTGCCTGGCTAGGATAAAACTCCTTATTCAAACCAATAGAAGAAATCTAGCACTCAAGATGGATGCAAGGTAAGCAATATTGAAAAAATGTAAAGTGTACAACATGTGACCTTTTGGTTCAGTACATTTCTCAAATGTACACTCTCAAGAGCACTTGTGTTTGAAAAAAACAACACTAGGATCTGTAGAGAGGACCAATCTGCTTACTACAGAAATAGTGCAAAGTGGGCGCCACGAGGTCGTACAGTGCCTACAAGTAGTATTCAACCCCCTGCAGATTTAGCAGGTTTGATAAGATGCAAATAAGTTAGAGCCTGCAAACTTCAAACAAGAGCAGGATTTATTAACAGATGCATAAATCTTACAAACCAACAAGTTATGTTGCTCAGTTAAATTTTAATAAATTTTCAACATAAAAGTGTGGGTCAATTATTATTCAACCCCTAGGTTTAATATTTTGTGGAATAACCCTTGTTTGCAATTACAGCTAATAATCGTCTTTTATAAGACCTGATCAGGCCGGCACAGGTCTCTGGAGTTATCTTGGCCCACTCCTTCATGCAGATCTTCTCCAAGTTATCTAGGTTCTTTGGGTGTCTCATGTGGACTTTAATCTTGAGCTCCTTCCACAAGTTTTCAATTGGGTTAAGGTCAGGAGACTGACTAGGCCACTGCAACACCTTGATTTTTTCCCTCTTGAACCAGGCCTTGGTTTTCTTGGCTGTGTGCTTTAGGTCGTTGTCTTGTTGGAAGATTAAATGACGAACTATCTTAAGATCCTTGATGGAGGAGCAGAGGTTCTTGGCCAAAATCTCCAGGTAGGCCGTGCTATCCATCTTCCCATGGATGCGGACCAGATGGCCAGGCCCCTTGGCTGAGAAACAGCCCCACAGCATGATGCTGCCACCACCATGCTTGACTGTAGGGATGGTATTCTTGGGGTCGTATGCAGTGCCATCCAGTCTCCAAACGTCACGTGTGTGGTTGGCACCAAAGATCTCGATCTTGGTCTCATCAGACTAGAGAACCTTGAACCAGTCTGTCTCAGAGTCCTCCAAGTGATCATGAGCAAACTGTAGATGAGCCTTGACATGACGCTTTGAAAGTAAAGGTACCTTTTTGGCTCGTCTGGAACGGAGACCATTGCGGTGGAGTACGTTACTTATGGTATTGACTGAAACCAATGTCCCCACTGCCATGAGATCTTCCCGGAGCTCCTTCCTTGTTGTCCTTGGGTTAGCCTTGACTCTTCGGACAAGCCTGGCCTCGGCACGGGTGGAAACTTTCAAAGGCTGTCCAGGCCGTGGAAGGCTAACAGTAGTTCCATAAGCCTTCCACTTCCGGATGATGCTCCCAACAGTGGAGACAGGTAGGCCCAACTCCTTGGAAAGGGTTTTGTACCCCTTGCCAGCCTTGTGACCCTCCACGATCTTGTCTCTGATGGCCTTGGAATGCTCCTTTGTCTTTCCCATGTTGACCAAGTATGAGTGCTGTTCACAAGTTTGGGGAGGGTCTTAATTAGTCAGAAAAGGCTGGAAAAAGAGATAATTAATCCAAACATGTGAAGCTCATTGTTCTTTGTGCCTGAAATACTTCTTAATACTTTAGGGGAACCAAACAGAGTTCTTGTGGTTTGAGGGGTTGAATAATAAATGACCCTCTGAATAAACTTTTCACAATTTAAAAAAAAAATAAAAAAAGAAATAACATTCTTTTTTGCTAAAGTGCATTTCACACTTCCAGGCTGATCTACAATCCAAATGTCAAAATGCCAAGTTAATTCCGAATGTGTAAACCTGCTAAATCTGCAGGGGGTTGAATACTACTTGTAGGCACTGTATGTAGGAGAAAAGTGTGGGTGGTGTGTGAATAACACGCTAGTTTTCAATATTCAATACTAACCTTGCATCTGTCTTGAGTGTCGGATTTCTTCTATTGGTGACTTATTAGTTGTTTTTTTTCCCCCCATGTCTTACATCTATTATGCCCTTGGGTGTTTCCAGACCACAGAGCACAAAAAGGACTTTACATGTTTTCTACAAATGAAATTAGGTAAAATCCACTCAATTTTGTCAAAATCAAATCTCATCAGATCCACTCAACTCTAATTAAAGCCTAATTTCATTGCCTAAATATTGTAGTGAAGCTTCCACTTTATTGCGGTAAGATGCACATCTAAAAATGTATCTTTGTGCCAGCGTTTCAATTTTAGCTTCTTTAATATTTAATGTGCTGTTTTCTCATGGATCATAAAGCCTGTGTTATGTATACATATACATATTAAATATAAATATTGCAAACCATGCTCATGTAAGAAAAATACCTTTCCAAAGACAACATTAAAAGGGTGAATACGTATTTCTTTTGTAGTTTTAAGTCCATGAATCCCTATTGACCATCCATACTGGCTTTACTTGTACTTACTGGAAACAGTAAGATACTTCATTCTGTAGTTCCATGGATAGTAAGATGCTGTGCAGCAGTGACTACATACAGATTTGTACAATCCCAGATTGGATCCTGGAGACAAAAATCTTCTCTTTTTTTGTCTAAAGGCCGCTTTACACGCAACGACATCGCTAACGAGATATCGCTGGGGTCATGGAATTCGTGACGCACATCTGGCATCATTAGCGACATCGTTGCATGTGACACGTACAAGCGACCGCTAACGATCAGAAATACTCACCAAATCGCTGATTGTTGACACGTTCATTTTCAAAATATCGTTGTTCGTGCTGGACGCAGGTTGTTCGTCGTTCCTCAGGCAGCACACATCGCTACGTGTGACACCCCAGGAACGACGAAGAACAGCGTTCCTGCGTCCTCCGGCAACAAGGTGGGAGTGACGTGAATGTGGCTGGTCTCCGCCCCTCCGCTTCTATTGGTGGCCCACTGATTGATGCCATTATGACGCTGCACGAACCGCCCCCTTAAAAAAGAGGTTGTTTGCCGGCCACAGCGACGTTGCTAGGAAGGTAAATACGTGTGATGCGTACCTCTGATATTAGAAAAACAGAGACCAAGTAGAGCGGACCTCATATTTGTTGTAATATACATGGACCCCATAGAATACATACAAAAACTTGTGAACAAGTCCACCGGGTCCACATCTGAGGCTGACAGACTCCATTTCTGGGTGCTATACATACCACAGGTAGGTCCAATTTACCCACAACTGTATGACTTTTTTTTTTTTTTCCTCTGAGATTATTCTGGTGGTGTTACATACTGGTGTACTCAGGCCCTGATTTGGACCTTATTCTGTTGGTTACTGTTTAATGTATGGACATTCCATCACTCCACTAGCCCAGGGGGTATACTATTGATATCTTTTGGTTACTTATATGCCCCCCCCGGGATATAGTAATACTACTTTCTTACCAGTTTTAGTTAAGGGGTAGTCTGTCTCACTCCCTAGGACCTTTTTCTCTCTCTGTCTCATCTAATTGGATTTTAACTATGTATGTCTAACTACTAACTGTCATCACATGTGATTTTTGATATTTGCACTTTTTGTAATAATAAAAACTGTATACTTTTTCACTACTGTGGTACAGTAGCTTTACTTAAAAAACATGATAAGTACCTCTGATATTGTTCGCCACGGGCAGCGATTTGCCCGTGACGCACAAACTACGGGGGCAGGTGCGATCGCAAGTGACATCGCTAGCGATGTCGCAGCGTGTAACACGCCCTTAACTTTCATCTAGATAAGTTTGGTATTGTTACAACCATTGAGATCTGCAGGATCATTTTACAAGGTCATTTTTATTTCACATTAAACTCCAAAACTGAAACTCAAAACAATAATTACATTGCATTTTGTTTTTCCTATTCGAATAAATTGGAATATTTTTTTTCCCATTTTCAGCATATTTTATGATAAAGTGAATTGTTTCATTCAAAAATCAACTCATTCTGCTAACAAAAAAAGCCCTCATACAGTTATGTTAATGAAAAAATAAATAAAAATATTTTGGTTTCTGGAAGAAAAGGATAAAAAAAAATTAACGTGCATGACCAAAAATTGTTGGTGGTGATTGGATCAAAAGTATATTTTTGAAAGATAAAAACTTTGATTCATCAAAGCAATTTTAATATAATTGTGGTGCAAATTGCTTTGAAAAGTCACAAAAATGTTGACGCAACTCACAGTTGCGTCAACATTCTACACGTTTTGGCATTTTGATGACAGTTTCTCCCAGCTCTTCCAATATGGGCATTACAAGCTTTAGCATGCCCTACACTAGGATTGGAGTTAAATTTCTGGTCTGACACATAGAGAAGTACGCCACTCAACAAACGGTTCTGATTCATTAAGAGGCGCTTCAGGAGCATCTGATTCCCACATACACTCTTTTCGAAATCGGAGAGAAAATTGCCGGTCTTGATGAATCTGGGCCATAGATTCAAGCATAGGTGGTATAACTGCATGGATGATATAACAGATTCAAATTGACCTACATAATCTGTATATATTTCCATATCAATAAATATACATCATAAATTATATAGATATATAAATATATATAATTTTATATATATATAAACTTTATGACCATGATATTTCCTTCACTATCTTTACTTATGTCTGTATTTTTATGAAAACTTTCAATTTAAGTTTATATACTTCTCTGGACTGTGAAGCAAATCTCAGCAATATTCTGCTTATTCTTCCATTGAGTTTTGACATGATTCCTTATTTGATATGGACAGTTCCTCAACTGTAAAGTGTTTTGATACCAGTCAGTCACCTTAGAATAAAGCCTTTTCAAATTCCTGTAAAGTTTTTTTTTGTGTATCTACTCCACTATAATAACTTGTCTTTCAAATGTTATTGCCTTGCACAACAAAAAAGGGTGTGTGTGCGGTAAAGTCACCTCTGATAGCTATAGTTAATAGGAAGGAATGTTCAATCAAAAAAGCAGCTGTTCAAGTGACATATATGTCAATTATCAGGCTGTCTCCAGCTCACTTATGACTGCTTCTAAAAATTCATTTTCAATTTCTTCCTGTCTACAGATGAAAGTCTTCATATCAGCATTTTGTCTGAAGAAGTATAGTGTCTAGCCTATGTTTTACAGGAAAGGTGCTTATTTAAAAAGTTTATTTCTTCAACAAAATGTTGGCATTTCAAGTGAACGATTAAATCAAGTGTCTAGTTTCACTGCTTGCACTACTGATTACACTGTTCTACATGTTTTCAAAAGTTGTTAGGTTCAGTTCTAAAATAAGCAATTTCTTAATGATTTTGAATTAAAATCTGAAAATAAAAATGTTTAGTTGGCTTTTGTTTCTATCGTATCAAATCAGTACTTTGAAACATTATTTTTGAAAATATATAAAGTGGCAGAATGTTTTGTTATGCCAATTTTCTGATAATTATTTAGAGGAAACTTAGCAATAATTCAAATAACTAAAACCTGTCTAAACCCTATTGCAAATATAAACAGTTACAGAAATTGCATTGTCCAACAGTAATCTACAAGCAATATTGGATTCCATTTCCCTTGATATCTTTTCTCCATAGCTGCACAGGCATTACGGTAGGCTGAAAACTATTTTTTCCTTTTCTCTCATAACCTCCTCTGGATCTTGAAAATTAGCGACGATCAGCAAATTTAAGCATGTAATACAGCATTTCAGGTTGTATCAAACTATTATTGCAGTTTTCAGACTACTTTGATGTAATCAGTAGTGATGAGCAAGCACTAAAATGCTCAGGTGATCATTACTGGTATCAATCGCGTTGGACTGCTTGGGTGAAATTACAAAGGGGGATACTATCCAGCTTCGCCTCATCACATCTTCTCAGGGCGGTTTGGGTGATAATGAGGATAAGGCTGAGAAGAAGGAGATGAAGCGTTGTCTTGATCTTGATGAAATTTTTCACCGTGCTTCTTGCTCACTGCTTCACAGTTTGATGGAAAAGTCTAGATGCAAATGTAAAAAATTAATCTTTAAGGACATGTTACAGCCAAGATCCTTATATGTTTTGAGGAGATTTTACACCAACTCTTCATAGTTATTTGCTCTTGCGTTTCCCCAAAAATTAGTTATCACTAATTCGAATAAAACCTTGCAACCTATTCTTTGCCTTCCAACAAACGAGGGAACTCCTTATCTTAAAGAATCTTTCTAATTTGATGTGCAGTAAAGAGACTCCTTCCTTTATCTTTTCTTCACTCAACCTGGTAAGTATATTTAAGAGATACTTGAATGCTTTACATTTTTATCCATTGCCTTAACAAAGTTCTTCATTAGGCCCAACTTGCTATGCAATGGTGGTAACAAAGTCTGTTCGTCAACAAGTGCTAGATGATGGACATTTTTTCTCCCTTACTGAAGTGAATGTTGGCTATCCAACTCACAGGGAAAGCAGCAGTACTTTGTGTATTCAACCTGGAGGCAAAATAAGAGGGCGACCACCACTGAGAGGTCACAAATGTAGATCATAGTTCAGGCATCGCAACAGCTCTTTCATGTTGTCAAACGTTTCTTTCATTTGGACTGCCTAATCAATTGGATTTGAAGTTAGCACAATGTGATTATGCATCAAGATAGTTTTTAGGCTTCTTTAATATGAATTGAAGAAAATAAAAGCCTCAATTCCTCTGCATTATGAATTCATCACTTCCATTAAATTGTTGATTTTGTTGCATGCCACAAGATCACTCTCCATGAAGAAGTATTGGACAAGATGTTTATCACGGTTGAGGTGCAAAGAAATCCGAACATTGCCCGCTAGGAGATTCCACTGCTGTGTCCTGGAAGCTAAGAGCTCAGCCTTACTCTTGGGTTGATCCAAACCTCCAAAAAGATCATTCAGTTTACTTTGTGTTATAAGCTATGTTTCAGTTGAGGTTGCTGACAGAATGTTTGGTCATGAGAGGAAGATGCTTCATGTGCTTCATGACATCAAGTGTTCTTTTCCTCTTCACTTGACTGAACTGAAAAATGTTTCTGGTGCTTTTTCAACCAGCAGTTTTTCTGTATGTAGTACTGGGCGTATTGCAGATAGAATGTTTGGATACTGTAAAGTCCATTTCTTCCTTGAAACTCTTTTCCTAATTAGGGCACAATGTTTAAAGATTAATTGGTACTCAGTTGGCTCTCTCCAGATCATTGGCACAGCAATAAGCATAGATGATTTCTTCTCATGCAACCACTGAATAAGATGTGATGCATATCTATTGCAGCATATCTATGGAGTCCATTACTTGTCTTAATCTTCTATTCTGCAGACAAAATACAGATTGTAGGCTTTCCTTATTACAGTAGTCAAATTTCGTCTTTGTGATACAAAAGTGACTTCTCTGTATATGTAGCTAAAAACTATTATTAATCCAAGAACGAGGCATATCTGAAAAAATATGTAGAAACATGTCAATATGCTAAAATATTATGCTAATAAATTCCTTAACTGTATATCTTACACATAAAGTAGTTATGCAGGTGATGCAGCTGAATTTAGGATTACATCATACAAGCTGAGTTAGCATTTTTTGACCGGTTGTACCCGAGATGATTGAATACTGAAGGCTCAATCCACTAAATACAGGATGTAGTAGATTAGGAATTAGCAATTGAAAAATTATGATTAAATAATAAAGACGCAACTTCTATAAGCCTGCATGAAAGGTGTAATAAGTAATTATAACCTCCTTTGGATCTTGAAAATTAGAGACAATCAGCAAATGTAAGCATGTAATACACAGCGTTACTACAGCCTTTTAGGTTGTATCATACTATTATTGTAGTTGTCAGACTACTTTGATGTAATAAGTAGTGATGAGCGAGCACTAAAATGCTCAGGAGTTCATTATTGGTATTAATCGCGTCGGACTGCTTGGGTGAAGTTACAAAGGGGGGATAGTATCCAGCTTAGCCTCATCTCATCTTCTAAGGCTGAGAAGAAGGAGATGAAGAGTTGTCTTCCTGGTGGGGACAGGGAGTCTTGTCTATTGGGAGTCTGCCACACATGGCTCACTTTATGTCTTGCTGCCTTTCCTCTGTCCCTCACATTACACGCATTTTTGTCAACATTGATTACTGGTTATTCACCCTTCTCAGCCCACACTACAAGAAGAACTCTCTATCTCTCTTTCCTGAGGTAGAGAGAGCTAGTTCAATGGTGCAATACCAGAAGGCCTTAATCAAATAATTAAGACAAAAATTCCCATCTGACAATGCTGGCGGCAGAGGCCATAGTTCCTTTGGCAACCAAGGAGGAGAGACAAGAGAAATGCACACCAGGTACAAGAGAGGCAAGAGAACACTATCAAAAGTCTGAAACAGTTTATATAGACCTTCCCAGCGCTCAGACCCTGATGCGGGTACTCTGACAAGGAGGGAAGAATTTTGGAAGATGGTGAAGGAGTTCCTAGACAACCATATGAATGTCCTCCGTGATTCCTCTGTGCAGTAAAAAAAATATTGGGTATTGAAGTTGAACACATGGCATGAACCGTCATTTTATGCTTTGGAGGTATTAGCCTGCCCTGTCACTAGTGTTTTGTCTGATTAACTGAAAATGCTGACAGGATGACTGTTCTTGAAATGAACAAGGCATGGATTGGCCTCAGCTTCTCAACTCCAGAGGATGACAGCAGAAGAACATAAAGCCAAATCAAATAACCATTTTTTCTGATGAAGAGACCTGAGTATTCTCGAAAGCTTGCTATTATTACCATCTTTTCAGTTAACCATTAAAAGGTATCAACTACTGAGGACTCTCAGTTCTTTTAAACAAACATTTTTTCTCGTGCATTGTCATGCACCCCTGCTCACTTCAGAAAGGTTCATGGTTTCTTATTTTTCTTGCCATCCTCATCTTGCTCCACCAAATAAACAGGGTTATTATGCAGCCATAGTTCCCAATTTTTAGAAGACCATAAGTTGGCTAACGCTGATAAATTTTGGAGGTCCATAAGGCGGCACTCACAAATTTTGGAGAACCATTAGGCAGCCCTCACTCATCAATTTTGGAGTGCCATCAGGTCGCCCTCACTCAGAAATTTTGGAAGCTCATCTGGCAGTATTCACACAATTTTTAGAGGGCAATCATGCAGCTCACAATCATAATTATTAGAGGGCTATCCCTCAGTACTCGGTCCCAGATGCCACTATTTTTCACGGTGTGTCATCCCCGCCTTACACCAGCACATCTCTTATAACATCAACCATGTCTTGATCAAAGCAGTTACTGGGGAGGTCCAATTAACAACTGCTATGTTGACAAGTGCTTGTGGCTAGGAACACTACATTGCGCTGACAGCACAATGGGTAAACCTTGTGGAGGCCGTGACTGAGTACAGCCATGGGATGCCACACAAGCCACTGATGCAGAGGATTTTGGGCCCTAATTTCATGAGGGTTTTCTCCATCTCCTACATCAGTTCCTGCAACCCCTCTTCCTCTATCTTCAACTTGTCATCTCGAGAAGGTTATCTATATCAGTTACAAGTTGTAATTATTGTAGCACTGCCTTGGTGTAGTTGGAACCGACTCTGCTGAAACTAATTGGCTGCAGACTGTTATTCATCCCTCCAACTCTGTGTCCACATATGTGATTGGTTGCAGTCAGTTTGCTGTAAAAATGAATAAATAAATAATTTAAAAAAAAACAATTATGTAGGCTCCCACCATATTTTGATAGCCAGGTAAAGCAGCAGCAGCAAGCTTCAGCCCCACCTGTGAGCTTTAGCATGGCTGGATATCAAATAAAGAGGAAAAAAAATATGTAAAGTCACTCCCATTTTTGATATTCAGCAGCGGTAAAGCAGACAGGTGGGGGATGGTATTATCAGGTTGATAGGCGCCATGGATTTTGGTCTCCTGCAGCCTAAAAACACCAGCCCACAGGTGTCCAAAATTGCCGCATCTATTAGATGTGACAATTTTGGGCTTTATCCAGCTTATTTCGATTTCCCTGGTGTGGTGCAATCAGAGTAATATAAGGGTTTAATGACAGCTCACTGCTGCCACTCAGCCCTAGATTAGTAATGGGAGGAGTATATGAGACCTCCATTACAACTCTTGTAAGTAAGTGAAAATAAATAAAATACAAAACACTGAAAAAAAAATGTTTTTACTGAATAACCCCACCAGATCACCCACACACAGGTCCGGACCAGGCACACATTTACAGTTAGCCACACATTTATACTTAGAACCCATGTTATGCAAGTGCTGCTGCACCTTTTCCCATGTAAACAATAGTGCTGAACTCAATTTGTCTTCCACGGGTACTCCTGATGAGTGCCCTTTAAGAAAAGTACAGAACTGAAGAGGATGACCATAGACACAAAAGAAAGGAGATAAACAAGAGGACTCATGCCTTAATGCCTCAAATACACTTTCCTTTTTCCAGCAGCTTTTTCTACACTAATTGCCACTAAAAGCAGTATTATTACAGAATAGAATAGATATGAGTTAGCCCTGAAAATGACATTTTGGGAAACTGTAACAACAGCAAGCTATTTAACGCAATTATCATTGCCTATATGCCTGTAATATACTATCCCTTCTCCAGCAGCTTGCCCTACACTAATTGCAGATAAGAGTGATACTAATACAGAATAGAATAGATTTGAATTTGCCCTCAAAAGGACTTTTAATTTAGCGTAGCCGCAGCAAGGTCTGTAAGGCTAGAATCCCTTCCTAGATGCCTCTAATACAATATCCTTTCTTCAGCAGATTTCCCCACACTTAATGCAGATAAGAGTGGTATTATTATAAAATAGAATAGATTTTTTACATAACATCAGCAGGTCTGTAAGACTAGAGTTCCTGCATACATGCTTGTAATATGCTATCCCTTCTCTAACAGCTCTCCTTACACTTATTTCATATGTAAGTGGTGTTATTAGAAAATGTAAGAGATTTGAATTAGCCCTGAAAAGAACTTGTTTTTTAACATAGCAGTAGCAATGTCTGTGTGCCTAGAATCCCTGCTTACATGTCACTAATCCACTATCCCTTCAACAAAAATATAAAAATATATACACTATACCTTATGCGGGCTTTACACGAGGCGATAGATTGTACGGTATGTCATTGGGGTCACGGTTTTCGTGACGCACATCTCAGACGTCTTCTCGTGTGACACCTCTGAGCGATGCAGTATCGCTTACAAATCGTGAGTCGTGTACTCGTCGTTAACTTTCATAATCTCGTTTATTTTCATGGGTGCAGGTTGTTCATCGTTTCCGTGGCATCACACGTTGTTCCGTGTGACACCACGGGAATGATGAACACAACGTACCTGCGTCCCACGGCACCCACCTGCTTAATGGAAGGAAGGAGGTGGGCGGGATGTTTACATCCCGCTCATCTCCGCTCCTCCGCTTCTATTGGCTGGCTGCCGTGTGACGTCGCTGTGACGCCGAACGTCCCTCCCACTTCAGGAAGTGGACGTTCGTCGCCCACAGCGAGTTCGTCCGGAAGGTAAGTACGTGTGACGGGGGTTAAACGAGTTTGTTCGCCACGGGCAACTAATTTCCCGTGACGCAAAAACGACGGGGGCGGGTACGATCGATCGTGCTATCGCACAATCGGTCGTCTGGTGTAAAGCAGGCTTTAGAGAATATAATAGATTTTTTTATGTTGCAGTAGCAAGGACTGCAAGGCTAGAATCATTCTAATACACTATCCATTTTCCAGCCGAAGCTCTCCCCACACTATTTCCTTGTAAAATGCAAGGAGAAAGGCATCACTGGGTCCTACATAGACGAAAATATGTGATGGGGCCGGCCAATCTCAGGAATGCCAGTAGCTAATATGGCTATTGCATTACCGTGATTTGCAGACAATTCCCTCCTGTCTAGGGGCTTAAAACCATATCCAAGTCATTTGGGGCAGGGGCTCAAGGATGTTTCTTGAGAACATTGATACTCGATTGAGTATTGAGCATGCTGAGCACCCAGATGGTGGATTGAGTAGTAATCACTGCCGAGTATGCTCTCTTATCACTCAGTAATTGGCTGACAGATGCTGATTTCTCCTCCTTTTCTTCCCTGTTTAGTAGTTTTGGTGCCTAAACTTTTTTTTTTTAAAACATTTAGAGTGCTTGCAGGAACCAAAACAGAGAAATTACTTTGCTGGTAGGTGATAAAGATAAACCCTAAGATAAAGCTCATATATTTAAATGGTGTCTTAATTATTCAAAAAAGTAATAATTAGTAAGATTTTAAACTTTTTTGATTAAAGCCATAATAAGCTTAAGATGTAAATGATAAAAAAATGCTTAAACTCATCTTAACGCACAATCCTCCACTCGCCATCCCTGACTGGTCCTTGTCATATCTTATCACCACAGTGAGCGTTCAAACCCTGGGCCTCCTCACAAAATGCTGATACTACCAACTCTAATGAGATCTGGGAGGGTTCTGCATAAGCACGCATAAATTAATGCCATCATGATATCCTAAGTTTCATTAGAGCCAGAAATGTTAGCTGAACATGAAGAGACTTTAGGATTCAGTACTCAAAGTGTTCTTAAGAAGATACAACGAGGAATAACTGGGTGACAGTGAGGAGCAGGGGGTACAGAGAGGTGAATGGCAAAGTCAGTATATGTATTTTTAATTTTTTACCTTTTGACAGACCCTTATGGGTCATAACAGTGGCAGCCAGCATCCACCATTTTGCTGAATCCATTTTGCGGACTTTTCTAAAATTTAAGTAGAATTAAAGGGAACCTGTCATCTAAGTAAAATACAGAGAGGGCCATATTGGTGCTGTCATATTCATTAAAATATCTGAGGTCAAGAAATATTTTTTTCCATATTTTCTTTAATCTGTGTTTAAGTTTTCTTCTCTTCATACCTTTGTAAATTGGGGCAGGCCTGTAGAGAGGGACTGTGGAAGGATCTACAGCTCTTTTCTGGCTTCTCCGCTGTCTTTTGCTCTTCATCCTTATTTAAATTGTGCATCTTAGCTAGCGGTGGCACTTGAGCAGATTGATCTCATGGTGAATTTTAGTAAAATGGCGCCAGTGGCACTGAGCAATCTGCCCATGGACAGCCACCAGGATCAATTTTCTCAAGGCTGGCAAGAGATCAATATGCACAAGTACCGCCTTATCCTTATTTAAATTTTGCGATAGAATCATCCCAGCCGTGGGCAGATTGATCTCTCTGCATTCTTCTGGATAATGGCAGCTGCATAAGTGCAGATTGCTCACTGCCACTGGACCTATTTTACTAGTGTCAACCATGAGATCAATCTTCGCAAGTGCTGCCCATGGCTAGGACATCGCCAGCAAAAAATTTCAATAAGAATAAAGAAAAGACACCGCGAGGCAGCAGAGGGGCCGTAAAGGAATTGAAGACCCTACCCAAAGTCCATCCCCACTTGGCCTTAAAAGAAAATGCAAATAAAATAAAAATTCAAACACAGATTGAAGAAAATGCACAAAACAGATTTCTTCACTTCAGGTATCATTTTCATCAGTATGACTCTATCTTTACTTTACTTAAAAAAATGCAGCTGAAAGATTCTCTTTAAGTTTCACTTAAATATATATTCGCTTACCCCTAATTAAGACTTCGAACAATACTGTACATTGATACATTTTTGGATAAACAGATGTGATTATTTTTATATATCTGTATACTGAAACGTACAATATGCTTGGCCATTCTCATCGGTTTCATATTTCATTTAATGCTTAAAGTTTCAATTATGTTTATTAATGTATTTTATTAGAATGAATGTTTCTTTTTGATTAAATGGGAACAATTGCTTCTTTAAGGTAAAGGTCTGTGGATGTGTGATTAATCAGATTGAAATGACAGTGCAGACGACTTATGCCATGCTTCGTTATCACAATGATTGATTTTAGTCTCTGCTGCTGGGTGAAAAAATATCAGCTAATAACTGCAGTACCAAAGCTCCAGATGTCATTGATAGCACAAATCATTCTTTCACATTCCATATTATTTGCCTCATTTGCAAGGATGCGGACATAGAAAATGATCTGTTGGATTGTAAAATTATTGCATGAATACGACACCCATATTTAGCCACCGAACACATTTCAGCACTCAGAAGTTGAAAATTACTGTTCAAGGACTTAGATTTCTCTTTTTATAGAGCACTTCATTATAAATGGACTTTTGTGCATTTTTCTCACTGTTTATACATTTTAATAAAGGGTTTAATCCATCTTTTGGGTTTAGTAGTGCACATTTTAAATTACATTCTTTACAAATGGCTTGAAGCACACCATCCTTAATCCTGTACATTCAAATTCATTTAGATGAATGGCTTGGTTTATATTTTAAGATAGGTATTATGGCCATAATATATTAAAAAAGAATTTGTCATCTGAAATTTTGAAGTGAACAATATGGTAATCTCGTGCTATGTTCTTTTTTCGATTTTAAATGGAAAGATTGTAGGGAGTACAGTTTATGCTGAGTAGTTGATGAATGAAATAGACATTAAGGTCCATTTTAGTGTTGAAATCTCAAAATCTTCTTGCGAAAGGCTAAATTATTAGAAAAAAACTCACACTGCAAAAAACACATTTTCATAAAATCTAATATTGAATATTGGCATGTATTTTCCTAACTAGTCTCTACAGATTTTCATAAATGGCAAACTATGCTCCTAGCCAACATTAATTAACATTGTCTACTTATGGTGGCTCTGTTTCTCGAATCTGACTGTCAATGAATGCCCCAGGCACAAATACACCATGATTTCATTGCTGTCCCATAATGAGTTTCTTAAATGATCAGAGAAAACTGTAAAATAAGTTGACCATGTTTTTAATATGCTTTAATTTTTATCCTGTATAACACAGACAATAATTTACAGTTATACAGACAGTTTAGTTAAAAGATGCATGCAGTCAAAAAATGTTTACAGAACATAAAATAAATGTTCTGTATGCAACATGTTAAGAAAATATATCTAATAGATTAAAGCATCAAATTAAGTTATTAGTAACTAAAATATTATCTAATACAATTAGCAGTTCAAGCCGTAAACACCATGATTACAGTAATGAGGCTTTTGCCGAAGGCTATGTGCGCACGTTGCGTAATTGCATGCAGTTACATTGCGATCTGCACCACAGCGTAACTGCATGCATCCTGAGTCCCCTGCATAATCTATGAAGATTATGCAGGAGCCGTGCGCACGTGGCGTCTTAGAGCGCAGTGCTTCGGCTGCTGCCCGAAGCGCGTGTTCTAAGAAGTGACATGTCACTTCTTTCCTGCGCTTTGCCTGCAGCTCCCGCTCTGTCTATGGGAGAAGCTGCAGTCAGATCACATGAAATCGGCTTTTTTTTTTCATTACGGACTGTTTCTGCCATGATTTGAAGCGCTCGTGTGCTGTTCAAATCGCTGCAGAGATTTCTGTTGTGACAGTATGCAACGTGCGCACATAGCCTTAGTTTGTAAGATCTTATTACACTAGCAATGGACCTTTATGTAGCTGGTGTAAAGGCCTCTTTACACGCTGCGATATCGGTACCGATATCGCTAGCGTGGGTACCCGCCCCCATCTGTTGTGCGAAATGGGCAAATCGCTGCCCATGCCGCACAACATCGCCCAGACCCGTCACACTACTTACCTGCCCGGTGACGTCGCTGTGACCAGCGAACCACCTCCTTTCTAAGAGGGCGGTTCGTTCAGCATCACAGCGACATCACAGCAGCGTCACTGAACTGCCGCCCAATAAAAGCGGAGGGGCGGAGATGAGCAGGATGTAACATCCTGCCCATCTCCTTCCTTCGCATTGCGGCCAGGAGGCAGGTAAGGAGAGCTTCCTCATTCCTGAGGCGTCACACGGAGCGATGTATGCTGCCGCAAGAACGAGGAACAACTGCTGCAGTAATGATATTTGAGAATGGACAGTTTTGAAAGTTTGAAAGAAATGAAAGTTTTTAAATGTCACCGATGAGCGATTTTGCACGTTTTTGCGACGATGCAAAATCGCTCATAGGTGTCACACGCAACGGCATCGCTAATGCGGCCGGATGTGCATCACAAATTCCGTGACCCCAACGACTTCGCATTAGCGATATCGTAGCGTGTAAAGCGCCCTTTAGTAAACTTTTGTAGCCCTAAATAATATATTAGAATAAATAACATTAACATGAGTTCTACTCATCATAGATCTTGATATGTAAAGTCAAAGTACATAAAGGATTTTAGTCAATGACGCTTTCCGTAATTTCACTATTGACATTTTCTATACAAATATTTTATTAATTTTGACTCAATATAACTGAGCAAGAATGTCACATTAAGCATTTTCACAGATATCATACATACTTTGGAGAACTCAGCAAATCAGTGTATTACACAGACAGGCCATTAATCTATGTAAGGTTACACTGTACAATATCAAATGGCACGTGAAAAATGTTATTAACCTGCAGATATGGGGGTTTATCTGCGGTTAATAGCGTTTTGCACCAGCCCGGTGCCTGGACTTACTTTTTTCCTCCCAGCATCATTCGGCATCAAGTCATAAGAGTGCGCTGGAGCAGATTCAGTCACTGCTATGTATATAGTGAGTGACGGCGGTAACTGCATTGATTGACAGCTGGTTCTCCATTGCATTATTGTGTGGTCATCATGATTTTCAGCAATACAAGTCTGCACTCTTAGCAATACTAGATAAAAACATACAAATACAGATAACACACACAGCCAAACCCCATGCCATACACTTCTATCCTTTTAAATTAGAAACTCTATTAACAGTTGCCATAAAATAGATTTTTTTTCTAGTGATAATATGCATACAGATCTTGTGCATTTTTGAAAGGTTTTCTAGAACATGTTCTTGGAATTACTGAAAACACTGACTTTGAACTTGCCTTTCAAATTTTTGTTGACAACAATAAAAGAAATGCTTAAATAATCTAAATAAAAACAAAATTATTTGTTTGTAAGATGTACATACTTTCAATTTACTTAAAACTTGTGACACACTGAATAAACTGTGAAAGCAATTGGGGTGGGTTAATCACATTCTGAGCCATAGATGTGCTGGGTAATACAATTGTGATCAATGTATTAGTAAGCTACATCTTTTAAAAAGAGCATTTAAAGAAGTAATAAAATCTGTAATTATTCCGGTTATGGGGAAGATCAGAATATTATCATTTGAAATGCATAAAGCTTGATATTTCTTTTTGTAAGAAATCGTAAAAATAATACTTTCAGTTACAATATGTGGTTTTATATTCAAACTTCCATAAAAATGGAAAAAAATAATAGACTTCACTGTAATTCATGGGAGCTCATTGTTTTTATGGAGTTTTGGTAAAAAATGTTCATACCAAATAAGCAGATGACATGGATGGTATTATGTTCTTGGAGAAAAGGATGGTAGTTCAAGTTGATCATAATTCTTTTGCTGTTGGGTGGTAAGAGTTTCACTCCCTAAGGGAACGTAGTACGAAGAGTAATTGGTTCCATGGTCTTGGAGGGGGAAGAAGACAGCAAGCACTTCTAGGTGACCAAACCCAGAAAGAGTATTAGTGTAGGACTTTGATCTTTGCTATTGTGCCTGCTATGTATGCCACTAATGCCAGCTATTGCTATCAATCTTAGCTCAAATATAGGTATACTATGGTAGTTTGCATTCTTTAAAGATCATCATAATTGTTGTCGATGCAATTTTTCTGCTTTGGCACTTACTGCTTACCCTCTGGATACTTTTTAGCACATTGATGGATTCAGAGTAAAGATATAGTGCTCGCAAATGAAGAAATTTTTTGCAATTTTTAAAATTGTGAGAGATTTAAACTTATCACTTTCTATATACCTACTCCACATTGCCTTAGATAAAATTATTGCCCAAGAAAGTTTAAGGCAGCCAGTTATATGTTATCCAACAGATTTTTTTTTTCATATCCAATGGTACGTAACAGTTTAGACCAACTTCAGATTACCCTTTTTTAGTACCTTAGCTTTATATGTCACCATTACAGTTTTGATTGTTACAGTTCACTGACATCACCATCATGTGACAGTTATGAATTGTAAAATTCTATTTCACTTTTTTTAAAAAAATAAATAAATAAATAAAAATGTATGCATAGCAGTAAAGGTGATACATGGGATTAGAAAATACTTATGGCTTCTGTTTTCGAATCTTGCATGACCTTTCTTTTAAAATTTTGTAGCTATCTTGTAATTATATTTTTTGGACATGTGTTTCAACAGTAAGTATTGAATAATGTCTTTATATATTCAGTGTACAAAAATGCATAGGTAATTCATTAGTGTAGTTCAGTTTAATCTGAAATCAAATTGGAAAACACCTTTTTAATCACCTGTAATAATAAGGTGAAAATGCCTATTTTCACCTTATTATATTAATATTATATACTAGAAGGTGGCCCGATTCCTCGCATCGGGTATTCTAGAATTTACGTATTGTGTAGTTAATGTATGATTTTTGTTATCTATATATATACACACATATATATATATATATATAGATGTTGTTGTGTGTAGTTGCCAAGTGTTTGTGTAGGCCTCTGTACATGTTCTGGGTGTTGTCTGGGTGTGCGGGAGGGGGGTGAGAGCGGTGTTGTTTGTGTGTTGCGTTGTTTGTGGAGCGCTGTGTGTCTGTAGCGTTGTGTGTGTGTGTGGTGATGTGTGTGTTGCGTGGTTTATGTGGGTGTGGCTGTGGGGTGCGTGTGTGTGTTGCGCGGTTTGTGTGGGTGTGGGGTGCGTGTGTGTGTTTTGGGGGAGGTATGTTTTGTGCAATGTGTGTGTTGTGCGGTATGTGCGTATATTTGTGTGTGCCGCGGTGTTTGTGTGTTGGGTGTTGTGTGTGTGCGGCGTTGTGTGGGTGTCTGTGTAGGGCAGTGTTTGTCATTCCTAGTGTGTGTGTGGTGTGTTGTGCGGTGCGTGTGTGGCGGAGTGTGTGTGTTTTGGGGGAGGTGTGCACCCCCCATCGTGGTCCACCCCCCATGCTGCACCCCCCATCGTGCTCCATCCCCCATGCTGCGCACCCCCCATCGTGCTCCATCCCCCATGCTGCGCACCCCCTATCGTGCTCCATCCCCCATGCTACGCACCCCCCATCGTGTTTCATTCCCCCATTCTGGGCACCCCCCATCGTGCTCCATCCCCCATGCTGCACCCCCCCATCGTGCTCCATCCCCCATGCTGCACTCCCCATCGTGCTCCATCCCATGCTGTGCACCCCCCATCATGCTCCATCCCCCATGCTGCACCCCCCATCGTGCTCCATCCCCCATGCTGCACACCCCCCATCGTGTTTCATCCCCCCATTCTGGGCACCCCCCATCGTGGTTCAACCCCCATGCTGCACCCCCCATCGTGCTCCATCCCCCATGCTGCACACCCCCCATCGTGTTTCATCCCCCCATTCTGAATGGGCATCGCGTGCGGGGGTCGTGGCCTAGCGGGCATCGCGTGTGGGGGCGTGGCCTAGCGGGCATCACATGTGGGGTGTGTGGCCTAGCGGGCATCGCGTGTGGGGGGCATGGCCTAGCGGGCATCACGTGCTGGGGGCGTGGCCTAGCGGGAATCACGTACAGGGGGTGTGGCCTAGCGGGCATCACGTGCGGGGGGCGTGGCCTAGTGGTAGCGGGCATCGCGTGGGGGGCGTGGCCTAGAGGACATCACGTGTGTGGCGGGCGGGCCTGGCCACGGTTAATCCATGTGGGGGGTGGGGCCAGGCCGAGCCGAGCGGCCAATCCATGTGGGGGGTGGGGCCAGGCCGAGCCCTGCGGCCAATCCGATGGTTGTCACTGTAAGGACACAATCTTGGAGCAAGACAGACAGACAGACAGAATAAGGCAATTATATATATAGATGTTGACTCTACATCTACATCCTACATGAGTTTCTTGTAAACCTTCATCTTGTATGGAAAAACATTGTTCACTAAATGATATCAGGTTTGGAACTTAGTGCATTTTTTGCAAAACAATGTTTTTAAATGAAGAGTTTAGGAAACATATACAAAACAATTAAAAAAAGTTATCCTTTTGTTGAGTTAATTAAACTTATTAGACATTTATTTGCAATTGTAGCTGAGAAATAGATTTATTTTTTTTTTAGAACTAAAGAATATTAGACAGAAATTGGAAAAACAAGAAGGAAATAGGTTCACAAAGTAATAAGTAATGAACCTTAAACAAAAATAAGAAAAACTATAGGCAAGGTTGATATCTTTGTGGATAGCTGTTATGAACTGACTGATTAATTCAATGTGATAATTGCAGAAGAAATCAGCCTCATGATGGGAAGACACAGACAGCCAAAACTATTTCTGAGCTGTAAAAAATCATTACTCAGAACAGTGATTTCAGGGCTTACTAAATTCTAGTTGGTTTGATTGTAGTTTGGTGAATGCTGGTTAAGTTTGAAAAAAGCAAGTCTTAGTATGAATATTACTTTTTATTGTTTTCATCATCATTATTGAATTAGTTAGTATTACGTTTAAATGTCCTATGTTCTCAGAATATAATAGATCAAACATTTATGACAACTCCTATTAAGTTCTCAGTAAAGTTTAATATGCTTAGTAGAGATGAGCGGACTTTGTATACCAATACTAGTCATATAAAGTAGATGTTGATTCGAACCTTATAGTCTTCACTACTTTTTCATAAAATTAAATTTTTATTAAATTAAATCGATCACAAACATACATAAACACTTGGATAAAAAAGTGAGGAGTAAGCGGAGAGACAATATCCCTATCCTATTTCCTTTCTACACTACGGAGGTTGGCGTCCTAAGTCAATGACGCCCCCGTTCAATGACAACTAGGTCCCTATACTGAGCCCTCCCTGTGATAGGTATAGTACACCCCCTTCTGGTAGATTGAAACCCCAGAGTAGTATCACCACAGTGAGGAGATAGTGCACAGTCCGGGGTGACTTGTTTGTTGCTGATAGTACAGCAATAATTATGGGGCGGGGCTTAGGGGTTGTCTGGGATTTGTCAAATCTGTCAGTGTGCTCAGAAAAGTAGTTGTAAAGCACAGTTTTTAATAAATATGCTGTTCAGAAGGCACTCAGCACATAATCGGTGTGCTCAAATTAGAAACATGATTGAGACACACAATTCTTTAAACAGGAGTGCCCACAGTTTCAGAAGTGCCCGACGCGTTTTGCCTATTAGCATCTTAGTGGTGCAGGGCTCATCAGGGGCTTATGGACAATTTCTTGATAAACTCCTTATTTAAATATCGGAGTGAGTACGGTCCTATTGATCACTGGGCTAGTGAAGAGGATGTTGTGATCCTAGGATCCATCTGGTATCTCATCAGGATGATAATCACCTTATTGTATATGAACCCAAATCAGCTTTAATGTCACTTCAGTCGTATTATGTTGGATGTAACAGTTGTTATGACCACCAGAATCAGAGAACCAAACGACCTTATAGATGTATAAAGGTGGTAAATTTCATCCCACAGAGGGATCAGCAACCAGGAATAGGGCTATTTATACCCTGAACCCTAACTATCTATGGAGGTTGGTCCCTCTGTGTTCAAAAACATGAGTTAAGTCCAAAATCTTTCTAATAGTTTTTATTTCCATGCATTGGGAATATTGCTCACTGTTTTCTAAACAAAAACAGGCAGAGAAATGTATATAATATTTAACTACTTTACAGAAAATATAAAAAATGGACATTGGGCTGTTTAAAAAATAGCAGTGTCTGCATTTATCTTTACATACTCAGAATCTGTTCTTTTTTATTTAGGATTTAGCATTCCTGTGAATCCCTAACCTAATATTTATTTGTATAACCAAAGTTTTTAGAACTGCTTCACATCTATGTTGCATATAGTCAACCAACTTCTGGCACCTGTCAACTCTTATTCCAGCCCAGGATGCTTTGACTACATCCCACAATTTATTTATTTGCATTTGTTGGCTTTGCCTCAGAAACAGCATTTTTTATGTCCCCCCACAAGTGTTCTATTGGATTAAGGTCAGTGGATTGGGCTGACAGCTCCATAACCTCAATTTTGTTGGACTGTAATCAAGATTTTGCATGGTTAATGGTGTATTTATGGTCGTTGTTTTTTTTAAACATCCATTTCAAGGGCATTTCCTCTTCAGTGTAAGGCAAAACAACCTCTTCAAGTATTTGGATACATGCAAACTAGTCCATAATCCCTGGTATGCGGTAAATAGGCCTGCCACCATAGTAAGAGAAACGTGCTCATATCATGATACTTGCAGCACCATGCTTCACTGCCTTCAGAGTGTCCTGTGTAGAGTTGAGCGCGGTTCGCGGTTGGAGGTTCTCCAGTTCTAAGCTCGAGTGATTTTGGGGGCTGTTCGAGATCGAACTAGAACTCGAGCTTTTTGCAAAAGCTCGATAGTTCTAGATCCGTTCGAGAACGGTTCTAGCAGCAAAAAGCAGGGCTTTTTACAGCTACAGTGTGCAGGAGCCATCGCTGGCAGCCTGCCAGAAGCTGGTAACCAAGATAAACATCGGGTATCCAAGCAAAGCACTTTGGTTAGTAACCCGATGTTTATCTTAGTTACGTGCAGGAAGCCCACACTTCCCCGCTCAGCTCGCACCGCCCCCTCCTGCCCGCGGCATGTACACATACATACACACACATACACACACATACACACACACACACACACACACACACACACATACACACAAACATACACATACACACACACACACACACATGGTCCCGCTCGGCTTACCTGCGGTGATGAAGTCCCGCCATCCCGACCTCAGCGCTGTCACTGTCCTCCATGGCCGCCGCTTGTCACATCACCTCTCGCTTCCGACCCGAGACTAACTAGCGGTGACGTCACGGGCCTCTCGCGATACTTGGTGTGAAGGCGCCGGTCATTGAGCTCAGTGACAGGGGCTGTCGGCAGTGCAGGAGATCAGCGCAGGTAATGTACCTCGCTGACAGCAGCACTTGTCATCCCCTGCAGTGACCTGGGCTGACCCATTGATGTTAGCTCAGGTCACTGCATTGCTCTCCCAGCCAATGGGGAACATCCTGCTCTTCATTGACTGGGACAGTGTGGATCGTCATGGCAACCCCTTGGATTACACCAGACCTGGATTTGTTTTTCATTCTAATAAATTGGTTAAAGAGGGAATGTTTTGGGGAGTGTTTTTTCAAATAAAAATGTGTTTGTCATCTATATTTTTTTTATTACTGACTGGGTTGGTGATGTCGGGTATCTGATAGACGCCTGACCTCACCAACCCCAGGGCTTGATGCCAGGTGACTTACAGATCTGGTATTAACCCCATATATTACCCCGTTTGCCACCGCACCAGGGCGCGGGATGAGCTGGGGCGAAGCACCAGGATTGGCGCATCTAATGGATGCGCCACTTCTGGGGCGGCTGCGGCCTGCTATTTTTAGGCTGGGGAGAGTCCAATAACCATGGACCTCCCTAGTCTGAGAATATCAGGCCCCAGCTGTCTGCTTTACCTTAGCTGGTGATCCAATTTTGGGGGGACCCCTACGTGTTTTTTTAAAAAATTATTTATTTAATTTAAAATAACAGCGTGGGGTGCCCTCAGTTTTGGATTACCAGCCAAGGTGAGGTTGCCAGCTGTGGTCTGCAGGCTGCAGCCGTCTGCTTTACCCTAGCTGGCTACAAAACTAGGGGGAATCCTACGTCATTTTTTTTTTCATTTTTTTGGCTAAATACAAAGCTAAGCACCCCTTAGTGCCACATGAAAGGCACCAAAGGGTGCTCCACTTTTTCTCCACTTTTTCTCCACTTTTTCTCCACTTTTTCTCCACTTTTTCTCCACTTTTTCTCCATTTTTTTCTCCATTTTTTCTCCACTTATTCTCCACTTTTTCTCCACTTATTCTCCACTTTTTCTCCACTTTTTCTCCACTTTTTCTCCACTTTTTCTCCATTTTTTTCTCCATTTTTTCTCCACTTATTCTCCACTTTTTCTTCACTTTTTCTCCACTTTTTCTACATTTTTTCTCCACTTTTTCTCCACTTTTTCTCCATTTTTTCTCCACTTTTTCTCCACTTTTTCTCCATTTTTGTCTCCACTTATTCTCCACTTTTTCTCCACTTTTTCTACATTTTTTTCTCCATTTTTTTCTCCATTTTTTCTCCACTTTTTCTCCACTTTTTCTCCACTTTTTCTCCACTTTTTCTCCACTTTTTCTACATTTTTTCTCCACTTTTTCTCCACTTTTTCTCCATTTTTTTCTCCATTTTTTCTCCACTTATTCTCCTCTTTTTCTCCACTTTTTCTCCATTTTTTTTCTCCACTTATTCTCCACTTTTTCTCCACTTATTCTCCACTTTTTCTACATTTTTTTCTCCATTTTTTTCTCCATTTTTTCTCCACTTTTTCTCCACTTTTTCTCCACTTTTTCTACATTTTTTCTCCATTTTTTTCTCCATTTTTTTCTCCATTTTTTCTCCACTTATTCTCCACTTTTTCTCCATTTTTTCTCCACTTATTCTCCACTTTTTCTCCACTTTTTCTCCATTTTTTCTCCACTTTTTCTCCACTTTTTCTCCATTTTTTTCTCTATTTTTTCTCCACTTTTTTTCCACTTTTTCTCCACTTTTTCTCCATTTTTTCTCCACTTTTTCTCCACTTTTTCTCCACTTTTTCTCCATTTTTTTCTCCATTTTTTCTCCACTTATTCTCCACTTTTTCTCCACTTTTTCTCCACTTTTTCTCCACTTTTTCTACATTTTTTCTCCACTTTTTCTACATTTTTTCTCCACTTTTTCTCCACTTTTTCTATGGTCGGTCTACCCATTAGCTCTGCCATGCATACTGTAGCTCTACACCTACTGCACATGTTACTTTATGATTGACATCTCTTTCATACCAGAGCTGTCTAAGCCTACTCTGACCCCATATTTGTCATTACTATATTGTCCTTGTACTGTATTATGACATTTGTATCATGTGTTTCATTTCTTGCTGTGTTGCAATTTTTTTGCTGCATCCCAATTGTACCTCTACATTGTTCGAGTTTATGTTATTGTTCTCTCACTCTTATGTGATACTGATTATTGTCATTTTTCATGATTACATGCAGATAAGTCCAATCTGACGAAGGCTAAGGCCGAAAGATCATTTGTAACTTGTTTTGGAAAAAAACATATATGCTTATGAAAAAAATGTTTTTCTTAATACGGACCAATAAAGAGTGATTTTGCATTACTATCCGTTGTGACTTACTGACTTAGTCTGGGAGATTTAGAGTGCCGAGGTTACTCACTAATTTTATCTATTATTACCTCTGAGCACCTATATACCAGTGAGCAGAGCTTCCTCTACAGTAGTTCTCCTGATTAGGCATGCCCTTACCTCATGAGCAGGGCATTGCAGCTTTGGTAGCAACCATTACGACATGGACTCTGCTGCTGTGGACCCGAGAAGAGTGAGTGCAGATTCATTGCACCCACACTCCTCACATGAAGGGTCCGCACTCCTAGGAAATGGGGGATACGTTCCCTGAGTGTCTCCCCCCATATTCTAGACGGTCCAGAGTCGTCGTGGGACCCCTTTATTTTTTTTCTTACAATAAATTGGTGAAAAAGGAAATGTTTTGGGGGACTGTTTTTTCAAATAAATTTCTTTTGTCGATTTTTTTTTTTTTTTGTTAGTACTGACAGTTTATGATGTTGGGTATCTAATAGACGCCATAACATCACAAACTGCTGGGCTTGATCTCAGGTGACTTTACAGCTAGTATCAACCCGATTTATTACCCCGTTTGCCACTGCACCAGGGCACAGGATGAGCTGGGGTGAAGCGCCAGGATTGGCGCATCTAGTGGATGCGCCACGTCTGGGGTGCATGCGGCCTGCTATTTTTAGGCTGTGAAGGCCCAATAACTATGGACCTTCCCACCCTGAGAATACCGGACCACAGCTGTCCGCTTTACCTTGGCTGGTGATCCAATTTGGGGGGGACCCTACTTTTATTGTGTAATTATTAATATTTATAAAATAATTATAAAAAAGAGCCTGAGGGGACCTCCACATTGAATCCCCAACCACGGTAAAGCTGCCAGCTGTGGTTTTCAGGCTACAGCCGTCTGCTTTACCCTAGCTGGCTATCAAAAACGGGGGGAACCAACGTCATTTTTCTTTTTAACTATTTTTTAAATAGAAAAAATTAATGGGCTTCCCTGTATTTTGATTGCCAACCAAGGTAACGGCAGGCAGATGGGGGTGGCAACCCATAGCTGTCTGCTTTATCTGCGCTGAGAATCAAAAATACCGCGGAGCGCTACGTCATTTTTTTAAAGATTTATTTTTACAGCACTGTGATGTCCAGCAATCAAAATACAGGGAAGCCCATTTTGTTTTTAGTAATTTTAATAAATAATTAAAAAAAATATATATGGGCTCCTGCTGCATTTTTTGTATTGCTAGCTAAGGGTAATCCAAGCAGCTACTGGCTGCTAACCCCCACTGCTTGATGTTACCTTCACTGGCAATGGAAAATCCAGGGAAGCATTTTTTATTTTTTTTGCCAAAAAACTACAAAAAAAGGACGTGAGCTTCGCCATATTTTTGTATGCTAGCCAGGTATAGCAGGCAGGAAGAGTTGGATACAGCGCCAGAAGATGGCGCTTCTATGAAAGTGCCATTTTCTGAGGCGGCTGCAGACTGCAATTCGCAGCAGTGGGGCCCAGAAAGCTCAGGCCAACCTGTGCTGCGGATTCCAATCCCCAGCTGCCTAGTTGTGAAATTCATGAAATAATAAAAAAAGGGCTTCCCTTTATTTTTGGTTCCCAGCCGGGTACAAATAGGCAACTGGGGGTTGGGGGCAGCCGTACCTGCCTGCTGTACCTGGCTAGCATACAAAAATATGGCGAAGCCCACATAATTTTTTCAGGGGGCTAAAACTTCTGCATACAGTCCTGGATGGAGTATGCTGAGCCTTGTAGTTCTGCAGCTGCTGTCTGTCTGGAGAAGAGCAGACAGCAGCTGCAGAACTACAAGGCTCAGCATACTCCATCCAGGACTGTATGCAGAATTTTTTTGCCCACGAAAAAAAATGACGTGGGCTTCGCAATATTTTTGTATGCTAGCCAGGTACAGCAGGCAGCCACGGGCTGCCTCCAACCCCCAGTTGCCTATTTGTACCCGGCTGGGAACCAAAAATATAGGGAAACCCGTTTTTTTTTAATTATTTCACTTATTTCATGAAATAATTAAAAAACAAATGACGTGGGCTTCGCCCCATTTTTGTGTCCAGCCGGGTACAACTAGGCAGCTGGGGATTGGAATCCGCAGCACAGGCTAGCCCGAGGTTTCTGGGCGCCTCTGCTGCGGATTTCAGTCCGCAGCCGTCCCAGAAAATGGCGCTCTCATAGATGATGGCGCTGTATCCAACTCTTCCAACAGCCCTGGAGCCGGGTGGCTTGTTGGGTAATCATGAGTTAATACTGGCTTTGTTTTACTAGCCAGTATTAAGCCAGAGATTCTTAATGTCAGGCACGTTTGACCCGGCCATTAAGAATCTCCAATAAAGGGTTAAAAAAGACACCACACAGAGAAAAAATACTTTAATAGAAATAAATACACAGACACATTAGAGACTCCATCTTTATTACCCCCTGTCAGCCCTCCACGATCCTGCTCTTCTGTCTTCTTTCTAGTGTAGTAGTAGTGACGATTGTAGTGAGGAAGGATGAGGTTCACCAGCTCATCACTTGGGGCTGGGGAACCTCATCCTCACTACAATGCTCACTACAATCGTGCAGCCTTCACTCTGTGAGTGATCAGTGCTGGCTGTCAGCGGTAACAGCGGTAACGCTGACAGACGCGTTACCATAGGAATGGTGCTCTCGGAGCCGCGGTTAGCGGTGACGTCACCGCTAACTGCGTTGCTATGGCAACGGTGATCTCCGTTAATGACTGGCTGTGTCAGCCGGTCCCTAACGGAACGGGGAGTCGACCGTGTGCTAGAGCATGTCGCCGGTACACGGCGATACACATATGTGCACCGTGTACCGGAGAGATGCACTCGCAGGTCCTACATGACGCGTCATAGTCATGTGACCAGTC
Organism: Anomaloglossus baeobatrachus; assembly: GCF_048569485.1. Taxonomy (NCBI): domain Eukaryota; kingdom Metazoa; phylum Chordata; class Amphibia; order Anura; family Aromobatidae; genus Anomaloglossus; species Anomaloglossus baeobatrachus. The sequence goes on from NC_134356.1 coordinate 234,982,457, forward strand.
TGTAGCCAATGAGATAATAGCCACGTGACTGGTCACATGGCTATTTTGACGTCACGATAGGTCCTGCATCTCTGCTGGCAGTGCCGGTCGCCGGGAGGATTCAGTGATCATCGGATGGAATAGCGGCAGGAGACAGAGTGCAGAAGGGATCGCGGGGACCGGTAAGTGTTATGGCAATGTTTATTAACTGTTTGTGTACATTTATCATGCATTTTTATGTGTTTGTTATTGCCTCCCATTATAGCCTATTGGTTCGAGTTCGGTTCGTCGAACGTTCGACGAACCGAACTCGAACGGGGGCTCCGTTCAGCGAACCGACCTCGAGCCGAACCGAGACCAGTTCGCTCATCTCTAGTCCTGTGGCTTGAATTCAGAGTTTGAGGTCATCTGAAGAACTGCCTTGGACACAAAAAGAACAATTTTACTTTCATCTGTCCACAAAATGTTTCTCCATTTCTCTTTAAGCCAATTGATATGTTCTTTGGTAAATTGTATCCACTTCAGTACGTCTTTATTTTTTTTAACTATGGGACTTTGTGGAAACTTTTTGCTAATAGATTAGCTTCACACAGGTGTCTTCTAACTGTCACAGTACTCACAGGTAAGTTGAGACTGTCTTAGACCATCCTTGAGCTGATCATTGGTTGAGCCTTTGCCATTCAAATGGTCATCTTCCGTTTTCTTTGATGTCTCTGTTTTTGCTTTCCATTTTAAAGTATTGGAGATCATTTTAGCTGAACAACCGATCACTGTCTGCACTTCTGTAGTCGTTTTACCATCTCAAATCAACTATTTAGACAAAGAATGCTGTTCTTCTGAACAATGTGTTGAGCGACCCTTTTTTCTCAGGCTTTGAAGGAGAAATTGATATACAACATGTGCCTGCTTTTCCCTTAAATAAGGGCCACCTGATTCACACCGGTTTGTTAACAGAATGATTTACCTGACTAATTTAACTCCTCATTGCTATTATTTTGAACACACCCCTTTCTATTAATTATTCAAATACACAAACTCAAAAACCTGCAGATCATGAATGCCAAGCCTGCTGGTTTTCTAAGAATCCTCTGGACCAACTGGTAAATTGTTTGACATGTGGTAATATAATTTAGGCCAAAAACAGTGAATAATCTGGTTAGTCATATTGGACTGCTATTATTTTGAAAACTACCTTACTTACTATTTTTCCCAGATGATCACACTGCAGTCAGACTTTCTTATGAGCCCGTTAATTAAGGTTCATCAATATTCACTGCTTCCCCAACCCACCCTCTGTGCCAGTGTCTGTGATTGGTTGCAGACTTCTATACATGCTCCCAATCCTGTATCAACATCTGTGTAATTTTTTTATTAGTGTTTCTACCCATCCTTGAACGAGAGGGAGCCTTTGTCTGTTCCATCTTCTCTGTGCCACATACGGATATGTGATCTCCATTGGTTGATTACATCTTCATTCTGAAATTCCAGGACAGCACTTTTATGACATCTTATTGCTGTCTCTCTGAGGATAAATATAATGATTCTCTCATATGTATATATCTGTGATATCACTATGGAGTGTTATGAACCATAATGGTTATTATATTTACATCTTCTCTTTTTTTGAATATAACATATGGTGGTTAGTGTTTAAATCGTCATTATTTGCTTGTGATCTGTCCCCAGATGACTTATCTATATTTCTGTCGCATACCGCTATGTATATTTGCCCTTTCTGTGCCCTGGATTAGGATGGCCGCGCCCGTGGTGCGCAGTGCGGTCTCCTCCCGAGCCTGCTATGATGACGGCTTCCGGAAGTGGAATGGGCGGGTTCAGTATGACGACACTGCTGTTACCTGCGTCATTTCCGGGAATTGCCCGATGACTCACGCTCCGGGCATAACCCTGCCTCTGCACGCGACCGTATGCTTGCCCTTTTCTATGCCCTGGATTAAGATGGCCGCGCCCGTGGTACGCGTGCGCAGAGCGGTCTCCTCCCGAGCGTGTGATGATGACGGCTTCCGGAAGCGGAATGGGCGGGTTCAGTGTGACGACACTGTTGTTACCCGCGTCATTTCCGGGGATTGCCCGATGACTCACGCTCCGGACGAAACCCCGCCTCTGCACGTGACCTTAATGGACGCAGGCATGTCTTTCCTTATTAAGACACATATAAATGGCCCCCTCTCGTCACACATCATGTCGCACTGCCCTGAAGAAGATACGAAACGCGTCGGTGTGCGGTGGCGTCCGGTCTGCTGAGGCTTCACCATGAGTAAGTAAACTATGCAATGTATCAATTATCCACATGTGCTTCTTATTGGGAGTTTTTCTCCACATGTGTGATTAGACTATGCGGTTCCCTCTCATGGTGATTCCTCTGACCTGACTGCCCCTATGTGTGCTCTGGGTTTTTATCTTTTTACCTGGTTATACATTTGACTGTTGTAATTTCCTGGATCACTGCCTTGGTGTCATTTTATCTGGATCTTTTGTACTGAATAAAGATTGTTTATGACTTTTGCACCTGATCAAGTTTGAAGTGTTTCCTTGAACATCTCATATGGGGTATTTTCTCTCCCTCTTTTTGCTCTCTGGTCTGATCTGTGATTGGTTGCAGTTAGCTTGCTAAAACTAGTGTAAAAAGAAATAAAGAAATACGTTTTTTTAAAAAAAAATTACATAGGCTCCTGCCATATTTCGATAGCCAGCATGGGTAAAAAACAGCTGCGGACTTCAGCACCAATGTTACGGGGGGACCGGCAGATTAGGACCAGGGGGTATATATCCTAATCGCCAGTCGGGGCCCACCATGCTCCAGATGACAATGGAGCTGCTGGCACCTGAGGGTTAGGCGGAGACTATAGAGCTGGATGGCTCTGAGATAACCCAGGAACTCTGGGAACCGGTCACGTGTGTTGGGACACGTCAGACCGGACGACAACTCGATTAGCGTTTTGGTGCACCTAGCGCTACACCAACCACGTGTGCAGGAAACACGTCAGGCCGGGTGGTAACCAGGTAGCGTTGACCGGAAGACCGCCACGAAAGCGCCCTGTCGGCCACGTGTGTAGGACATGTCAGGCCGAGCGGTCCTCCGATTAGCGTTTCTGGCCACCTCTCGACTGGCCACGTGTGTGTAGGACATGTTAGGCCAGATGGGTACACCAGTAGCATTGACCGGGAAGCCGAGGAAAATAAGGAACACCCTGTTAACTCCACAGGGGTCCTGGAGTACGCTGTCCGTGCGCGTAGGGGGCACAACCGGACAGGTGGCGCAGCAGGTGCGTTGTCCGTGTGCGTAGGGGACACAATCGGACAGGTGGCGCAGCAGGTGCGTTGTCCATGTGCGTAGGGGGCACAATCAGACAGGTGGCGCAGCAGGTGCGTTGTCCGTGTGCGTAGGTGGCACAATCGGACAGGAAGCACAGCAGCCGCAGCCCAGTTAACGCCACTGTGCTGCTATAGCAAGACTGGAACGGTAGGAGGGAAGCACGGCGCCTGACCCTGATGTGCCGAGCCACGATCTTGGCGTGACAGGCACCGTTCGCCTAACCCTACCTACCGCTTCCCAACATAGGCTTATGCCGCAATGAGGCTCTAACATGGAGGTGTGCTCTGACTGAGCAAAAGTGAAGACTGCGCAACTCCATGTTGTCTCCAGCCCTTTTTATAACCTGGGTCCGCCCCAAACCCAGGGTGGAACCACCAAGGTCCAATAGCAGAGTGCCATGTCATCAGTGACGTCACATGCAACCTATCCGGAACCGCCACGTCATTGATGACCTCATGGCAGCCACGCCCCAAACACTTCACCAGTCATCGTCTGACGACCAATACTGAGGTGCCAGATCATAGGGGCGGGCCTCTGCGAGCCAGTCCGGAGTTGCCACGTCATCAGGACACCTGACACCCTCTGCCCTATCAGGGCCTGCCACCTCACGGACATGCTCAGTGAGGTCCTTACCAGACCTAGCCTCTGATGCACTAAGTGCCTGAGCATGCTCAGTAGCCTGAGCCACAGGCTTAGAAAGCAGACTATCAGTTTGAGCATGCTCAGTAGGCACAGCCCAGAACTTAGACACAGCACGAAGTCCAAGTACCTGTGCAAAGAGGCTGTTAGGGTTAATTGTGGGAGCATGCTCAGTAGCCTGAACTGAGGACTTAGTCTCAGACATAACACAAACAGGCTGAGCATGCTCACTAGGCAAAACACCGGGCTTAGACTCTGGCTGGGGTAAATCGGCGCACGAATGCGCCCTAGCCGCCTCTCCACACTTAGACGTGGTGGAAGGAACAGCCAACTGGACGACCCGAGGCACGGCCAAGAACGGCAGCCGGCGCCTGGGCGCAACAGGAACCGCAGCAGGCTGCTTGCGGCTATGGCGGCGCCGGTTCGTAACAACCAACCTGTGAGCTGTACCATGGCTAAATAATGTGTCTCACAGCCAGGTCCCCATTGGCTAGTGACTTTGCTTAGTTTAGCAGAGGTCACACCCCGGCTCTCCCGCTGCTCTCAGTAAAAGTGCTGCCAGTCTGTCACGTCCATGATCCGCAATCTGACAATCCAACAACACTTTCACTGAGAGCAGCAGGGGAGCCGGGGTGTAATCTTTGCTGAACTGAGTGATGTCACCTGCTCACAGCTGGAACCTCCCTGCTTCTGTCAGTGCTTCCCAGAGTTTGGATTACGTCGGATTTGCAATGGTGTTTTGGGGGTTAATAAAGGGGTAAAAGAGGGTTTGTGTATTTTATTTCAAAAAAGTATTTCTTCTGTGTTTGCGTTTTATTTCTTTTCACTTACAGGAATAGTAATGGGGATGTCTAAAAGACGCCTCCCATTACTGACCAGGGCTTTATAGCAGCTGTAATTTTTTAACAAATCACAACTGTCATTAACCCACTATATAACCCTGATTGCAATCGCACCAGGGCAGTCTGTATGAGCTGAGTAAAGCGCTCTGATCAACAGAAATGCCCAGCCAATCGGACTGTGCAGTGATAATGTCCCTTAAGATGACTAGTACAATCAATAAAAAAAGTAAAGAAAAGTTTTAAAAAAATATGAATAAAATTGAAAAACCTAAAAGTTCAAATCACCTCATTTTTTCTTTATTATAAATAAAAACTGCACACATATTTGGTATTGCCGCGTTCAGAAATGCTCGATCTATCAAACTATAAAATAACTTAATTTGATCCCGAAAAATAAGAACACTACAGGTCTATGAAAATTACAACAAAAGCGTCATTCTTTTATTTGACAAACTTCTTAATTTTTTTTAACCCCTTAGATAAAGTAAAAGTAAACATGTTTGGTATCTACGAACTCGCACCAATGTGAGGCATCATACTGACATGTTAGTTTTACCATATAGTGAACATGGTTCATTAAAGACCACCAAAACAATTGTGTAATTGCACTTTTTGTTGCAATTTCACCACACAATTTTTTTCTCATTTTCCAGTACACTATTTGGTAAAACTAATGGTTTCATTCAAAGGTACAATTTTTTCCCTCAAAAATCAATCTCCTATGGTAATATTGATATAAAAATAAAGTTATGGTTCTTGGAAGAAGGAGAGAAAAAAAAATGGAAAATCGCCATTGGGTGAAGGGGTTAAAGCACCACTCCAGGGCTGAAATGAAAAAAAAAAATGCTGGAGTTTTGATTTAACAGCAGTAATAGAAATAGTTCTGATTTTTATTTTTGACTGGTTCACCATGTTGTATTTGGGATAAGATGACTTTATTCTTCAGATCAGTGCGATTACAACGATAAAAGATTTCCATTTGAAACCAAGAGTTTACATGCACTATCTAAAAAGAACATATGGATGTATTTCTCACTATCTCACATAAAGTCGGAATAAACCTTTTCTATTTTATGTCAATTAGGAACTAAAATTATTTATATTTGCCAACTGCAAGAATAATGAGAGAGAGAATGTTTTAAGGCATTTGTACATTTCTATTACTTTTTGCAAAGTCAAAGGTTTACATACTGTACATTTCATTACTATTTGGTACCATTGCCCTTAAACTGTATGACTTGGGTGAATTGTTTTAGATATCCTTCCACAAGCTTCTCACAATGTTTTTAGGAATTTGAGCTCAATCCTCCTCCTGACACAACTGGTGTAACTGAGCCATGTTTGTAGCTTTAATTGCTTGCAAATGCCTTTCCAGCTTTGCCCATAAATTTATAGGATTGAAATCAGGGTTTTGTGATGGCCACTCCAAAACATTGACTTTGTTATCCTTAAGCCACTTTGTAACCCGTTTGGCAGTATGCATTGCATCATTGTCCATTTGGAATACCCATTTCCGCCCAAGCTTTAAGTTCCTGGCTGATGTCCTGAGATGTTGCTTCACTATTACTACAAAATCTTCTTTCCTGATGATGACATCTATTTTATGAAGTGCATCAATCCCTCCTGCAGCAAAATAATCGCACAACATGATGCTGCCACCCTCGTGTTTCACAATTGGGATAATGTTCTTAGACTTCAAAACTTCTCCCTTTTTCTCCAAATGGAGCAATGGTCCTTATGGCCAAACAGTTCAATTTTAGCTTCGTAGGGCAACAGGACATGTTTCCAAAAATTAAGATCTTTGTTCCTGTCTGTATTTGCAAACATTAGTCTGGCCTTTTACATTTCTTTTGGGGTAATAGCCTCTTCCTGGTAGAGTGGCCTTTCATCCCATGTTGATACAGTACTTGTTTTACTGTGGAGAAGAACACAATCTTACCAGCTTCCGCCAGCATCTTCACAAGTTATTTTAATTCTGTTCTTGGGTTGATATGCACTTGTCTGACCAAAGCACATTCATCTCTGGTACACAGAACCCATCTCCTTGATGACCGCTATCATGACTGGACATTTGCAAATTCACAGTCTCTATTTTCTCATATATCCTAGCTATTAGTGGCTCACAGAAGGTATCTAAATTAAACGTTTATTAGGTTTACAGACATACATTTTACAAATATAAACACACTAAACATTTACCAAGAAAGTGATCCCTATAGCTAAAACTCATATTATTTCCCTATTTATTCTCTCTGTTTCTGCCTATCATGTGAAGGTCAGCACCCTATAAGACTGCTGATGATTGGTGCCCCCACTCTGTGGCAACTTTCCCTGTATATTTCTTCCCAACTACTATCTACCAGGTTTTTGGAGGAAGAAGTATAGGCACCTGTGCAGATTAATAGGAAATTGGTGATTTGGAGATAAGGTTAGAGTTGTATCTTTTCACCAGTTATGAAGGAAGTTATAGGATTTCATTAGAAGTGTTGACCCTCTTAATGGACTAACCCAAATAGAATAACCCGACGCGTTTATCCCCACACTTTTGGGGTTCATCAGGGATGTTAAAAACAAAGACAACACTGTATATATCCTACTAGGGAGGGAATATCCTTTCTTTTAGAGAATGTTTTTTCAGGTCCAATTGTTGGTTAAGATTAGAGATGAGCGAACCGGTCGCGGTTCGGCTCGAGTTCGGTTCAGTTCGAACCACTCGAACCGCATAGGAAACAATGGGAGGCAATCACAAACACATAAAAACACCTAGAAAACACCATCAAAGGTGTCCAAAAGGTGACAAACAACTCACAACACAACAGAAACACATGGGAAAGTGACAAGGCCATATACTCATGCGAAAACAAAAGAGCTGGACAAGGAAAAAGAGGAGGAGACACAGATATAAGCATGGCACGCCCTTCTAAAATCATGTAAAACACCGCAAGGTGACTCCAAGCGGAGTGTCCCTTTTTTCCAAAAATTGGGCCACACACACACCCACCGCTTCAGTGGCAGCACTTGTGCCCTAGTTGTACACTTCACAGCTAGATTTGCATCAAGCACATTCAAAAATATGCCATCCTTCACCGTCCCCAGGATGACACCGGGGTAGGTAGCTAAGTCTTTCCTGATCCCAGCTCTGTTCATCTTGGCTCCTTTTAAAAAACACAGCAAGCAAGGGTTACTCCAAGCGGAGTCTCCCTTTTTTCCAAAAATTGGGCCACACACACACCCCTTCAGTGGCAGCACTTGTGCCCTAGTTGTACACTTCACAGGAAGATTTGCATCAAGCACATTCAAAAATATGCCATCCTTAACCGTCCCCAGGATGACACCGGGGTAGGTAGCTAAGTCTTTCCTGATCCCAGCTCTGTTCATCTTGGCTCCTTTTAAAAAACACAACAAGCGAGGGTTACTCCAAGCGGAGTCTCCCTTTTTTCCAAAAATTGGGCCACACACACACCCACCCCTTCAGTGGCAGCACTTGTGCCCCAGTTGTACACTTCACAGGTACATTTGCATCAAGCACATTCAAAAATACGCCATCCTTCACCGTCCCCAGGATGACACCGGGGTAGGTAGCTAAGTCTTTGCTGATCCCAGATCTGTTCATCTAGGATCATTTTAAAAAACACAGCAAGCAAGGGTTACTCCAAGCGGAGTCTCCCTTTTTTCCAAAAATTGGGCCACACACACACCCCATCAGTGGCAGCACTTGTGCCCTAGTTGTACACTTCACAGGTAGATTTGCATCAAGCACATTCCAAATCCAGAAGCATTTACTCTCCCCAGGATGACACAGGGGTAGTAAATTCCTTGTGGATCCATGACTTGTTCATTTTGATGAACGTTAGTCTGTCCACATTGTCACTGGACAGACGCGTGCGCTTATCTGTCAGCACACACCCTGCAGCACTGAAGACACGTTCAGAGACAACGCTGGCAGCTGGACACGACAAAATCTCCAAGGCGTAAGTGGAGAGCTCTGGCCATTTTTCAAGATTTGAAGCCCAAAATGAGCAAGGCTCCATTTGCAAAGTAATGGCATCGATATTCATTTGGAGATACTCCTGTATCATCCTCTCCAGCCGTTGACTATGTGTCAGTCTTGTTGTCTCTGGTGGCCTTGCAAAGGAGGGTCTAAAAAAATTATGAAAAGATTCAATAAAATTGCTGTTACCAGCACCAGATATGGTGCTACTGGTACGGGTAGACTGTTGAATATGACGAGACCGTCCCATGTTTGTCAAGTTACAACTGGGAGATTCACTCCCTGCACCTGCACGGTTGTTTGGTGGAAAAGTCGAGCTAAGATTGAGTAACAGCTTCTGCTGATACTCCTGCATACGTGCGTCCCTTTCTATGGCTGGAATTATGTCACAAAATTTGCACTTGTACCGGGGATCTAATAGTGTGACAAGCCAGTAGTCATAATCACTTCTAATTTTGACAATACGAAAGGTCATGTTGGAGGTAGTGCAGCAAGAAGGCGCTCATGTGTCTTGCGCAGCCATGTGGACCAAGTCTACGCTGTGTTTGTGGCATAGAGGTGCTAACCGTTCTTTCTTCCTCTGACATCTCCCCCCAACCTCTTTCAACTGAAATTTGACCAAGGTCTCTCTCATCCGCTGAGTCTTCCATGTCCATGGACAGTTCGTCCTCCATTTCTTCATGTTCTCCTGCACCTTCCTCAACATTTCGCCTGCTACCATGCTCCCTTGTTGATCCCTGTCCCCCATGGTCCCATGCCTGCCGCGTTGGTGATGATGAACGTCTGGACTTTGGTGATGTTGTTGTGTCTTTCGCATATGAATCCTCGTGTAGTTCCTCCCCTCCCTGTTGTCCCACCCCCTGACTTCGAATAGTGTTTAGCGTGTGCTCCAGCATGTAAATGACTGGAATTGTCATGCTGATAATGGCATTGTCAGCGCTAAACATATTCGTCGCCATGTCGAAACTGTGCAGAAGGATGCATAGGTCCTTGATCTGAGACCCCTCCATCAGGGTGATCTGCCCCACCTCTGCATCTCGTTGGCCCAGGCTATACGCCATGACGTATTGCACCAGGGCTCGACGGTGCTGCCACAGTCGCTGTAACATGTGGAGAGTCGAATTCCAGCGTGTCGGCACATCACATTTCAGGCGATGAACCAGCAGGCCGAAAGACTTCTGGAGCGATGCAAGTCGCTCAGCAGCGGTGGTTGAACGGCGGAAGTGGGCAGACAGTTTTTGTGCCCTGTTCAGAAGGCCATATAGGCCGGGATAGTGTGTTAAAAATTGCTGGACAACAAGGTTCAACACGTGAGCCATACAAGGCCCATGTGTCACCTTGCCCAGGCGAAGGGCCGCACCCAGGTTTGCAGCATTGTCGCACATGGCCTTACCAGGCTGCAGGTTGAGTGGAGACAACTATTTATTAAACTCAGTCTCCAGAGCTGTTCACAACTCAGCCGCTGTGTGACTCTTATTTCCAAGACATTTCAAGCTAAAGACGGCCTGATGCCGTTGCGCTCTGCTGCCAGCATAGTAATGAGGGGTGCGTGATTCCTTCTGCGCAGTTAGAACGCTGGTGGCCTGACCAGGCAGGCTTGGGGCGGAGGTGGAGGACCCAGACGAGGTGTAGGAGGCAGAAGCAGTGGCGGAACTTGGACAGACAGAGGATTGACACACAAGTCGTGGGGACGGCAAGGCTTGTGCAGAAGACCCTTCACCATCTATCACCATAGTTACCCAGTGCCCAGTCAGCGACATGTAACGTCCCTGTCCATGCTTACTGGTCCAAGTATCGGTGGTGAAATGCACCCGTTCACACACAGAGTTTCTCAAGGAAGCGGTGATGTTGTGTGCGACATGCTAGTGTAGCGCGGGCACACCTTTCTTAGAGAAGTAGTGGCGACTGGGCATCTGGTACTGGGGCACAGCGACAGACATAAGGTGTCTAAAATCCTGTGTGTCCACCAGACGGAAAGGCAGCATTTCGGTAGCCAAGAGCTTACAGAGGGATAAAGTCAACCTCTTAGCTTTGTCATGGGTCGCAGGAAATGGCCTTTTATTTGTCCACATGTGAGGGACAGAGATCTGGCTGCTGTGTGTAGACGGTGTTGAGTAGGGTGTCCCTGGAAAAATGCAGGTTTGTGAGGAAAGTGCAGGCGTAGACATGATGTTGCCTTCATCCAACGTTGGTGCTATCGATGTCTGAGAGAGTTGTACACACGCACTTGTTTCCCCTTCCAAACCAACTGATGACCTACCAAGCAAACTGCCTGTTGCGGTTACAGTGGTGGAAGTTGTGCATGGAAAACCAGGTGTGACAGCTGTCCACACAGTCCTAGAAGATGAAGAGCGCGCGGATGCACTGGAAGGGGCAGGCGGTGGATGGTTCGCTCCGCTAGGCCGCATTGCAGCACGGTGAGCTTCCTACTGGGACATATGATATTTATTCATGTGACGATTCATGGAAGAATTTGTCAAACTGCTGAGGTTTTTCCCTCTACTAACAGAATCACGACAAATTTTACAGATCACATAATTTGGGCAATCTTTTGCTATGTCAAAAAAGGACCAGGCTAGGCAAGGCTTAGAGGGCATGCGACCTGCTGATCCACCCCGACTAGAGCTCAGAGGCAGAGTGGTGGCTGAGGATGCAGTTGTAGACGTGCTACCAGTGCTCCGACTCTGTCCAGGAAGGCACAAGGTAACTTCGTCGTCGGTTGCATCCTCTTCCACTGCCTCTGTTGACCTCCTCGAGTGCCTGACTGTGGGTTGACAGTAGGTGGGATCTAGAACTTCCTCATCAATTGTTGTGTTTGCACTCCCCTCACCCTCAGACCGAGCCTCTTCTTGCCCTGACAGAATATTTAAGTTGTCATCCCAATCTGGTATCTGCGTCTCATCGTCATCAGTATGTTCCTCATTGTCTATAACAACAGGTGTTACAGTTTGTGAAAAGGGTCAACATTATGCTCAGAAACTTGGTCCTCACGGCCTGATTCAGAGTAACAAAGGTTTTGGGCATCACTGCAGACCATTTCCTGGTCTGTACTCACTGTAGCTTGGGAGCAGACCTCTGATTCCCAGGCTATAGTGTGACTGAACAGCTCTGCAGACTCAGCCATCTCAGTTCCACCATACTGTGCAGGGCGGATGGAGACTTCAGAGCTGGGAGAAAGCAAGTGTGATTGGGCTGTCAACTCAGAGGACTGGTGTTTTTTGGATGCGGTAGTTGAGGTGGCGGAGAGGGCACTTGTTGGACCACTTGAGATCCATTCAAGCATTTTCCTTTTTTGGCCATCATCTACCTTCGTTCCAGTTGTTTGTGTCCGTAAAAAAGGGAGCACATCGGATTGTCCACGGTAAGTAGTAGACATCTTACTTTTGCTGGAAGATGGTCTATCTTCAGCAGATGTTAATAGAGCTTTTCGACCTTCCCCACGGATAAACCCTTTTTTTCCTTTTCCAACACGCCTCTTCCCCTTTCCACCAGCATCTGTCATTTTGCCACTCATTTTGATTCCGACAAGATTGTGCACTTAAAATGTGGTAGTAAAAATTGAGAGGTGGTGTAGATTGCAGCGGTGGTCTATCTTTATTAGCAGCAGAATAAACAACAATAACTATCCCTGACAATGCAACTACGGCCCTAAACTGGCAGCATAGTTTGCTAGAATAATGGCTTAGTAACAATGAGTTTGAGTGTGCAATGCAGAGGTGCTGCAAATAGATTTGCACTAGTGGGACACTAATGGAAGTCCAACTGCCACTTTTAGGAGGCCACTAAGTTTACTCAGTGTTTGCTAGTGTAATGGCTTAGTAACAATGAGTTTGAGTGTGCAATGCAGAGGTGCTCCAAATAGATTTGCACTAGTGGGACACTAATGGAAGTCCAACAGCCACTTTTAGGATGCCACTAAGTTTACTCAGTGTTTGCTAGTATAATGGCTTCGTAACAATGAGTTTGAGTGTGCAATGCAGAGGTGCTGCAAATAGATTTGCACTAGTAGGACACTAATGGAAGTCAAACTGCCACTTTTGGGATGCCACTAAGTTTACTCAGTGTTTGCTAGTATAATGGCTTAGTAACAATGAGTTTGAGTGTGCAATGCAGAGGTGCTCCAAATAGATTTGCACTAGTGGGACACTAATGGAAGTCCAACAGCCACTTTTAGGATGCCACTAAGTTTACTCAGTGTTTGCTAGTATAATGGCTTCGTAACAATGAGTTTGAGTGTGCAATGCAGAGGTGCTGCAAATAGATTTGCACTAGTGGGACACTAATGGAAGTCCAACAGCCACTTTTAGGATGCCACTAAGTTTACTCAGTGTTTGCTAGTATAATGGCTTAGTAACAATGAGTTTGAGTGTTCAATGCAGAGGTGCTGCAAATAGATTTGCACTAGTGGGACACTAATGGAAGTCCAACAGCCACTTTTAGGATGCCACTAAGTTTACTCAGTGTTTGCTAGTATAATGGCTTCGTAACAATGAGTTTGAGTGTGCAATGCAGAGGTGCTGCAAATAGATTTGCACTAGTGGGACACTAATGGAAGTCCAACAGCCACTTTTAGGATGCCACTAAGTTTACTCAGTGTTTGCTAGTATAATGGCTTCGTAACAATGAGTTTGAGTGTGCAATGCCGAGGTTCTGCAAATTGATTTGCACTAGTGGGACACTAATGGAAGTCCAACTACCACTTTTAGGAGGCCACTAAGTTTACTCAGTGTTTGCTAGTATAATGGCTTAGTAACAATGAGTTTGAGTGTGCAATGCAGAGGTGCTGCAAATAGATTTGCACTAGTAGGACACTAATGGAAGTCCAACTGCCACTTTTAGGATGCCACTAAGTTTACTCAGTGTTTGCTAGTATAATCGGTTAGTAACAATGAGTTTGAGTGTGCAATGCAGAGGTGCTGCAAATAGATTTGCACTTGTGGGACACTAATGGAAGTCCAACTGCCACTTTTAGGATGCCACTAAGTTTACTCAGTGTTTGCTAGTATAATGGCTTAGTAACAATGAGTTTAAGTGTGCAATGCAGAGGTGCTGCAAATATATTTGCACTAGTGGGACACTAATGGAAGTCCAAATGCCACTTTTAGGATGCCACTAAGTTTACTCAGTGTTTGCTAGTATAATGGCTTAGTAACAATGAGTTTGAGTGTGCAATGCAGAGGTGCTGCAAATAAATTTGCACTAGTGGGACACTAATGGAAGTCCAACTTCCACTTTGTAGGATGCCAATAAGTTTACTCAATGTTTACTAGTATAATGGCTTAGTAACAATGAGTTTGAGTGTGCAATGCAGAGATGCTGTAAATAGATTTGCACTAGTTGGACACTAATGGAAGTCCAACAGCCACTTTTAGGATGCCACCAAGTTTACTCAGTGTTTGCTAGTATAATGGCTTTGTAACAATGAGTTTGAGTGTGCAATGCAGAGGTTCTGCAAATAGATTTGCCCTAGTGGGACACTAATGGAAGTCTAACTGCCACTTTTAGGATGCCATTAAGTTTACTCAGTGTTTGCTAGTATAATGGCTTAGTAACAATGAGCTTGAGTGTGCAAAGGGCAGGAGGGTACAGTGGCAGGGTTGTGGGTCTCGGTAGAGGAACGGAAGCCTCACTTTCTATCCCTCCTAATGGGCAAATGCAGCGAGGAAATCCCTGACCTTCGCTACACAGACGCTGTTATCTTGTGTAGCTGTTAAAATCTGTTTTCACGGACCTGACTGTCACCTATGGCTCTGACCCTGCTGGTATTAGGCCTTACAAGGGCTAATAGAAACTTCTATCCCTATTCTGTATAGCGCTGTGTGTAGAGCGTACACAGCAGTATCGGAGACAGGAGCTACGCCAGCGGTGACTGACACCCAGACGCAGAAGGCAGATAATGGCGTCCAGACAGGCAGATGCCCGTATTTATAATGCAGGGACATGTGACATGGACATCCTATCACACATGCCGTTGCTTCTCTGGCTAAAAGTCCACTTAGCTGTGTCTGTGTGTCTGGGATTGGCTGACATGCTGGCCCGCCCCACTACACGCGCGCGCTTAGGGAAGGAAGACAAGGGAAAAAAAAAAATGGCGATCGCCATTATCCCAGCAGCAGTGATCTGAATGCGCTGTTCCCGCACACTATACGCTGACATTTTATAATAGTGTGAGTCACAGAGTGATTTACACTATTACAGCGGAAAGCCAGCTAGTAATTAGCTTGGCTTTTTGCTGCTAGAACCGTTCTCGAACGTAACTAGAACTATCGAGCTTTAGCAAAAAGCTCGAGTTCTAGTTCGATCTAGAACAGCCCCCAAAATCACTCGAACCGCAAACTGGAGAACCACGAACCGCGAGCCGCGCTCAACTCTAGTAGAGATATTTAAATTTTACTTCTCTTTTCTCCCTTCTACTCTAGGGTTCCTTCCTTTGTTGTAAAAGACATACTGTTTATTAATGCAAGATTCAGCTTTCATAGGATGTTAAATTACTTCCTTGTTTTGTCTTGGAACTTCCCTCTCTTCCCCAATAATTTTAAGGGTTGGCTCTTCTTGATTAAGGCCTCTTAAAGCTTGTGTTTCTGTATTTTTACAGTGGGGGCTGTTGTTTATTATTCGACTTTTTCTTTTGTAAATTGCATCCTAGATTAACAATTATCAGTCAGAAATAGTCTTCTCTGTCAATATATGCCTATGGCTTCACAGTTATATATCCTCTTTTAATTATTCTTCCTTTGGGATCCACTGGTTTGCAGAGCCTTGGTGTGCTGTTGTTTTACATAGGGTTCCTCTATCTCACCTTTCTGGTGCTGCCCGCCACTATAAATCACAACCTTCCATACACATGACATCATCATATGGGCTGTCACATATTGTTTAAAGGCATAGTACTCTTAAGGGTGCTTTAGACGCTGCGACATCGCTAACGATATATCGTCGGGGTCACGGTGTTTGTGATGCACATCCGGCGTCGTTAGCGACATCGCAGCGTGTGACAGCTAGGAGCGATGATCAACGATCGCAAAAACATCAAAAATCGTTGATCGTTGACATGTCGCTCCTTTTCATAATATCGTTGGTGGTGCATGCCGCTGGTTGTTCGTCGTTCCTGCGGCATCACACATCGCTATGTGTGACTCTGCAGGAATGACAAACATCTCCTTACCTGCGTCTACCGGCAATGAGCAAGGAAGGAGGTGGACGGGATATTCCGCCCGCTCACCTCTGCCCCTCCGCTTCTATTGGACGGCTGCCGTGTGACGTCGCTGTGACGCCACACAAACCGCCCCCTTAGAAAGGAGGCGGTTTGCTGGCCACGGATATGTCGCAGGGAAGGTAAGTCCGTGTGACGGGTGTAAGCGATGTTGTGCGTCACGGGCAATGATTTGCCCGTGACGCACAACCGACGGGGGCGGGTAGGCTCGCTAGCGATATCAATAGCGATATTGCAGCGTGTAAAATGCCTTTTACTGTATGTAAACTTTTGACTTTGTAGAAACTAATAAAAATGCTTTTGGTAATCCTAATTGACCTAAACCAGGAAATGTTTATTTCATGTCAGATAGTGAGAAAAACATGCATATGTGTCTGTTTACATAGTGTACTGTATGTACACTTCTGGTGTCTACTTTATATAGAGTTTTTTTATGTTTTGCTACCATCACACAGCAATAATGTGTTTTATGAAAAATAGCTTTTTTGAAGTCATATTTTCAGAGTTGTAACTTTTTTATTTTTTGGGCGAATAGAGCTAATTGAGAACTTATTTGTTGCACGACAAGTTAGAGATTTTCTTGGTACTATTTTGTACTATTTTGGGGAAAGTATAATTTTTGGATCCTTTTTATTCAGATTCTTCAGAGGTAAAAGCAACAAAAAACAGCAATTCACATTATGTTTTTTGTATGTGTTTCACTGTGTGGTAGAAAAAAAAATATTCTTGAAGTAAGTATGAATATTGTGATACCAGATTTATATTTTTTATGCTTTGCTACTTTTCCACGCAAAAAATATTTTACAAAAACTAATTATTATTTTTAACACTATATTCTGGGAGCTATAAATTGTTAATTTTTTTGCTACTTTTTTGAGGGACAGTTTAGCATTGTTATTTAAACCATATTTTTTACTCTTTTTTTATTAATTTTTTTGTGTCAGTATCATAAAAAAGTAACACTTGATGTGTTTTTATTAATGATTTTTATTGTGTTCACCAAATGGAATAAATAACAATATGATTTTATAGATCAAGTCTTTCCAATTGCATAAAAACAAATTATTTACACTTTGTTTATTTTTATTGTAATGCAAATGCTGCATTTTTTGTGACGAAATGGGTTTTTGTGATCTATGCAAACGTTTTTCTGTGTATTGTGTTTGGCCATCACACTATCTCCCCTTATGAACAATAGCCTCCACTCTGACTGCTCTTATGACCTATAACCTCTACATTGTTCCTCCTTATCAACTATGGCCTCAACATTATCTAGCCTTATGTACTAAAGGCCCAGTCACACTAAACAACTTACCAGCGATCCCAACAACGATCCAACCTGATAGGGATCGCTGGTAAGTTGCTAGGAGGTTGCTGGTGAGATGTCACACTGCGACGCTCCAGCGATCCCACCAGCAACCTGACCTGGCAGGGATCGCTGAAGCATGGCTACACGAGTTGCTGGTGAGCTCACCAGCAACCAGTGACCAGCCCCCAGCCAGCAGCGCCGCGTGGAAGCGATGCTGCGCTTGGTAACAAAGGTATATATCGGGTAACCAACCCGATATTTACCTTGGTTACCAGCGCACACCGCTTAGCGCTGGCTCCCTGCTCTCCTAGCTACAGTACACATGGGGTTAATTACCCCATGTGTACTGTAGCTACATGTGCAGAGAGCAGGGAGCCGCGCACACCGCTTAGCGCTGGCTCCCTGCTCTCCTAGCTACAGTACACATGGGGTTAATTACCCGATGTGTACTGCAGCTACATGTGCACAGAGCAGGGAGCCGGCACTGACAGCTGAGAGCGGCGGAGGCTGGTAACAAAGGTAAATATTGGGTAACCAAGGAAAGGTCTTCTTGGTTACCCGATGTTTACTGTGGTTACCAGAGTCCGCAGAAGCCGGCTCCTGCTGCCTGCACATTTAGTTGTTGCTCTGTCGCTGTCACACACAGCGATGTGTGCTTCACAGCGGGAGAGCAACAACTACAAAATGGCCCAGGACATTCAGCAACAACCAACGACCTCACAGCAGGGGCCGGGTTGTTGCTGGATGTCACACACAGCAACATCACTAGCAACATCGCAGTTGCGTCACAAAAGTTGTTTGTTAGCAGCGATGTTGCTAGCGATGTTGTTTAGTGTGACGGGGCCTTAAGGCTTATGCGCTCTCAAACCTTATGAACAAACACTTCCACACTGTCTACACTTATGAATATGGATAATCGAATAACACAAATATTCGGCTTCGTGAATATCCGACGAATAGGTCGCCCCTATGCGAATATTCGATGCGCAATGTAAGTTATTGGGAAGCCTGAATAGTTCTGAATAGTTGTTGTTCGGGTTTCCCATAGACTTAAATTGCGCATCGAATAGTCGCGAATAGTCGAATAGCGGCGACCTATTCGGCAAATATTCGCAAAGCCGAATATTTGAGGTATTCGATCATCCCTACTTACATCCTTAAGAATAGCAAAATGTACTGTATAATTGGTGGAGGAAAGTTGAACTAGATGGACTTAGGTCTTTTTTCAACCTATGTAACTATGTAACTAGCCTTGGGAAAGTATTTGGCCCCCTTGAACTATTCAACCTTTTTCCAAATTTCAGGCTTCAAACATAAAGATAAAAAAAATTAAATTTTATGGTGAAGAATCAACAACAAGTGGGACACAATTGTGAAGTTGAACAAAATTTATTGCTTATTTTAAACTTTTATAAAAAATAATAAACTGAAAATTGGGGCGTGCAATATTATTTGTCCTGTTTAAGTTAATACTTTGTAGCGCCACGTTTTGCAGTGATTACAACTGCAAGTCGCTTGGGGTATGTCTCTATCAGTTTTGCACATTGAGAGACTAAAATTCTTGCCCATTCTTCCTTTGCAAACAGCTCGAGCTGACTGAGGTTGGATGGAGCGTTTGTGAACAGCATTTTTCAGCCTTGTCCACAGATTCTCGATTGGATTCAGGTCTGGACTTTGACTTGGCCATTCTAACACCTGGATATGTTTATTTCTGAACCAGTCCATTGTAGATTTTGCTTTATCTTTTGGATCATTGTCTTATTGAGGCTTGAAACACACATCCGTGAAACACGTGCGTGTTTGGTCCGTTTCCGTGTATACTGGAGACACGGCCAAACGTGCACCAATGTTACTATATCTCTGCGGTTACAATTACGTTTTTGGTTATGTCCGTGAGTCCGTCTCCGTGATGCGTTTTGTGGGCCGTGTCTCACGCCAGCATGTCCGTTTTATTCACGCAACACGCAGCACGGACCCAATGAAAGTCAACGGGTCTGTGCGCACGTCCGAGTGACACGGACGCATCTCTGTTTGTTCCCTGTCTGTTTTGTGCTTTTTTCATGTGATGTCAGTCTTTTTTCTTTTTATGTTTCGTTCTCTCCCTCAGTCCGTCGGTCGGTCTCTATGTCTGTCTGTCCCTCTAGCTGTCTGTCGGTCAGTTCCCCCCCTCTCTCATACTTACCATTCCCCGATCTCCGGCGCAGCGCTGCACGGCTGTTTTAAAAACTCCGGCGGCTTTTCCTCTTTTGAAAAAGCCGGCCGCCCATTAATCAATCTCGTATTCCCTGCTTTACCCGCCCACCGGCGGCTGTGATTGGTTGCAGTGAGACACGCCCACCACGCTGAGTGACAGGTGTCACACTGCACCCAATCACAGCAGCCGGTGGGCGTGTCTATACTGTGCAGTAAAATAAATAAATAAATAATTAAAAAAAATGGCGTGCGGTTCCCCCCAATTTTAATACCAGCCAGATAAAGCCATACGGCTGAAGGCTGGTATTCTCAGGATGGGGAGCTCCACGTTATGGGGGGCCCCCCACCCTAACAATATCAGTCAGCAGCCGCCCAGAATTGCCGCATACATTAGATGCGACAGTTCTGGGGCTGTACCCGGCTCTTCCCGATTTACCCTGGTGCGTTGGCAAATCGGGGTAATAAGGAGTTATTGGCAGCCCATAGCTGCCAATAAGTCCTAGATTAATCATGTCAGGCGTCTATGAGACACCTTCTATGATTAATCTGTAAGTTACAGTAAAAAAACACACACACCCGAAAAAATCCTTTATTAGAAATAAAAAACACAAACAAATTCCCTCATTACCAATTTATTAACCCCGACAAAGCCTCCATGTCCGGCGTACTCCACGGACCTCCAGCGTCGCGTCCAGCTCTGCTGCATGCAGGTGACAGGAGCAGCAGAAGACACCGCCACTCCGGTCACCTCCACGCAGCTAATGAGATGAGTAGCGCGATCAGCTGCTGTCAGTCAGGTAACTCGCGGCCACCGCTGGATCCAGCGGTGGCCGCGGGTAACCTCAGTGACAGCAGCTGATCGCGCTACTCATCTCATTAGCTGCGTGGAGGTGACCGGAGCGGCGGTGTCTTCTGCTGCTCCTGTCACCTGCATGCAGCAGAGCTGGACGCGACGCTGGAGGTCCGTGGAGTACGCCGGACATGGAGGCTTTGTCGGGGTTAATAAATTGGTAATGAGGGAATTTGTTTGTGTTTTTTATTTCTAATAAAGGATTTTTTCGGGTGTGTGTGTTTTTTTACTGTAACTTACAGATTAATCATGGAAGGTGTCTCATAGACGCCTGACATGATTAATCTAGGACTTATTGGCTGCTATGGGCTGCCAATAACTCCTTATTACCCCGATTTGCCAACGCACCAGGGTAAATCGGGAAGAGCCGGGTACAGCCCCAGAACTGTCGCATCTAATGTATGCGGCAATTCTGGGCGGCTGCTGACTGATATTGTTAGGGTGGGGGGCCCCCCATAACGTGGAGCTCCCCATCCTGAGAATACCAGCCTTCAGCCGTATGGCTTTATCTGGCTGGTATTAAAATTGGGGGGAACCGCACGCCATTTTTTTTAATTATTTATTTATTTATTTTACTGCACAGTATAGACACGCCCACCGGCTGCTGTGATTGGGTGCAGTGTGACACCTGTCACTCAGCGTGGTGGGCGTGTCTCACTGCAACCAATCACAGCCGCCGGTGGGCGGGTAAAGCAGGGAATACGAGATTGATTAATGGGCGGCCGGCTTTTTCAAATTAGAAAAAGCCGCCGGAGCAGTGTGAACGCCGTGCAGCGCCGGTGATCGGGGAACGGTGAGTATGAGAGAGGGGGGGACACTTCAGTCACTCGGGGGATTAGCGGTCACCGGTGAATCCTTCACAGGTGACCGCTAATCAGTACACGGCACACAGACAGAGCCGCAGCATGACAATGAAGTCGGGTGAAGTTCACCCGAGTTCATTCTCATCCCGCTACTCTGTCTTCCGACATGTAGTAACGACATTTTGCATCACACACGTACAATTCACACGGACAACACATACACATGTCAGTTATTTCACTCACGCACACACGGACATTCCACACGCACATACGGCTAGCATACGGGATACACACACAGGCCACACATACCATAAAAACGGACCTAAAAAACGGAAAACGGACCAGAAAAACGGCCCGTTTTACACGGACGTGGTTTTCACGGATGTGTGGCGGAGCCCTGAAAGACAAATCTCCGTCCCAGTCTAAGGTCTTTTGCAGACTCCAACAGGTTTTCTTCAAGAATGGTCCTGTATGTGGCTCTATCCATCTTCCCATCAATCTTAACCATCTTCCCTATCCCTGCTGAAAAAAAGCAGGCCCAAACCATGATGCTGCCACCACTATGTTTGACAGTGGGGATGGTGTGTTCAGGGTGATAAGCTGTGTTGTTTTAACGCCAAACATATCGTTTGGCACTGTGCCCAAAAAGTTCGATTTTGGTTTCATCTGACCAGAGCACCTTCTTCCACATGTTTGGTATGTCTCCCAGGTGGCTTGTGGCAAACTTTAAACAACACTATTTATAGATATCTTTGAGAAATGGCTTTCTTCTTGCCACTCTTCCATAAAGGCCAGATTTGTGCAGTGTACGACTGATTGTTGTCCTATGTACAGACTCTCCCACCTCAGCTGTAGAGCTCTGCAGTTCATCCAGAGTGATCATGGGCCTCTTGGCAGCATCTCTGATCAGTTTTTTCCTTGTTTGAGATTAAATTTTTGAGGGATGGCCAGGTCTTGGTAGATGTGCAATGGTATGATACTCCTTCCATTTCAATATGATCGCTTGCACAGTGCTTCTTGGGATGTTTAAAGTTGTGGAAATATTTTTGTACCAAATCCGGCTTTAAACTTCTCCGCAACAGTATCATGAACCTGCCTGTTGTGTTTCTTCGTCTTCATGATGCTATCTGTGCATTAAATAAAACACTGAGACTATCACAGAGCAGGTGCATTTATACAAAGACTAGATTACACACATGTGGATTATATTTATCATCATCAGTCATTTAGGACAACATTGGATCATTCAGAGACCTCAATGACCTTCTGGAGTGAGTTTGCTGCACAGAAAGTAAAGGGGACGACTAATATTGCACGCCTCAATTTTCATTATGTTTTACAAAAGTTTAAATTATGCAATAAATTTCGTTCAACTTCACAATTATGTCCCACTTGTTGTTGATTCTTCACCATAAAATTTAATTATTTTTATCTTTATGTTTGACGCCCGAAATGTGGGAAAAGGTTGAAAAATTCAAGGGGGCCGAATACTTTTGCAAGGCACTGTATGTAAATATGGCCTCCCCTATGAACTTTGGCCATCAAATTGTTATTCTTTAAAATGAACTATAGTTTCTACAGGACCTCTACATTGTCTGCTCTTATAAACTATGGCCTCCACATTGCATGTCCTTATGAACTATGGCTTCCAAACTGTCCCCCTTTATTAACTACAGCATCTTCACTATCGACATTTATGGAACTTGGCTGACTGCACACTGTTCCCCCTTATGAATCACAGCTTCCACACTGTCAACCCTAGCCTACAACCTCCTCATTGCCTGCCCCTATAAACTATGACCATCACACTATCCGTCCTCATGAACTGTGGCCTCTAAACTGTCCACCCTTATGAACTGTTGCCTCCACACTGTCCTCCCCTATGAAGCATGACCTTCTTACTGTCTATCATTATGAACTGTGACCTCCATGTTGTCATTCATTATAAACTATGGCTTTCATACTGTCCTTACTTATTAATTATGGCCTGCAAATTGTCTGTCTTTATCAACTATGACCACCACACATTTTCCCCTTATATCATAATGGCCATTAAGACCTCAAAACTGCCTGTTCTTATGAACTAAATTTTCCATACAGCCTGCCCTAATGAATGAAGACCTTCTCCCTATCCAGCCTTATGAACTATGGTCTGCAAACCATTTGAATTAACTCAACATTGTCTTCCCTTAAGAACTGAGATTTCTAAATTGTCCACTAATATGAACTAAAATGAACTATGGCAACCAACCTGTTTTTCCTTATGAACTATACACTTTGCATCATCTACACTTATGAGCTATGGCCTCTACATTATAATCTTTAGGGAATTATAGCTTCCACACTGTCATCCCTTATTAAGTATGGCCTCTACAATGTACCCCATTAAAGTCTGTGGATTCACTATACAACCTTTTTGAATTTTGGCATCAACACTGCCCCCGTTTATTAAATTTTGTCTGCACACTATCTGTTCTTATGAACAATAGCCTCCATACTTTTCTCCCTTATGAACTATGGCCTCCAGACTGTGCTCCATTTTGAACTAAGACCTACATGCTATCCTCCCTTATTGACTATGACCTGATTATTATCCACCCTTATGAACCATGGCCTCTTCGCTGTTTGCCATTATGAACTTTGGTCTCCACACCCTTTTTCCCTTTATGACCAATGACTTCCACAGTGTCCTTACTTTTAAACTATGGTCTTCACACTGTCTGCCTTTTTGAACTATGACTTCCACAGTTTTCCCCTTTTTTACTATGAATACTTCATGATCTCCCTTTTGAACTAGAGCCTCTACACACGTTCCCCTTATGAACTATAGCCTCTGCTGTCCTCCCTTATAAACCATGGTCTCCACACAATCCACTCTTATGAATTATGGCCTCCATATTTATAAAATTTCTACCTCACATGATGTCCCTTCTGTGTATTGTCCCCTTCACATTGTTTTACTGTGAAATGTGCTCCCTTCACACTGTTGTCTTCTGTAAATTATTTTCTCCACACTGCCCCTCCATATTTTCCTCATGTATAATATTCCCCATACCTCTACATAATTTATAATTTATTCACTTTAATTTACAATAAAAACATCACTTCACGCCTTCAGCTCCAATAAGGAGCGGTCATCAAATATATATTTCCTTGATACCATCATCCCTCTGCTGTCATGACAACATGACCACATCATTCTGCTGCACCTCTGAGAATGTGTTAATTGGTCAGGAACAGATTAGTACTTCTCTGCACCCACCAGCGCCAACCCAGTTAATAATGTATATTGTATTTGCATGTTACAGACATGGATTCAATTGAATGTGGTGAAAAAAATGTTATCTTAGGGTGTATAAACTTGTTGTTCCCCCTAACTTTCCCATCCACCTGTCGATGTATCGCGGCTGACGAGCATTACTATCTCCACTGCTTAAACCAAAATAAATAGGGTTTCAGTGAATAAAATATGAATTATACAGAATCCTTTTTTACAAACCTATGTAGGAATCTGTTTAGCTTCTCCTGTTATATAACATTTTGCCCATATATTGCCCAGCATTCTCCATCTTGACAGGTATTCTTTATGTCCTGAGAATGGGGGTTGCACATGCAGTGTTAGGCTGTGTCCACGGTAGAATGTACCTGCGAATTTTTCTGCATGAAAATCCGCACCTTATTTTTGCCGCTGATTTGCCGCGGATTTACCGTGGATTAACGCGGATTTGCCGCGGATTTTGATGCGGATTTTTTTTTTTTTCCCCATTCTATACTGAAATCCGCACCAAAATCCGCAACAATAATTGACATGCTGCAGATTTTTCCGGATCAAAATCCGCGGCAAATTCGCCGCGGAAAAATCCGCAGCATGGACACAACATTTCCAAAATGCCATTGAAATGGCTTGGAAGTGCCGCTGCTGCAGATTTTCGGAAAATCCGCGGTAAATCCGCGGCAAATCCGCGGCAAAATCCGCGCAAAATCCGCAGCGTGGGCACATAGCCTAAGTAAGTACTGTGATTCAGAAAATCCTGTTGAGTCTGTACTGTCAGAACATAGGATAAATGACACACTGTATACTGCCATACACACATCATTATCATATACATGAGGTCTCACAATATTTCCTTATCATTTTATGACACAAGACCCAATTCTTTAGTAATGAGATACCATTCTTCAGAAAAGCAAAAGGGAGGAAGTTTTAAAATTATGCTTCAAGAAAAGTGAGATTTTATGGAGGGAGAGGAATATAAGCACTAAACTTTAAACGTTAACATGCATATTGAGTTTAATTTATTCTTCTTATATTTAAATTAGTCTAAGTAAAACATCTGATATATTTTCTCAAAAAATCTTTATTTTTCTTTATAGTGATTCAATTGCCAACAACTATAGCCCTGCAGCCAGAAACGTTTCAACTCAGTCTGTCTACAAACTTAGCACTATCAATGGTAAGTGTGTTTAAATATCCGATTCATTAGAAATCAATAAAATGTATTTCCTTTTTTTTAAAGGTGTTGTGATTCATTTGCATATCTTGGCACATTTTTTTTTTTACTTAAAGGACATATCCATTGCTTTTGAGAACTTTCTTAAGGGACCCAAGGTATTGTGAAAATATAAGAAAAAATTAAATCCAATGGAGCAACTCTTTCCCAGTCAACTCAGATCTGTTTTTTGCACTGGTCTTCCTCTTCCAGCAGGCGACATCATGTGACTGCTACAGTCAATCATCATCTGCTTATTGGCTTCAGAGGTTACATAACATCAGAAATCACTCTTTTTCCAACTCAGATAAAATGGGTCCTATGCAGTCATCCTATGCAGTTAATCAGCAGTTATAAGATTGGCTGCAGTTGTCACATGAAGCACACTGATGGAATTGGAAGCCAGGAAACTGAAAAGCGCTCAATGCCAATTTGGAGTAGTGGCACTCTGTATTTGACGGCCCATTTAAGTCTACATTTTTTATGTCAAACAATTTTTGCAGTTAGGTTTCATTAAAAATTGGGAATTTTTTAGGGTTGTATTCTTGACTTTATATTCCTAAGTACAAAATGAGTTAATTCAGAATCCTTTGGTGTTCCCAAAGTAGGGTTTCTAGCTTTAGGCCGGAGTCAGACTTTCGAGAGACTCGCGCAAGTCTCGCATCGCATCACTCGGCACGGCTGCACACTCTCATGTCAGTAGCAGGTCAGTTGCATGTACTTCTATGCAGCTGAGACACTGTCCGGAGAGTGTGCGGCCATGGTGGGTAATGCGATGCGAGACTCGAGCAACTTACACACGGGGCACTCACAAGTGTGACTCTGGCCTTATTTATTTTCCTATGCTTCATTAAGCTGATATATAACTTAAGCTAAACTTTAATGTGATCATAAAGTGGAATACAAAAGTGATAGTGAAGAGTTAAGTGCAATAAACACAGCAAACACAAAACGTTATATAGAAAGAAAAGAAATATAAAGTAATGCATACAATCTTGTAACTATTAAACCATTCAAAATTGTGATGAAATACAATTGCAAAAGGTATCTAGAACCTTAAAGTCATACATTTGATTTTAATTATTTTCTATAAATGGCATTCATATATAGGTGTGAGAGGAGACTGTCAGTCCTTACATGTCTCACACTGGTAACCCTCATTTTCATATAAAAAAAAGCTCTGGAGGCAGATTCTCATACAGATCAGTGTCCGCCCATAGATCTTAATAGCTAATTTACTTATTAAGAGAAATGTGGATTTTTTGGGAATAAGACTTTGGATCACAAATATCAATATAGCATTTTACATTTCTTGTACTATAGGGAAAGGAAATAACTATGTGCTTAAAGTACAGCCGGTCACACAAGCAAAATATAAACACCAGTTGCATGGTGACATACTATAACTGCAAGTGAAAATGAGTTATAGAGAAATGTCATCTACAGAAATTACAGAGAAATTTTATCTACATACAAAACATTAGTAATTAACTTTACTGTATTAAAATTATTCGCATACAATTTTTATAGGACTTTTCAGAAAACCACTTTAATCAGAAAATAGTAAAAAGTTATGCAAATGTACCTGCATTTTGTTTCATTGGCACTTGTTTTCAAGATCTTTGATTGCAGATGACTGTACAAAATGATACTCATCGGCTTTGTTCAGCATAGAGTAAAAAGGCACTACATGCAAGAAATTATGCTGAATTTAGAGAACTAACAGAGGATTGCCACTTTTACAATAGTAATGTGCCCCCTTATATAAGGTGAACTGATATAATGATTTGCTGTCTTATAGAGCATTCAGAGCTGTGCAGACAAGAAAATCCAACTGGATTGTTATATCAAAAACCTCCTTATCAGGATCTTCGAATTGTCAAGAAAAAGAATGCACTGCATAAAATAAGCAAGAGAAAGTAAGTGTTATCAAGTTGTCATATTTTCCTTAAATTACCCAGTGAATTCAATGAAAGAGGATTCCTAAGATACTTCTTTCAAATGTCATGTACCTTATATCCAATACCTAGTGCATGAAAATGAAATTATATTGTACATACTTTAACCACAAGGTAGATAAACCTTGGTTACAAATAAGATTCGGCACAGGTTGAACACCTCAGAGAAAAAGATGGCACTTAACAAATATAATGTGGAGGAGAGTAGAGATAAGTGAACCTTTCAAAGTTCGGTTCACCAATCTTTACAGAGCCTCTCGTTGTTTGCCGAACAGTTCGTCGTACCTGTTCCTCAAACATACCGAGCCCTTGAGCTCAATGTGAGGCCAAAATTATGTGTTGTAAAATGGTTTAGGGGAGCTGTAAAAGCTGCTAAAAAGAACATTAAAAGAAATGCTGACTAGGGAGGTACAAAGTATGATTAAAGGCTGTGGTATAGGTTTGGAGAATACAGCTGTCATATTTGACTAGTAAAACAGGTGTGAAAAAGCAGACAGGCACAGTTAAATGTCTATATTTTTAAACTATTTTCCTTGCGTAGACTGACAAACCAATCTGGGTGTCAGTGGTGAGGAGTCTTATAGCTGCACCACTGGAAGAAGCCAGATTGGTTTGTCAGTCTCCACAAGGAAAACAGTTTTCCCCTTAGACCCCACTATAGCATCTCAAATAGCCAAATAGGATCTCATATTTTGCACTGATGAGGGACAAACATCCCGAAACACCGTATCTGCAAACTGAGGTTCTGATCTGTCATAAGTCCTAGGTCATATGAAAAGGCTTGTTAAAGAGCCGCATTTGACTCTTAAGGGGGCTTTACACACAATGACATCGGTAACGAGATGTCATTGGGGTCACGGAATTCGTGACGCACATCCGGCCTCGTTAGCAACGTCGTTGCATGTGACATGTACGAGCAACCGCTAATGATGCAAAATACTCACCAAATCATTGATTGTTGACATGTTGTTTATTTCCCAAATGTCGTTCCTTGTTCTGGATGCAGGTTGTTTGTCGTTCCCGAGGCAGCACACATCGCTACGTGTGACACCCCAGGAATGACGAACAACATCATACCTGTGTCCTCCAGCAATGAGGTGGGTATGACTACCATGCGGCCCCTCTGCTTCTATTGGACGCCTGCCGTGTGACGCCGCACAAACCGCCCCCTTAGAAAAGAGGCTGTTTTCCGGCCACCGCGATGTCACTAGGAAGGTAAGTATGTGTGACGGCTCCTAGCAATATTGTGCGCCACGGGCAGCGATTTGCCCGTGATGCACAAACGACGGGGGCAGGTGCTTTCATGAGCGACATCGCTAGCGATGTCGCTGCGTGTAAAGCAGCCTTTAGGATAGCTATTTTCAATAGGTGGCACTAGAGTTTGTCTCATTCCTCCCTGAAGAGACAATTTGTACATTTTTAAACATTTTTTCATTTTTTCTTTAACAAAATTCAACTTTATTTGCAAAAATAACGTGATACGAAATGATAGGTTAGTACATGTCCTAGAAACCAGTACCTGCAATTTTGGACTCTATTGTGATGGGTACATATGTACAATTTGAATAGTAATAGGTCTGCAATAAAAATTGCTTGTGATACACTCATATTGTGAGATAGACAATCACAGTTAAATGTCTGGATTTTGGAGAATTTTCTTTTGTATTTTTAAAAACAATTATTTCTCCTTTACAAAAAGGATTGCACAAGAACTGCAGATACTTAGTACAATTGCTTGTGACTAGTAAATACACTATCTCTGACTTACAATTATTTCAGATTTAATTTTCTGAAAAAAATATTGCACTGCCTTGCTGCTGCTTTCTAGTGCATTATGAACAAAGAAAAAAATGAGGAATTATAATTCTGATGCCACAGGACAAATGCCAGCTACTCCATATCATTGCTTAATCACACCTAATCTGTCACAGCTGCAACTCACACCTCTCCATCTTTGTCTTCTATCACAAACTACTACACTTATGCAGTTAATCAACACATTATTGGCTGCATTATCTGTATAATGTCTAAAGGTACCATCACACTAAGCGATGCTCCAGCGATCCCACCAGCAACTTGACTTAGCAGGGATCGCTGGAGCATAGCTACACGGGTTGCGGGTGAGCTGTCACACAGACAGATCTCACCAGCAACCAGTGACCAGCCCCCAGCCAGCAGCGACACGTGGAAGCATGCTGCGCTTGGTAACTAAGGTAAATATCGGGTAACCAACCCTATATTTACCTTGTTTACCTTCACACACCGCTTAGTGCTGGCTCCCTGCACACCTAGCCACAGTACACATTGGGTTAATTACCCGATGTGTACTCTGCTACGTGTGCAGGCAGCCGACTTCTGCGGATGCTGGTAACCACGGTAAACATCGGGTAACCAAGAAGCCCTTCCCTTGGTTATCCGATATTTACCTTCGTTACCAGCGTCCACCGCTCTCAAGCTGCCCAGTGCCGGCTCCCTGTTCCCTGCACTCCTAACCACAGTACACATTGGGTTAATTACCTGATGTGTACTCCAGCTACGTGTGCAGAGAGCAGCGAGCCAGCACTGACAGCGTGAGAGCGGCGGACGCTGGTAACGAAGGTAAATATCGGGTAACCAAGGGAAGGGCTTCTTGGTTACCCGATGTTTACCGTGGTTACCAGCATCCGCAAAAGCCGGCTCCCTGCTGCCTTCACATTCAGTTGTTGCTCTCTCGCTGTCACACACAGCGATGTGTGCTTCACAGCGGGAGAGCAACAACTAAAAAATGGTCCAGGACATTCAACAACAACCAGCGACCTCACAGGAGGGGCCAGGTTGTTGCTGGATGTCACACACAGCAACATCGCTAGAAACATCGCTGCTACGTCACAAAAGTCGTGCCTCGGCAGCGATGTTGCTAGCTATGTTGCTTAGTGAGACGTGGCCTTTAGGGCTGTTCCTTTCCAACTTTATGTCTGATCTGTCAGCTCTGATATTCTCTAACTATTCTAAATCACCCTAAAATGCGTGCTGCATTTTCTAGCTATCCGGTTATAAAGGCTATAATATTATCGTCTGATTGGCTGTGTTATACCAAGTGCTATGATAGCTTCAAGGCATTTTGATGAAGCTCACTGTCGTATCAGGATTCTGTGGCTGATGAAATCCTCTACAATATGTGAAAAGATTTCTAACACTAAAAAGTCCAACTCAGTTGTGGACACTTGGAAAATTATTAAAATATTACCCTTCATTTAGGAATGTTGTGTTTTGACATATAAATGATGTCCAACGGTCTCTGATGCCTCCCCATATTTTGATGAGTAGATTCATTTAATTAAGACTATATGTGTGCTTGTCTTTGCTTGCTGAGCTGTATTGTTTTTGCACTATATATTTTGGTATTGGTGTATACAGGTACTATTGAGGTATGCAAAATTGTGATCACTTTTTGTTCCATGTTTTGAAAGACGTGTTGCATCCAAAAACTTGGCATTTCAGTTTTTGATTTTTGCAGCATTTGTCATGTTTATGATAGGTTAAACAATTTTATTTTTTGATGGATTGTACTTTTACAGATGAGACTATACCAAGTTATTTTTTTTCTTTGTTTATCTATGGAATAAAGGTTAGACCAAATAATTATGTTTTTTAATTGTACTATAGTTTTTGCATTTTTTCTTAATGAACACTTTATTAGTACTAAAAATATATTATTGTAAGATGCAGAACATATCATGGTCTCCTTTGAAGCCACTCTTGGAGGGGCAAATAGGCTCTCAAATGGATGCATAAATAAGATTATATGGCTTAAATGCCTTTGTTAGTGGTTGACACTGACATTTAGGCCAGAGTTACACTTGCGAGTGACTCGTGCGAGTCTCGCATTGGCATCACCTGGCACGCCGGCACACTCTCCTGACAGGAGCAAGTCGGCTGCATGTATTTCTATGCAGCTGAGACGCTCCTGTCCGAAGAGCGGCAGACCGCACCAGGTGATGCCGATGCAAGACTCGCACGGGTCACTCGCAAGTGTAACTCCGGCCTTAAGGTGGTTATCAGTCGGTTTTATAGATAGCTCTTGTTTTTGCTAATAGAGACAGATGATGGCTGTGTAACACAATATGCACATACTTATAAAAATAGTCTATTACAAATCTCTGTAAAGTGTAAGTACACTCTAAGCTAACGTCTGGCAACAAAAAATGTTGGTAAAATCACCTCAAATTAGTCAAAAATCTATGTGTGAAAGCACCCTTAGATAGTTAAATCACGCATCCACTTATTCCCTTATGTTCTTCATTGTTCTGATTGCTTTGACTTTTGATAAAGACAGGAAATAGATGCATCAGTGGGAGTTGGAACTCCAGAGAATTTGTTCATTGAAACTAGAATGTAATAGTCAACATAGTTTCCCATTGTGTAGTTTCAAATGCTACTTTTTCAAATTTTATTACGGTTTTGACATCTTTTCTAATCAGTATTTCTAATGATCAATGCAGGATCAGTCAATAACTCCTTCAACATTGAAATTAAACATATTGAATTAAACAGCATGTCATGTTATATGAAGATTAAAGTTGCTTGCTCATACAGAATAATAATATAAATTCCAAATATTCAAAGAATTCAAACCAATGTAAAAACTGTTTTTGCTTTACACTGTTAACTTTTCAAGCTCAATTTTTAATACTTTTTTAAACTATTCAATATGACATCAGTAGCTGAATATAAACAAAGTCTGATGTCTGCTATAGGCCTCCTCCACCAGGATGGTGTGGATACCATAGCATACATGCATACACATACACAACAATATGCATATATGCATTACCATTTGGGAGATTGGTCTATAGGAGCAATTATATTTTGGTCTTTAGGAGGAGTAGCTTGCAGGGCACTCACTCTTGTTGCCTTTGGAAGGAAGAACCAGCCAAAACTATTTAGCCTGGCTGGGGCAATTAATACATTCTTCTTCTGTGGTTGAAAACTGCTAGGAGTGCAATGAGGCATTCTAGTCCAGCTACTGTACAATCAAAATTGTTAATCCTCCCCTATCATAAAAAGCAACAAAGAGCCGCCACCATGTTTAACTGTAGACAGGGTGCTCTTTCAGTGAATGCCTCATTTCTCCTAATCTAAACCATTGATCCAGGGTCCTAAACAAATTTCAGTTTTGTTTCATCGCTCAAAAGAACAGAATACCAAAACATTTGTAGCTTATTCATATGGTTTTGCAGTTATCGTAGCCAACTTTTCTTCTGATTATGGGTCAGTTAAGTTGTACATCTTGGAGTTTGGGCATGAAGACCTTCAGCAGTTAATATGTCTTTTGTTTTTGACCAACTGACTTCTCAGTGTAGCCAGTGTTGCTATCAATTTGAACTTGCAATCTACAATGGTGCTTGAAAGTTTGTTAATCTTTCAAATTTTCATAATTCTTCATATTTGCATGAACTTGACAAAACTTCATCAGATTTTTACAGAAGTTCTAAAAAAGGATAACGCTTACTAAGTCAAACAAATGAGTAAAAAAATATTAGATTTCATAATTTTGATATGAAATGAAAATGATACAATATCATATATCTCACATATTTGTAAGTTGAAAAACTATGTGAACCTTTGTTGTCAGTGTATTGTGCAGCAATACTTGCATCTAAACATTTCCATTAATTATTTATTAGACCTGTTAACAGTTTGGAAGAATTTTAACCTATTCCTCCCTAAAAAAAATCCTTAAACTTTGTTATGTTGCTGGGTTTCTCAGATGACCTGTTCACTTTAGGTCTATTCACAACATTTTAATAGGATTAAGGTTATGACTTTGACTTAGCCATTCCAAAAAATTTAATCTATTCTTCTTTAACAATTCTTTTGTAGAAAGTCTTGTGTGCTTGGATTGTTGTATTGCTGCATGACCCACATTTTCCAGAGATTTAGCTCATGCACAGATGTCCTGAAACTTTCCATTACTATGTAGTGCAGAAATGGGAGTAGCAATATTCCCTGCTGATGATGCAAGAAGTCTAGAAAAAAAAATAGAAACATGGTTTATTCGCTACACGTTTTGAAACTTAGCCAGCTTCTTCATCAGGAGACCAACAATAATAGATCTATTATTTGCTCAGTTCTATCGAGAGGAAGGGTGGAGGGAAAAGATTTAGAGATACAAAAACATTCTACTGGTGTAACATCCCTCCCACAGAGGAGTGAGGAACTGTTCACTGAGTGGTGCATTAATAGGTATTAAACTTTTTGGGTTCTGAGAACACCAGAGATGGAGGGAAGTCAGGCAGGCCAGGGTCAGAACCAAGAGGACTTAGGGAGCAGACAGGAGCGAGGTTGTAAAACAAGTCTGGGTTCAGCTAACCAGGAGAGTATGTACAAATACAAGGGACAGGCAAAGGCGTAGTCAGGAGGAGAGCCGACGTTGTGAGCCATACGGGAACGGAAAAGTCAGACAGGAGAAGGCAGAGACAAGTCAGAGTTCAGTCCAAGGTCGAATACCAAGATCAAACTGCTGAACAACAAGGAGCCAGGTGCTTACCATACCTAACCAGAGAATATGGCTGGCGCCGCTCCAGGCGTGAACACTCCCAGATAAAGCAGAGCAATTACAAGGAAGCGGAACATGAGAGTAAGCTCCTCCCACAATCGGTAAACAACCAAGTGCAAGGAATGCTTGTTTCTGGATATGGGTATATTTTGAACTATAATAGTTTCCAAGATACAAAATATAAACTTAAAAAAGCAGTACCATATGCTTATGTTATGAATACATGTCCTCTTTCAATGCACTCAGTTACCAAAAGTTAATAGCCAACTATTACTACAAATTATTTCATATTATAGTGCTATATATAATGCAGCAATTGTCCTTAGTATTGGAGAAACCTAATTTAACATACAAATAAGTCAGTTATGTTAATTTAGCAGTAAGGGGTCCATATTAAATGGCAGGGTATGGGGGGAAGGCAGAGGGTTAAGAATAAATTAGAAGAACATATTATGATCTAATATATATTAATAAAAACTCAAGAAAAATATCCCTATCCTATTGTAATGGGCTTAATAACGATATTGCTTTAAGGACTCTATTTTACAATTTCTACATAAAATTTTCATATCCATGTAAATGTACTTCCAAATTGTTTTTGATCTTTTTATGTGCTTGATGTGTCTCTCTCTCTATTTTTCTTATATGTCTTGCTTTGCATCAGTCAGTTTTTACTGTTTTTCTTATATACTTCATCCCAAATTAACATAGATTTTATTCAGTGCGCCAGATAATAGGACAAAGCTCATCAATAATAGATGCATTTAATGACTAGGGCAATATTTGCAGACACAAATAATTGCAAGCTGAGGAGTACTAAACTGGATTGCTGCACATAGATGTTAAAATTTCAAAGTCGTCTGAGGAGAAATCATAAATTAAACTCATAAATCTTCCCAGTCTTTAGCGGAGTCAAGCATTAGTTCAGTATGTGCTATACTAAATAGAAAGTTGAGAAAGTTTATTGAGACTCCTTGTGGCAAAACTTCCCTGGGTTTGATATTTTACTCAATATATTCTACAGAAAGAACCTCTTAGCAGCAATGTGTACAAATCTCACTCATTGTCTTGTTTATTAAAAGTCAAAAATGGCAGCGATGTAGAGTGGAAATGTAGATGAGGGACAATATTGGGTTGTCAGTCTTACAAGTACGGATTCACAATTTGCTCTGGCTGAAATAAACACATTTAATATGGCTAATATTAATGTGTCAGAACAATGGATTGTCAGGAATGGTATGTCAAACACAATTTCTTATTGACAAGAATTGTTAAAAGAGATTTAAGCATAGTCATGGAAAATAAAGAACAAATGTGTATTCTGTTTGTGCTTCTCTGAATGCTAAACTAAAGTGAACCTGTCACCAAGTTTTCCCAAAATAAAGTCCAGCCACCAACTTTCAGTTTGCTTTTACAGCTGTCTATTGTGCTACATGTATGTCTCTAATCCCCTTAGCAAAGCTCAAAAATACATTTTATTTTACCAACTGATTACGTGATCCGGTCTGATGAGTGTCTCTTTATTGATCCGTCTCCTCTCATCCTACAATCGCCATCCTCTTTCCCATCTTCTTGTGGATGATGCCTCCTATGTCAATCACACAGTGTATCCAATCACGCTTCTGCACTGGTATACTTCACTCTGCCCTGCTGAAGGCAAAGTATGTTAATGTACATGTACCAGGAATAGCCAAAGAGTGCCGATAACCTGGAAGTAAAGTCGCCGCATACGTGCTAAGGTACCTTGCTCTACCCTCTGCAGGAAAGTATGCTTGTGCAGGAGCGCAATTGTGAGACACTGTGTGGATGATGTAAGAAGCATCATCCAGAAGAAGAAGGGAAGGAAGGCAGTGATTATAGGAAGAGATGAGAAAAAGGTCGCCCATCGGACCGGATCGTGCTGTCTCTGGGTATAATAAAAGTTTATTTTTGAACTATGCAAAGGGGATCGGAGACATACTGTACATATAGCTTAATGGAATGCTGTATATGCGACCTTAAAGGTGGTGTCCATACTTAATATTTTTAAAACCTGGTGACAGGTTTCCTTAAAGGGCACTTTACATGCTACAATATATCTTAAGATGTGTCGGCGGGGTCACGTCGTAAGTGACGCACATCCGGCATCGTAAGTTACATTATAGCATGTAACAGCTACTTGCGATTGCGATTGAACGGTAAAACGTTCATTGCACGCACGTCGTTCAATTCTTAAAAATTGAATGTCAGGTTGTTCATCGTACCCGGGGTAGCACACATCGCAGTGTGTGACACCCCGGGAACGAAGAACTGCAGCTTACCTGCGTCCTGCGGCTCCCGCCGGCTATGCGGAATGAAGGAGGTGGGCGAGATGTTTACGTCCCGCTCATCTACGCCCCTCCGCTTCTATTGGCCAGCTGCCGCGTGACGTCGATGTGATACCGAACGTCCCTCCCACTACAGGAAGTGGACGTTCGCCGCCCACATCGAGGTCGTATGGATGGGTAAATACGTGTGACAGGGGTTACTCGTGCGTGCGACACGTTCTACAAATTGAACGTGCCACACATACGATGGGGGCGGTTACGATCGCATACGATATCGTATGCTAAATCGTAACATGTAAAGCAGGCTTAACAGTAAAAGATATAACAATTTTACTTGAAGTGATAGCGTGTCTTAATCGGACCCATTTTTTTTAATATTCAATGGAAGTTTTGTGCACTACTTACCTTACAAAGCCAGTAATTTCAATTTACGTTCTTTAGGTTATATTTTTCACTACCTATTGAACCCGTTCTATGCCTGGGCATTGATGATTTAGCATTGGGTCAGGACTTTGTGAGTGGGGTCTTTTTTACTATTCCTCCCCTGGCTGGTTTCCTCCCCATTATTTACCGTATTTTTCGGACCATAAGACGCACTTTTTTTCCTCCAAATTTGGGAGGAAAGTGTGGGGTGCGTCTTATGGTCTGCATGTCAAAGCGGGGTACCTGCGGGGTAGGGAGCTGTGGGGAGTCAGCGCTATGCAGTGGGATCACAGAAGGCAGATAGGGTGACTGCTGTAGGAAGCCGGCGGCTGGAGAAACCACGGGTGCCCGCTGCTTAAAGTCAGTGAATATTCATTAGCTGCTCCCCGCCTACCTCTCTCTGCAGTCAGTGACTAGAAGCGGTTGTGAGGAGCAGCAAATCAATACTTGTTTAATGTAAACAGCGTACACACATGGGAGCTCCAGCCGCCGGCCTCCTGCAGCTGCTAGGGAGACTGTGTGTCCGCTGTTTAGGAGGCAGGAGCAGAGTGTTGCTGCAGTTATGTCTGGCCCGGAGGAAGTGCAGATCACTGCAGTGTTCGAGCCAGAGCACGGCATACCATCACAGCACAGCACGCAGTCTCTGTGCTGAGTGCTCACATTGCTTGCTTTCCCTTTGATCCTTTCTCTGCACTAGAAGCAAAGTCTCCCGTAGCTGACAAGGACCTGCAGTGATGTAATGAAGAGGGGTGGGCCAGAGTAGAACAGAGCCCTGCCTCTTCATTACATCACTGCAGGTCCTCAAGATATGGGAGACTTTGCTTCTAGTGCCAGGACCAAACTGAAGCATGGTGAGCATCATCTGTAAAAGTAAAGCAATAAATAATATAGTGAATAAAGGCATTACTGTACACCTGGATGGGATTGGATCATATATATATATATATATATATATATATATATATATTTATACACACACACACAGTATATAAATATATATATATATATATATATATATATATATATATATATACACACACACACACAGTATATAACACTATACACACACACACACACACACACACACACACACACAGTGTATAACTATATATACACACACACAGTATATAACTATATATATATATATATATATATATATATATATATATATATATATATATGTATATATATATATATATATATATATATATATATACTCACACACACACACAAACACACCAGATTGGAGGATCACACATATAATGATGGGGAATATACATATTCCACGATGGGGGCCATATGTACCTGGAAGGTACCCAGAGTGGGAGATATGAGTACAGAATTTGGGGATATTATTACCTCCATATCACCCTGTCAACAGTAAAATAACAGTGTGTCTTGACCACATTTTTTTACTTTAATTTTTTTTTCTATTTTTTCCTCCTCTAAAACAAGGGTGCGTCTTATAGTCCGGTGCATCTTATAGTCCAAACAATACGGTAACTTTTGAGCCAAGGGTGCCAAAATTATCCCTATCGCCGGCATATGTGCAGTGCTATGTTCACGCTGTAGTTGAATTCTTCACTAAAATGGTGCTGGAGCACATACCGCGAACTTCAGCACCATTTTATTGAAAACATTGTGTGTGTAAATATCATCTGAAACAAACTAATGACTGGTGATATTCACAGTGTTTTGAATAAAATGGCGCTGGATATGATGGTATATGCACGTTCTAACTACAGTGCTATTTTATTGAAAAATCCAACTACAATTTGAACATAGCACTGCCCATACACAGGCCAAATGGTTCAATCTCGGTTTGGGACAGTGTTCAATGCTATATAGTGAATGAATAAATAAATAAATGAAATATATATATATATATATATATATATATATATATATATGCACATTATATATATATATAATATATATATACATACACATATATTGGCAGATAAAGAGCAGGAGCGGTTGGCAGATGGCGAAGGTGACGTCAATGAACTGGCCTTGTGTGTGTGTGTATTGGCAGATAACAGAGAGCCCCACACTGCTGTATCTGCTCCACCTCCTGCTGCATGGGCTTCCTGCTCTGAGTCACCATTGTTGGCCTCTTTAACCACACAGCACCGTGCAGCCTCCACAGAGACACCACACTGCTTGGTGCAGAAGCGAAACCCCTGTATCCCGAAACTGCGGCCCACACAGCCCATGCCCTGCACCACAGCATGCTGGTCAGGTGCAGCCATTTTCAGGTCACATGCTGTCTGCATGCTGCGGACCTTCCTCACCATGATGTGTGTGGTCTGGGCGGGCAGTTCCTCATCTTCCCCCTCCATCACCATGATGCTAGTGTGGGCACCCAGAGGTGCCAGCAGACATGTGTGCAGTGCTATGTTGACATGAACATAGCACTGCACACACATCAACTCGGCTTCAGACAGCAGGACGTGTTCAGCATTATATATTGAATAGAAGATTATTGGTTATGCTAGATAAGGGTTTAGTATAGCAACCAATCCCAGTTCAGCTTTCACTTTACCTCAGCAGCTTCAATGCTGAAAGCTGCACTTTGGTTGCTATAGGCATCCACACTGATCCTACTGAGACACAATTTCAACAAATGAGGCCTCAGTTACTTTTGCAGTTACTATAGGCAACCAGAATGACCTTACTGTGAGGCAATACTCATAAATGAGGCCCAGTTACTTTTGCAGTGGCTATCTTTTTTGAAAACCCAAAACAAAATAGGCCCTTTGGCCAATCAAATGGTTTGATCCCGGCTTTGGCCAATCAAACGATCGATACCGGCTTTGGACAGAAGGACATGTTCAACATTATAGAGTGAATGAATGCTGCTGTTAACATGTAGCTTTGCTTACTGTAGTTTATTTGGGTGAGGGTGTTTTATTTTAAGGAAAAAATGGAATCATACATCCTTATATAACACGTATGAATATTAGGATGTATTCACACTTATTTTTAATTTTTTTTAGAGCATATGCAGTAAATTTGTAAAATTGAGGCACAAATGTTGCCATTTTTTAAAATGTTGACATAAAACATAAGATGGTGATATGCCAGTGATGTTATAAATATATTTGAGAGACAAGATAACGTTCTTTAAACAGTGCATTACACATGCATGATCAGAAACCATACCACTAAACCCCATTGGAAAGTGTTTTTATGGAAAATAATGGAGTTTTTAGATGTGGTTATTGACTTTTACAGTTTTTTTTTCTTGCAATAGTTGCTTGAAATTCACAAGTTCATACTGCATCACACGCTAAAAAGTATATTCCGTGCTTCCATGAAGGCTACTTATTATGTCTTCTTGTACAGCAACTAACTTGACATCCATGTGTGAACCCACCTTTTGCTATTTTTTAGGTGGGGAAACCCAAATGCTTTGTGCTATATGTTTACTAAATATAGACTGCGGTAAAGATTGAGTATAAGTAGTTGAACAGGTGTTGTAAAGTGTAACTTACTTAAAATTGGGCTAACATGCTTTATTCAATGAAAAGTAAGCATTCTAAATTACCAACCTGCTAATTTATGTAAATATAGCATTTGGCACTTCTTCCGCAAACTACCCATGTGTGTTTCTCCTAAGGCAGATTGCATTTGAAAACTGAAAAGCAATTCTCCATTGTGGCTTGTACCATCAAATTTGGCATAGGATGAAATAAATAGGCATATTTTGTTTATCTCCATATTTCATAAATATGCATAATTAGAAGCACCCCCTTTTCTAGTTCAATGCCTCATTTTTTAAGTCCCTGGTGGATATACACACACACAAAAATAACCAATCTCCATTGAATAATGTTGTCTTAATTTAAAAAAATGTAACAATTTGTATTTCTGAATAAAATGAAAACTCATATGAAAATTACAGATTATTAATTTTCTCAAGATTGTCCCTCCAAGAATATGTTATTTTTTGCTAATTGTAAATTTAAACTGATATGACATGTTCTGTATGAAGCCTGACTCCAGGCAATGTTATAGAAATCATAATCAGATGTGATATTGAAATAATATAATTATTAGATCATATACACATACATTGGGTTTTGTATATTGTGCTTGTATTTATTGGAATAATATGGAGTGCTGTTATAAAAAAAAAGAAAAAGAAAAAAATTGGGATAAGTGTATAATATTCTGGAAAGTTGGAGTAAAGGAACGAAAAATGGAGGCAATGGAGTCAAACATGCAACAGTCAGTATAAAGATACAATACAGGAGACATGGTTAAATTCATAATGAAATATTATATCTAAGGCTATAATGCTCTTATACCTCTAATATTTGAACTATATAAAGTTTAAGGTTTGACTACATTAAAATGATGGAAGAAACAAAAAGTTTCGCCACAATACTGAATACCTGAAATACCCATGGCATATATCCATCCAGAAAGATCTCCTTTAAACCGTTGGCCCGCGGTAATATACCAAAAGGTAAAAGGAAATTCTGGATCTTGATAAATAAAATCCCCTTTTATTGATGTGAATTAAAATCCATGTTATACCAGGAAAACATATCCAAACATGTTTCAGGTTTCCACCCTTAACATGGATTTTAATGCACATCAATAAAAGGTGATTTTATTTATGAAGATCCGGAATTTCCTTTTTCCTTTTGGTACGTTGAAATGACATTAAACCAGCTCTCTATTTTTTGCTTATAAAGTGCAGCATTGGCTATTATTAAATTTTAATGTAAATGCTTGTACATACTCTACTTGTTTTTACCATGTTGATTTCTTCTTCCCCTCTGGATTTTTGTTGTCTTACGCATAATTTTATCCTGTGATGCTGCAACCTATATGTATTCTATGTGATACAGCTTTAGTTCAAAGAAATACACTAATAAAAAAACATAGATTTTATTAATTAACACTTAAAATCACAATAATAAATCTTAAAATGTGAATTTAGAATTCAAATATTTTGAAAAAATAGAAAAATACCTAGTAGGTTATCCAGTGTGAAATATCATGAAGATTACGCATCAGGCAAGCTGTCACAAAAACTGTATATAGTAACCAAGGGATTTAGATGTCATCTACAGGATCTACGAGGTTGCTTCCACAAGTGCGCTGGAGCGTGCTATTGGTCAGTGTACATCACATCTACTTTCCGCGTGACTAAGCTAAGTATCATGTTTTTTGCTCTATATTGTGATTTTAATATTTCAGTAAATACTCCTCATGAACCTTGCGTTAAGGGGAAATGCATAGTTTGAGTTTGTGTTATACTGAGTACCCAAATGTTTCATGTACTGATTATTCTATGTATGTTATGGTGAATATGTTCAGTGTTTCTCGTAACATGATCACAATCTTAGGGAAGATATGTTTTTCCTAGTATGTTACACTCAGTGCCACTTATTCAGTATCCTTTAACACTGGAATGCTACCATCTTACACATCAAGCATTTGTTCTCTTCTTCTGGGTGTCAATTATTCTATAAATTAATATTTGTATGCTGCATAGTGTTATATTGAGTGTGTTTTACTGAATATTTTGAGTGCGTTTTACTTAATATTTTCGGTATGTGTGATTAC
This sequence comes from Anomaloglossus baeobatrachus, assembly GCF_048569485.1. Taxonomy (NCBI): domain Eukaryota; kingdom Metazoa; phylum Chordata; class Amphibia; order Anura; family Aromobatidae; genus Anomaloglossus; species Anomaloglossus baeobatrachus. The sequence goes on from NC_134356.1 coordinate 235,024,908, forward strand.
GATCACAATTCTAAGATAGTTGCTTCCTTAAAAAATTACATCTAGGACTATATATTAAGAATATCATAACACTGGGGTGTAAATAACTTTCATATTGAGTATTTTTTGGGTCCTTTATCATGCTAAAAAAATTGATTTGGATGCTAGAGCAGGTAATAGGACTTGTGACATACCAGTGAACTATACCATATTATTAGTCTCGGTGTCTGCTCTTGCTATTTTATTCTCTTGTAAGTTGTTACTTTGAGGATTAGTAAATATTAAACATCAGTGGGTGTTTTCTATTTAGTCCATTAGAGCTTAATAAAACATACTATGGTTAATCATTAACCTCTTCACAACTCACGATGTACTGGGTACATCATGGATCGTGCCAGGTTAATCCTCACCGGCTGCTGCGGGCAACCGGCAGAGGTCCTCACACATGTCAGCTGATTTGAAAAGCTGACATGTGTGGCTATCAGGCATGAGTGGATCCGCGTTCCACTTGTGCCTTTTAACCCCATGCATCCCGCTGTCAAAATGTGACAGTGAGATGAAACAGCGTGCTGCGGTAAGCATTCACTTAGCCAGCACCATCGGAAGTCACATGATGTGATCACATGGATCCAATGGTGATATGCTAACCCGTTTATCTATTATATGCTGGTTTTATTATTATACCAATAGTTAGACTTTATTGGGCTGCCAGTATGCGTTTTGATATGTGCATAGTATATTTCTTCTGTAGTGACTGTTTTATTAGAGTCTCCCAATGTGGCTATGTACCTGGATAATGATTTTCTATTTTTGATAACTGCTATGAAGATGCTTTTGGATATACAGGACCTTTTGCATTCTCTAACTGCAAGGACCTTGGTCTTCTTTTTCTGACCAATGGGGATGGGACGCCGGAACATGTGCAGTAGCGCTTTCATGCTTGATGAACTGCTGGATCATGTCTATCTGTGAGGACCTGATATTTACTCCTGGCTGTCCAATGGAACCAAGACGCCGGCACATGCACAGTAGCACTTGTACCTAATAGGACTGTTGAATCACATCTTTATTTTGTGGACATACTAAAGGTCGGCAGTTGCCATAAATGTATAGATGCTGCTGGCCAAGACTTTCCTCATGAAACATTTTCTATACATGGTATCTTGTGTCTAATTGTACAGTGTTTTTTATATGTTGTTGTTTTTCATGTACTGTCGTTTAACTGCTGCAATTCTTAATGCGATCTTGTAATATGGGTTGTTTATGTATTTTGTCTCTGAAACACTACTGTGATCGGTTAAGCATTGCAGGGTGAAGAATCCCCTAATTGGTGATTTGTTATGAGCATGGTGTTGTATTTAAACATGGGTGTTGGAGCTTTTCAGACATGCTTGATAAAGCCCAGTTGTAGGGTGAAATGTTGCTGTCTGGATGGAATAAAACATTGTTTTGAAGATTACCCCTGGGATCCTGTCTATCATTATATTATGGATCTGATGGAAAGGAGAGCAACTTTTCTGCAGATCTCAGCTGTGCAGCTGTGATCTACAGAAAGGACCAAGCAATCAGATGGCTTTTACTAGGGGGACTAGTAAAATAAAAAAAGTAAAAGTTTAAAAAAAAGAAAAAAAAAAAATTGAAAGTTCAACTCACCGCCCATTCGCCCCATATAAAACTAAAGGGTTAAAAAAATAAAAAACATACATATTTGGTATTGCTGTGTTCAGAAATGCCCGATCTATCAAAATATAAAATCAATTAACATAATTGGTAAACGGCGTAGCGGCAAAAAAATTCCCAACGCCAAAATGACGTTTTTTGGTCTTTGCATATTTTGCGCAAGATGCGATAACAGACGATCAAACCGTAGTATCTGCGCAAAAATGGTAACATTAAAAACATCAGCTTGAGACTCAAAAACTAAGCTGTCACTGAGCCATAAATCTCGAAAAATGAGAACGCTACGGATCACGGAAAATGATGCTTAAAGTGAACCATTTTCATTTGGACAAACTTGTTAATTTTTTTTAACCCCTTACATTAAATAAACCTATACATTTTTGGTGTTTATAAACTCGTACCGACCTGAAGCATCACACTGTTACATTAGTTTTACCATTTTTGCATTTTTTTTCACACTTTGAATTTTTTTGTAGTTTTCCAGTACATTATATGGTAAAACTAATGGTTTTGTCCAAAAGTACAACTCGTTTCGCAAAAAATAAGTCCACATATGGCAAGATTGACAGAAAAATAAAAAACTTACGGCTCTCGGAAGAAGGGGAGGAATAAAAAAATCAAAAAGGGGTTAATGAGCAGAGGCACCACTTGCGACATTAGGGTACCAACCTCTGTGTCAAGAGAGCAAGAGAATTTAGGGCATATTAGGACATCTTAATCCCTTGATTACTATATTCAGTTTTTCTGACACCTTGCCTGATAGATAATCTTTATGATATTTAACATTGGATAGCCTGATAGGTATTTTTCCAAATACTTGTATTCTATATTCACATTTTTAGATTTATTAATGTGATTTTAGGTGTTATTTAATAAAAGCTATGTTTTATATTGTGTACTTCTGTGAACTACTGTGAAAGCACACCAAAAAAACAGGAAAAAAATTAAAATGAAAAACGGAAAATCACCTGGGGGTGAAGAGGTTAAATGGGGCAATAGGGGGATGATTACAACTTGTATATTTTCACTTTTTTCAGATTTTTTAAATGTTTTTTATTGCTTACTTTTTGCTATTCTTAATTGTTTCCTCAGGGGACTTGAAGCTGCGATCATCTGATCCCTTTTGCTATATACAGCAATGCCCCAGCATTGCTGTAAATAGTGAAAATCAGAGACTCCTTTGAAGCCCAACAACTGGCAGGGTTTCAAAGGAATGCTGCCATAACAAGCACAGAGGTCTTCATCAATCCCACTGCTGTCATAGCAAACTATTGGCGACCCGCAATCAAGCCATGGGCACATAGATGGATGCTTAAAATGGCGCTCCCATGCTGGTGCATGTTAAATCCCCATGGCTGAGTTTTACAGTGGGATTTTAGCAACTTATCAATCAAAATTATTAGTGTTAGGTCTTGGTGTATCAGCATGCATAAAAAATTGAGGTTCAGTCCCGGAGAGCATGACACAAACCCTCTTCATGGCAGTAGATGAATAGAATGATAATATATGTGTTTGCTTCCAGTGGAATCCAAGAAGTTAAAATAATTTATTTATTGAAGCTGTGATGATGGGATATGGGGGGAAGTGTATCTTGCTATACAGATTCCTATTTTAAGCTTGGTTCACTGTCCATTATTTGTACTGCTTCTGTGTACATTGTATTGTATTGTTTGTAAGTAATCACCCCCTATAGTGCAAGGTTATAGCCTCTTGAGGCGCTTCCATCCCTGGGTGTGGAAGAGGGGGCCTACAATCCACCTAACTTCTCTGCTTACCTGGTGGGAAGTGGCAGTCTGTATGAGAAC